>NC_134353.1:647572424-647920541 GCF_048569485.1 Anomaloglossus baeobatrachus | reverse complement strand
CGAGTTTCTCGCAGTAGAGCAATGCGAGAAAAACTTGCATTGGAATCGGACACGTTAGTGAATGATTCAGCTCGCATTTGCGATTTTTTTCTCAGTCCAAATCGAACTGAGAAAAAAATCGCAGCATGCTGCTTTTTTGCGAGTTTCTACTGCGAGTTTCTCCAATGCAAGTCTATGGGAGCGTGTAAATAATCGGATGTCACGGGACGGCACTAACACCATCCTAGTAACATCCGATTTTCTAAATACATTTCTCGCATGTTTTCCGAGTAACCTCAGTGGCAGCTCAGCTGATCGCGCTACTCACCTCAGTTGCTGCATGGAGGTGACAGGAGCGGCGGTGTCTGCTGCAGCTCCTGTCACCTTCATGCTGGAAGCGACGCTGGAGGTCCGTGGATTACGCTGGACATGAAGGGCTTTTTGGGGCTTATTAAATTGGTAATGAGGGAATTTGTTTGTGTTTTTTATTTCTAATAAAGGATTTTTCGTGTGTGTGTGTTTATTTACTGTAATTTACAGATTAATCATGGAAGGTTTCTCGGGGAGACGCCTGACATGATTAATCTAGGATTTAGTGGCAGCTATGGGCTGCCATTAACCCCTTATTACCCCGATTTGCCAACGCACCAGGGCAAATCGGGAAGAGCCGGGTACAGTCTCAGACCTGTCGCATATAATGTATGCGGCAATTCTGGGCAGCTGCTGACTGATATTGTTAGGCTGGGGGGCTCCCCATAACGTGGAGCTCCCCATCCTGAGAATACCAGCCTTCAGCCGTATGGCTTTATCTGGCTGGTATTAAAATTGGGGGGGGACCGCACGCCGTTTTTTTAAATTATTTATTTCACTGCACAGTATAGACCCGCCCACCAGCCGCTGTAATTGGGTGCAGTGAGACACCTGTCACTCAGCGTGGGGGCTCGTCTCACTCCAACCAATCATAGGCGCCTGTGGGCGGGGAAAGCAGGGAATACGAGATTTTTGAAAAAGCCGGCCG
Organism: Anomaloglossus baeobatrachus; assembly: GCF_048569485.1. NCBI lineage: Eukaryota > Metazoa > Chordata > Amphibia > Anura > Aromobatidae > Anomaloglossus > Anomaloglossus baeobatrachus. The sequence goes on along the minus strand of NC_134353.1, from coordinate 647,919,544 downwards.
CTCATTAAACATAGTAAAAGCCGCCGCAGCAGTGTGAATGCCGTGCAGCGCCGCGCCGGGGATCGGGGAACGGTGAGTATGAGAGAGGGCTGCTAACTTCAGTCACTCCGGGGGATTAGCGGTCACTGGTGAATCCTTCACAGGTGACCGCTAATCAGGACGCGGCACAGACAGAGCCGCAGCATGACAATTAAGTCGGGTGAAGTTCACCCGAGTTCATTCTGATCGTGCGGCTGTCTGTGTCTGCTGTCATCTGCCATTCAGCTCTGCTACATGGCTGTCTGTGTCTGCTGTCAGTGGCCATGTCAAATATATAGGAATAGGAAAACGGGTTTTAGCCGCGCTGAAAAACCACTGGAGCAGGAATAATGAAGAAGTTTCTTTTTATTACAGCATTTCCTACGCGTTTCAGAGACAAGGACCGTCTCCTTCCTCAGGGAAAAAAGAAAAAAAAAAGTTTTCTTTTTTCCCTGAGGAAGGAGACGGTCCTTGTCTCTGAAACGCGTAGGAAATGCTGTAATAAAAAGAAACTTCTTCATTATTCCTGCTCCAGTGGTTTTTCAGCGCGGCTAAAACCCGTTTTCCTATTCCTATATATTTGACATTTTGCAAGTCACGGGGCCGCTGCTTTTAAACCAAGCTGACACTCACATGCGATTTCAGGAGTTGTGACTGGCACAACCAGATCAGGTGAGTGTACTCTTATTTCTGTCATCCCAAGTCATACCGGGTAAGACCCTATTTGCGCCTTCTGTCTCCCCACCTCTAGCACCTGTATAGTCAGCGGCCATGTAGCAGAGCTGAATGGCAGATGACATAGTAAAAAATACGCGTTACACACGCTAGTAAAATCATTAATTTATTCAGAAAAAGCATCGCACTTGCGTTGCACTCGGGCCTAACGTGAACTAAAATCAGCCGAGTTTTTTTCAGCCCAGTCGGACCGATTTTACTCGCATAGATGTGTTTCCACCCTTAATGTTGTTGTCTTTTTTAGCTGCAGCACCACACTGTTGGCTCATGTTGATTCTGGGATCTACGACTATGCCCAATTCTTTTTCCCCCAGTGTTATCCCCTAGTTCTATTCCGCCCATACTATATATGCTTATTACATTTCTTTTATCCAGATGTAGGACTTTGCATTTGTCCCTGTTACACACCATTCTGTTCTCCTCAGGCCAGTGTTCGAGTATGTCTAGATCCTTTTGAATACGCTCTTTCCTCTCTAGTGTTGACTACCCCTCCTACCTCAGTGTCACCTGCAAAGTTTATGAGTTCCCCAATAATTCCATTGTCTAGATCAATTATAAAGATATTAAACCACAATGGGCCCAGGACAGAGCCTTGCGGCACCCTGCTTTTAACTTTTCTCCAATTCAATGTATAGCCATTTAGTATTACTTGTTGTGCACGATCATTAAGCCAGTTTTTAATCCATCTGATTTTTTGTCGATTCCGTACTTGATCATTTTTCCAATGAGGATGTTATGTGATACTTTAGCGAATGCCTTACTGAAGTCCAGGTATACTATATCCATGGCATTCTACTGGTGCAACCATAGAACTTTGTTATAGAAGGAAATTAGGTTGGTCGGAAAAGATTTATTAGTGCTGGCTTTGGTTAATTAATGCCTTCACATTACTAAAGAGCTGTAATTCCTAAACCCTTACTCTAAATTAGGCCTCCTTCACACGTCCTTGTTTCCGGTACGTGTTTAGTCAGTTTCCTCATGTGCCGGAGAAACGGGCACACGTAGACCTATTAAAATCAATGGGTCTGCACACGTGCATGTTTTGCTATGGACCGTGTGTATGTGTGGAACATACGTATGCCTTTGTGCTCCACACGTAGACATGTCAGGTTTTTCTCCGGTATCACGGGTGTCACACGGCCCGCACAGATGTGATCCGTGTGACACACACTGGAAAAAACACTCGTGTTTGTAAGAAGAAAAAAAACTAAATTCTATACTCACCTTCTCCAGCACTGCTGTCTCTGCTGCTGCTGTCACTTACCTACAACCCCCGCTCATTGAATATTCACTCCACTGCTGGTCGGAAGCAGCAGCAGCGGGGAGTCGGCAGGACCGGAGACCGAAGATCAGCACCATGGACAGCAACGCCAGGGACCGGTGAGCAGAATGTTCCAGTTCTCCGTGTGTTATCACAGAGAACACACGTTGTGCCATAAAAACGGCACACGGAGGACAATACGCACCTTTGACACGTCCGTGAAAAACTTGCGTGGTTTTTCCCAGACGTGTGAATGGGGCTTTACGATGTGAATACTCAAATTAAGGGTACGTTTCCACTTGCGCATAACTTCCCATGTAAGAGCATCGGAAGAGATATGCTAATGACCCTCTGCTGTGAGCATCAGCCGTGGGTCATGCGACTGTGATGCGATCTTGTTATCGTATCACAGCTGCGGAGAAGAGGGAGGTAGCACTTTTTCCCCCTATCTCCTCCGCTACCTGTCTCTGCGTATATCGCACTGCAGTTGGATGACATGCGAGTGCAGTGCGATGTTTCACAAGCTCCCATAGACTTGTATGGGGGTACGTGAGCCAAGAATTGTGATGCGATTCATTTCTCCGGCCGATATGGCATGTGAAATCAATCACAGAGGGACACTACCCCATAGTTTTGCACTGGTGCGAGTGCAGTGCGATGTTTTATCAGATTGCACTCGTCCATGCAAAACTCAAGTGGAACCGAGGACTAAAGCTGAGAGTTTGCACCTTAGCCCTTATTGCTTTTATAACTTTCTTGAATATGTTTTGGTCAAAAGCTAAAATTGCATTATAAAGTGAGTCTAGAGCAAATTCTGTATATGTGTAAACGGCTTAACTCTAGCATGAAAAATATTCTTATTCATGCACAGCAGAGAAGAGTTTATTGATTAGTTAGTAATATTAACATCTTTGCACACCATGATGGATATATAGGTCATGGAACGTTGAAAGGACTTTGGAGCAGGCTAAGAAGCAAAGTCTGCTGTACACAGGGCAGATGCCAGCTATAGCTGGCACTTGCTTCTAACAGTAGCGATTCACTGACAGCAGTGATTCAGCATTTTAATTCACCCTAAACATTAGTTCAGGCGCCCACTGTTTCTCTGCAACGTGAGCGTAGGAAAACAATGGGCTGCCATGACAGGAGTTGTATGAAGACCCTCACGCTTGTCATGTGATCTCTTCTGTGATGACTAGCCTGTGGCTGCATATCATAAACTGCTATTTTCACTAGGGAGACAATAACAAAAACAGAAAGAAAAAAAAGCTTTAAAAATAAATAAATAAAATATATATATATATATATATATATATATAATTTTATTTTTATATATATATATATATATATATATATATATATATATATATATATATATATATATATATATATATATATATATATATATATTCCCAGTTAGTAATAAACAACAGCTTGTAAAAAATGTAATAAAATATACATTTTGTATCGCTGTGTTCAGAAATGTCCAATGTACCAAACTAGCAAAAAATAAAATAAAATCAAGTCGATTGTTAAATGTCAAGAAACCAGATTTGCAGGTTTTTGTTGCTTACCGCAATAAGAAAAAAAAATGCAATAAGTGATCAAAACATAGCATCTACCCCACAACCGTTAATAAAATCACCAGCCCCCACACACCTTCTCTGATGGTACTATAAACAGTAATGGATGTCTTTGATCAGGTAAGCTAATACAATCTTTGGAACATTAGTTCATTGGGCTGGGTAAAAACATGTGATTGTGAATAAAAAACCTTTATTCCGCTCCATCCGCAGCCGTGAAGGCCAATGGTTTGATCTCTCAATATTTCATAACAGTATTACCTATAGAAAATGTGCTGTGCCACATACGAAATAACCAAAACACGAAAAGTATAGCTCTAGCTAGACCCTCATATAAGCTAGCTGCTTATGCAGATGACCTCCTGTTCTTCGTATCCTCACCCAGGATATCCATTTCCAAACTACGGTCTGAACCTCGGACATACTGGGTGTTATCCAATTTTAAAATAAATTACCAGAAATCAGAGGCCATTAATATCTTTCTCTCATGTTCTCAAGGCTCAGATCTGTCAGACTTTTTCTTTAGACAGAGCGAAAGATTTCTTTAAAAGAACTTGCCAGCCTTTATCAATTAAAATACTTTCCATTCCTCCAGCATATAAAAATGACGTAGACCCTGCCCAACGGGTTCACTTACTTAGCACGGAGATGTGCTCAATTTAAAATTAATATTCTCTCCAGCATTCTATACCTATTTCAAGCTCTTCTCTTTCATGTTCTTAGTCCATTTTTCAAATCCTTACCAAAGATGCAAATGTATTTCATTCAGGCAAGGATAGCCCATAACATCCTATTATGTCCTAAGAGTGAGAGATGCTTGTAGATTTACCAGATTCCTATGTTATTACCATGACTCACATCCTCTATGTATTGTTGACTGGTGCAGACTTAGAGAACATAAGCTGTGGGTCTTGATAGAACTATATTTCCTTACCACCCACTGGTTGGGAGGAGAGACCCCATTAGAGGCCCATATAGTCTGCTATGGTGTCCCTCCTAGTCTCATGATCCCAACTACATTCTTGAGTGGGAAATAGATGTACAGCGTACGTTCTCTTCTGAACAGAAATCTGGCTTAGGCCATGTGCGCACTTGAAAATGTCTTTTTCTTAAGGATATACTGGACCCTCTGAAAAAATCCCACACTTGCGGTAAAAAAAACCAAAACACCAAAACTGCAACAAAATCCGCATGCGGTTTTGCCACGGTTTGGTGCGGATTTGCCACGGTTTTTCCACAGGTTGGTCCCTGCAGATTTTTACCATCATCTATGGCAAAAACCACAGGTACCTGCAGAAAAGAAGTGACATGCACATTAATTCCACAGTGGAAAATCCGCGGGTAAATCCGCAGGTAAAAAAAAACGCAGTGCGCACGCAGCATTTTTTTTATACCCATAAGTTTTGCTGGGGAGTGACTCCAGAAATGTTAGGCACATTTTCTGCAGCAAATCCGCAGCGTTCGCACATAGCCTTATACACTTTTACTAACAAATCAACAATAGCTAGCAGAGTACAAAAAGACTGGTTTTAAGCATATTTGTAGGTGGTAAAGGTTGCCCTCCAAGCTGCAGTCTTATGCCAAGTGTATCACCTTTATGTGAGAGATGTGAAGGAAAACGAGGCATGCTTTTACACATTATTTGGGAATGTCCTAAAATGTTACAGAAGTTTGGCGAATTAACTCCACAATTTGACTACTCTATTCCCAAGTCTCACACCTTGTTCCTATTATGCAACATCCCTTATATACCTAAGAGGTTCATCATCTGATGAATGCTACAAGGCTGTGGATTCAAATACAAAATGTCCCCTTCTTTCAATTGTGCTCTGGCTACATGAAATCCAGGAGATCACGAAGCTGGAGAATCTTACAGCATCCTGGAGAGATACATCTGAAAAAATGTCAGATCTTGCTAATATTGGATTCTTTTTCTAAAATAAGATGAATATAAAAGGTTTGTGCAGTTATTAGTACATGTAATTTCTCTATGTGATCTTTGAGTTTCCCCATCTCCCTCATCTTTTACCCTTTACCCCCCCTCTTTTTTTCTTCTCTCATTTTTTCATTCTCCCCTTCCCCTCAGGAGTGGTCATGTGGTATTTATTGAGACTATTTAAGGCGAAGTTCACATGTCTACAAACACAACTTTTTAGTCCGTTAGTAAAGGGAACCTGTCACCTAGAATATGTGTTCTGACTTATCAGCAGACGCATGTGTGCCCTAATTACACCTCCCTACCCATCCTTGTGTTGTAAAATTGTGAAATATGAAAGTAATAAAAAAACGTTTTATTAGTTTCATATTTCCTATGTAAATTAGAGAGCCGCTGGACAGATGGGCAGCGCCTTGCCCTATGGACGTCTGCACACTTTTCGTGGTATCACGCCCCTGTGGGCGTGATACCATGCAGTCATGAGCAACGTCCCCGTCGCTCATTCTATCCTGCGCACGTTTATACTTACCAGTGCGGCAGGCTTCTCTTCCAGGTTCTCCTTGTCAGTTTCATACGTGGTCTGAAGCCGGCGAGTGAACACCCGGAAAAGAAGCCTGCCGCAATGCACGCAGAATAGAATGAGCAACGGGGACGTCGCTCATGTTACTCCATGGTATGACGCCCACAGGGGCGTGATACCACGGAAAGTATGCAGACACCCATAGGGCAAGGCGCCGCCCATGTGGCCAGCGGCTCTCATTTACATAGGAAATATGAAAGTAATAAAACGTTTATTACGTTCATATTACACAATTTTACAACACAAGGATGGGTAGGGAGGTGTAATTAGGGCACACATGCGTCTACTGATAGGTCAGAATGCATATTCTAGGTGACAGGTTCCCTTTAAATAACTGATGTCTGACTTTTTTTTTTTTTAAATATTGGAGCCTATGGAGAACAGATCAGTTAAGAAATTACCATTTAGCCATGTGTTTTTCTTGCATTTTAACAGATTCATTTTTTTTTACTCACAGGATTCATTTCAGATGGAAGATAAATAGAAATCCATTCTTCAGACTTCAATGTTAATAAAACGGATGTGGCAGACATTTTGTCAACGGATCTGTGCAGGATCCGTTCTAATGAATATTTACACTACATGAGAACTCAGCCTAAGGCCATGTGCGCACTAGAGATTGACTTTTTCTCAAGGAAAATTCGGACCCTCTTAAAGAATCCCGTACCTGCGGTAAAAAAAAAAAAAAAAACGCACAAAATCCGCATGCGGTTTTGCTGAGGTTTGGTGCGGATTTGCCGCAGGTTAGTCCCTGCGGATTTTTACCATTATCTATGGCAAAAACCGCAGGTACCTTTGGAAAAGAAGTGACATGCACATTAATTCCACAGCGGAAATTCCACTGGTAAATCCGCAGGTATAAAAAAACCGCAGTGTGCGCACACCATTTTAGTTTTTCATACCCATAGGTTTTGCTGGGGAATGACTGCAGAAATGTTAGACACATATTCTGCGGCAAATCCACGGTAAATCCGCAGCGTGCGCACATAGACTTAGCCTGGTTCTCTTTAAAAATATTGCATGATTCGCATTGATGTTAGGCCGCTTTCACATTGCATTCCTCTCCCAGTTCAGTGTCCAGTTGAGGCTTCCATCCAAATCCCTCGCAAAAAGGGATTTGAACGTATGTGCCAATGGGGTCCACTTACTATAATGGTGCAAATTGAATCAGTGTGTGTACTATCGTGCACCATTTTCGGGGGTCTAAGTAATTAAGTGTATACCCCCGAAAATGGTTCACGACACAGCACATGGTGACTGAGTCTGTACCATTCTAGTCAGTAGCCCAGTTGGTGCATGCGTCCGAATTCCGTTTTGCAGGGGGTTCGGATGGAAGCCCCGACAGGACCACTGAACGGGGAGAGGAACGCAGTGTGAAAGTGACCTTTTCTACTTTTTTGTGTGCAGAGATGTCTTTACATGACAAACCCATAGGCATTTCATTTTAGTTGGGTCATCTTCCTTCATTTATATTAGTTTATTTGTATGTCTGTTCTAAAACTTGTTAAACAAAAGAAATAAAAACTAAAAAAATAAAAAAAATTAAAAAAAAAAAAAAAGATGAAGTTACAGGTCTCAGAAAATGGTGGTACTCACATAATCATACTAACCTGGGCAATCGGGTTTCCAGGTTATTTTTACTGCACAAGGAACAGTGTTTAAAAAACAAACAAACAACAAAATAGAGGTTTTTTTGTTGTTGTTTTTCCCCTCAACACTTCACAGCACTTGGAATTATTTATTTTTTCATTTTGTCTACCTTTATATAGTGAACTGAATTTTGTCATTCAAAACTACAATCTGTTCCTTAAAAATAAGCCCTTATAAGTCTATGTCTGTGCAAAAATAAAGTTCTGGATAATAAAAAAAAAACAAAAACAAAAAACAGCAAAAAATAAAAATACAAAAACAAAAAATTGTCTACAACCATAAAGTGTTGATGTGCAGATCCCTTGAACGGTCATTATTCAGGTAATAGGGTCAATGTTCTCATGGAACCAGATCTTTATTGATCGGTCAACAACTTTTTTTTTTGTTAAAAACACACAAAAATGTTCATACATGCGTCGCACACCGTTACATTAATCAAACTTTCCTTTGTAAGTGATGAATTACTGTCTCACCACAACAAATTTCCATTCGTCCCAGGCTGCCAGTCTTCATGCTATAGAACATTGTGCTTATACGCAATAACCACAATACACAGACTTTTTTATGAAAAATAATTATATCATTCAGAAACATGACAATAGCAGTAATACATGGGGACCAATAGAGATAAAATGTTGAAATAAAGGTAAAAATTTAAAATTCTTTGGGGGAAGGGAGGCTATTTCCCTGAGAGCTGAGATATTTGGGGTGCAAAGGTCACACCCAATCTGCACCCGCACCTTTCCAGGGTACAAACATGCAGAATATTGCTCCTTCAGCATAGCTTCTTTCAAGTTCTGCGCAATTTCAGTGCATGCCTCTCTCCATGTTCCTGGTTACTATGCTCACTACACTTCCCATTAAATTCTTGCACCCAGCTATCAGCTAAATGATTTAATGGAAATTCATGGGAATATTTTTCCCACTATGCAATTAAGCACATTTTATTGCATGTTCTCCATCTTCTGATGATAGAGTAGCTGGACATGCTTACAGCAACCATAAAATTACCATAAAATCCCTCCCTCACCAAGAAACCTTTGGAGTAAAACCCTCCCCAACTCCCCAACCCCCAGATAAAACCCCCAACCCTTAATATGTCAGTCTGCCTTGGGTCTGTCCTCAGGATTATTCTTCCTGGCACAGTCCCCATTCTGCAGGACACGTGATGGCTTCCTACGTGCTGATGCTGGAGGGCGCAGATAGAACAAAAAGAGATGGCGATAACATGGATGGCTTATAGCAAATTTCAGAAATCCATCTGAAAAGAAAAGAACAGTTCAGTAAGAACATTGATAAACACCTAACGCTTCAAATGGCATGTTATAGTTCTACCTATTAATGCCAAGTACTGACTATGCTTCAGATAACATACAATATATTATGCTGAAATGTGGTCTAAAAGCTTTGTAATTATGGCAACTGCAGACGGAACTGTGGTGTTAGCCCCCATATACACAGATTACAGTGTAAGAGGAGAAGGTGCTCAGATCTTTGCAGTCACCACTTTTTTATAGAGTGACTAGCCACTTTATCAGACACCATCTAGAGCTCTGCGGCAGAAAGAGCGCAATAGGGTTTTTTTCTGATGGTGCAGAAATAAAAAAAAAAATGAAGGGTGTCCCCTCATCTTATCTAGTTGTGTGGTACCCAACAATTGAGGGTTTACACAGGCTGCTGCAGACCCAAGGATGATGCCACAGAGAAAGACAATCTGATATGGAGTCGTATGTGGCTTCTCTGCACGACCATTGAACTGGATAAAAAGTTGGAAATTCCAAAATATATTCCGTATGGTTTATGATCTATGCGTTTCAAGGCTATCCAGCCTCTTCATCAGGATACAAGCATTACAAGATTATGGTTATAACCAGGGGTGGGATTCAGCCGGTTCTGTCCGGTTTTGGAGAACCGGTTGTTAAAATAGCAGCCGGTTCCCAGAACCGGCAAGAAACAGCGCTGGCGATCCGGTTCCCTGTATTAATTTGTGCTAGTGTCTCTTTAAGACACTAGCACAAATGAATCTCCATACCTCCGCGCCGCACTTCCTGGTTCAGTGAAGTGTGTCGGCTCCCTGACCCGGCGTGCAGAGACGCGATGACGCTGCACAGAGGTCACGGCAGTGTGAGGAGGTAGCTCCTCCTCCTGCCGTCTGTCAGCGTCACTGTGACTGCAGAGAGCCGCGGAGGAGGACGGAAGACAGAGAAGCAGCCGCCGGTGTTTGGAACAAGGTAAGCGCTTATAGAGCCGAAGATGCAGGGAGAGGGGCCGCATAAGAGGGCAGCTATATGGGGAGAGAGGCTACATAAGAGGGCAGCTATATGGGGAGAGGGGCCGCATAAGAGGGCAGCTATATGGGGAGAGGGGCCGCATAAGAGGGCAGCTATATGGGGAGAGAGGCTGCATAAAGATGGCAGCTATATGGGGAGAGGGGCCGCTATATGGGGAGAGGGGCCTCTATATGGGGAGAGGGGCCGCATAAGAGGGCAGCTATATGGGGCGAGAGGCTGCATAAAGATGGCAGCTATATGGGGAGAGCGGCTGCATAAAGATGGCAGCTATATGGGGAGAGCGGCTGCATAAAGATGGCAGCTATATGGGGAGAGCGGCTGCATAAAGATGGCAGCTATATGGGGAGAGCGGCTGCATAAAGATGGCAGCTATATGGGGAGAGCGGCTGCATAAAGATGGCAGCTATATGGGGAGAGCGGCTGCATAAAGATGGCAGCTATATGGGGAGAGGGGCTGCATAGATGGGAGCTATATGGGGAGAGGGGCTGCATAAGAGGACAGCTATATGGGGAAAGGCTGCCACATAAGATGGGAGCTATATGGGGAGAGGGACTGCATAGATGGGAGCTATATGGGGAGAGGGGCCGCAAAAGATGGCAGCTATATGGGGAGAGGAGGCTGCATAGATTTGAGCTATATGGGAAATGGAGCACATGGGATAAGATCTGCTGGGAAAATAAGCCATGATGGGATGGGATCTGCAGGGGAAAGAGACCACATGGGATGGGATCTGTATGGGAAAGGAGCCACATGGGATGGTATCTGCACTGGAAAGCAGCCACATGGGATGAGATCTGTATGGGGAAGGTCGTCTGTTCCAAATTTTAGCAGGCTCCTTTAGTAATAATTTTTAAAAATTGTAGAAAAACCATTTAATACAATATGACTGAAAGTGACGAGAACAACTAGTGCTGGACGGAAGAGTGAAGGTAGAGGAGAGGAAGAAGGGGAAAGAGATTATACTTTAAATTACTTGTATTTTTTGGTTGAGGAAAGTGCGTGAAAATGAATGTGGCTAACAAAATGGGTGTGGTTACAGAATGGGTGTGGTTTTCAACTGCGCGGGGTTTACAGAGAACCTGTTAAAAATTTGAATCCCACCCCTGGTTATAACCTGATGAAGAGGCTGGGTAGCCTTGAAATGTGGCGATAAACAATCAAGAAAATATTTCAGAATCTGACTCTTATCCACTTCAACAGTAGAGCAGAGATATCACATACTACGCTACTCCATTTCAGACACCCATATAGTAGCATATTAAACCTCCTTTGGAACTGCAGCTTCTTTTCGTGGCCTAGATCCCGCTAGGTGCTCAAATTGTGCTATAAAGGTATTGGCTTATGGGGGCATGAGAGCTTTTCACATGTGGTGCAAATTAGAATGAGGAACTTACAGGTTCTGAACTGCACATTCTACCTTTCCCCAGTGATGCTCTGTAGTATTAAGATTGGATTGTAAAGTGCAAGGAAGCAATAAACACTCGGTTATCTTCCTGGAACCAATCCATTATACAATCCTTGTGCAAAGGAGTCTTTCAGGTGTTTAAGCAATTTATCTACTGTTGGCAGCGGGTCCCCAAGAATCCATGTGCACTTACCCTTCCTGTCCAAATGTCTATCCACAGGTATCACAGGACCTAGGGTGTGCCCCAAAAAAAATATTCCCCACACAAATAATCCATCTCTGCCAGCTTTATCTGTTGACAATTGCTTGCCCTTCCATTAGCATGGTGCTACAAAATTCTGGATTCATTGACCACGTCTTCACTACTGAGGGATCATATTTTTTCCTCTTTAGCCCACTGAGGTACCTGTGTTCCTTACTCTATCCAAATTGTACCTGCACACTTCTGGTGGAGACACCACCACTACACAACAGCTGCACAGATATACCATGGCCAAAGGAATGAAGAAAAAAAAAAAACCAAAACAAAGAGAGACACTCCAAATCATAAAAATGAGGAATCTCTACTACAGTGGCCATAATGTGTAGACTGCCAATGTGTAAGCAAACCCATACCCCAATATATCAGAATATAAAATCCTGCTGTACCAAATGTAATGAATTATTCAGTAGTTGTGGAAAATGTTTAACAACAGCAAGTTCTCTAATAACAGCTACGGTACTTAATAGGTTTCTCACCTCGGGTAAGGCCTCTAGTCTCATGTGGGCACAGCTCTGAATATACTTTGCCACTTTCTGCAGGAGGTGATCCCACAAGTGAACGAAGAATGGATGAAAACCCATCAGCGGAGAGTAAAAAGCAGCCATCAGCATCACAGGTAGAAAAGAGCTAGAAGAGAGTGAATGATAACAGAATATAATTGGCGCAGTTCTCACTGGCTGGAAAGCACTGCCATTTTCTTTTAAGCCATGTTCACATAGCGTTTTGCTGGGGTTTTTTTTTTTGGGGGGGAGGTATGCAGATTAACCCCTTAACAACCGCAGGCAGTAATATTACCTCCTAGCAGTCATAGTATTGCACAGTATCTGCTGCCGGCAGCATGCCGCGATCGGCACACATCTCAGCTGATTTTCACAGCTGAGATGTGCGCCTGCTAGGAACGAGCAGAATCGTTAACTGCTCATGCCGTTTAACCCCTTAAATGGCGCTGTGAATATGTGACAGCGCCATTATAACCGCATCGGCGGTAAACATTTACTTACCGGCCGATACTAGAAGTCACGTGACGTGATCACATGATTTCCAGTGGTTGTCATGGTAGCACAGGGTCATGTGATTACTCCTGTAGCTCACATGAATTACTTTCGGTTTCACCCGGCCCGGAGCAGAGTGAGGCAGAACATATCTGCTGTTTACAGCTGTGTAGCTGTGATCAGCAGATAGGGCAGAATGATCGGATTGTTGATCCATATAGCCCCCTAGGGGGACTAGTAAAATAAAAGAAAACCCTAAAAAGTTCAAATCACCCCCCTTTTTGCCTCATTGAAAATGAAAGGGTTAAAAAAATAAAAAAATATACACACATTTGGTATTGCCGCGTTCAGAAACGCCCGATCTAGCAAAATATAAAATCAATTAATCTGATCAGTTAACGGCGTAGCGGCAAAAAAAAATTCCAAACGCCAAAGTTACGTTTTTTGGTCGCAACAAATTTTGCGCAAAATGCAATAACAAGCAGTCAAAACGTAGCATCTGCGCAAAAAATGGCACTGTTAAGTCAGCTCGAGACGCAAAAAATAAGCCGTCAGTAAGCTATAGATCCCGAAAAATGAGAACGCTACGAGTCACGGAATATGGCGTAAAACATGCGCCACTTTTTTGGACAAATTTCCGATTTTTATTTAACCCCTTATATAAAATTAAACCTATACATGTTTGGTGTCTACGAACTCGCACTGACCTGAGGCATCACACCAACACTTCAGTTTTACCATATAGTGAACACAGTGAATCAAATCTCAGAAAACAATAGTGCAATTTTTCTGCATTTGGAATTTTTTTGCAGTTTTCCAGTACACTATATGGTAACACTTATGGTTTAATTTAAACGTACAGCTCGTTCCGCAAAAAAACGAGCCCTCACATGACCACATTGACTGAAAAATAAGAGTTACGTCTCTAGGAAGAAGAATGGCGAAAAAAAAACGGAAAGCGAAAAATCGTCCGGTCGTGAAGGAGTTAACAGTTTGTTTGTTGGGGTTTTTTTTTTTTTTTTTTTTAACGGTATCGGCAAAAGCTGTAAGATATCAGAAATCTCATCCACATGCCTGATTGTTTTTCCCCTAACTGAATTAGAAAACTACAGCATTTCTTAAAACCTACAGCATTTCAATTCTTGCAGTGGCTTTTTTTCCACCCATACAAAGCAATGAAAAAAAAAACAAACCAAAAAAAACACCCAGTAAAATCTGCAGCAATGTTTTTGGGGAATAAAACTAAACTTTTATTAAAACATATACCATACTGAAAATGCTGCAACAAAAAGGTGTGACAATGTAGAAAAGAAAGCTGCAAAAACGCTGATAAATGGGCGTTTTGAATGCAGCGTTCCTAATGCTTAAAAAAATAAAAAAAAAAAAAGCAGGTTTTGGCACCAGGGAATATAAAAAGCAAACAAAACAAAAAGAAAAAAAACACACACACACGAACATAGTCTAAGGCAGGGGTCTCAAACACGCGGCCCGCGGGCCGCATGCGGCCCGTCAGGCTGCTTCGTGCGGCCCCCAGGCCCATGCCCCTGGTCACTATCGCGGCCGGTGCAGGGGCCGCAGCCACTGTCTGCACTTTGTTAGATGAGTGTTTTGCAGGTACTACGTTCTCAGAGGCAAGGACTGTGCGCGCGCAGCGCCGGCAAAACAACCATCTGATCTGACATAAAACGCTGCCAGGGGCTGCGGTCCCTGCACCGGCCGCGATAGTCACCGGGGCACGGCCTGCAGACAGCAAGAAGCAGAGGTGAGGAGCCGAGGGAGCGCGGGACAGGTGAGAAGAAAGGTGTTTTTTTTTATTTTTTGTGTATGTGAAGGACGGCATATTAACCCCTTAGCGACCTATGACGTACTGGGTACATCATGGCTCCCTGGTACTTAAGGATCCATGACATACCCAGTACGTCATGGCGAAATCGCAGCCCCGGTGGCTGCGATCGCTGTTTGCATTGCAAATAGCAAATACCTTAGATTCGGGGAGGAGGGGACCTCAGGAGGGGTGGTGTCTCCTCCACGGACCTACGGAGGCTGTGATTGGCTGTGCGGCGTTCGTCAGCCAATCACAGCCACTGTAATGTTGCAGCCATTGAAAATGGCTGTAACATTGAAATCCAGCCCTGATCAGTGCAGCTGTAGCACCGATCATTGGTTGGAGCTGGGTGACCTCAGTTTCACCCGCCCCCAGCTCTGATTGGAGAGACCGGCCTTGTGACCGATCTGTCCAATCACTGTGGATCTGGGGCCAGAGACCGCCCCCTCAGCTTCACTCAGGAATCTGTGGGTGGAAGCCGAGAACGATCGGTAAATTATCACCTTTCACCCGCCGCCGCCACTGCCCCCACCACCCATTACTACAGGATGGGGACATTACTATAGAATAGGGACAAGGTGGGCACATGACTATAGAATAGAGACAAGGTGGGCACATGACTATAGAATAGGGACAAGGTGGGCACATGTCTATAGCACGGGGACAAGGTGGGCACATGACTATAGCATGGGGACAAGGTGGGCACATGTCTGTAGGATGGGGACAAGGTGGGCACATGTCTATAGGATAGGGACAAGGTGGGCACATGTCCGTAGCATGGGGACAAGGTGGGCACATGTCTATAGGATGGGGACAAGGTGGGCACATGTCTATAGGATGGGGACAAGGTGGGCACATGTCTATAGCATGGGGACAAGGTGGGCACATGTCTATAGGATGGGGACAAGGTGGGCACATGTCTATAGGATGGGGACAAGGTGGGCACATGTCTATAGGATGGGGACAAGGTGGGCACATGTCTATAGGATGGGGACAAGGTGGGCACATGTCTATAGGATGGGGACAAGGTGGGCACATGTCTATAGGATGGGGACAAGGTGGGCACATGTCTATAGGATGGGGACAAGGTGGGCACATGTCTATAGGATGGGGACAAGGTGGGCACATGTCTATAGGATGGGGACAAGGTGGGCACATGTCTATAGGATGGGGACAAGGTGGGCACATGTCTATAGGATGGGGACAAGGTGGGCACATGTCTATAGGATGGGGACAAGGTGGGCACATGTCTATAGGATGGGGACAAGGTGGGCACATGTCTATAGGATGGGGACAAGGTGGGCACATGTCTATAGGATGGGGACAAGGTGGGCACATGTCTATAGGATGGGGACAAGGTGGGCACATGTCTATAGGATAGGGACAAGGTGGGCACATGTCTATAGGATGGGGACAAGGTGGGCACATGTCTATAGGATGGGGACAAGGTGGGCACATGTCTATAGCATGGGGACAAGGTGGGCACATGTCTATAGCATGCGGACAAGGTGGGCACATGTCTATAGCATGGGGATAAGGTGAGCACATGTCTATAGCATGGGGACAAGGTGGGCACATGTCTATAGCATGGGGACAAGGTGGGCACATTACTATAGCATGGGGGACAAGGTGGGCACATGACTATAGGATGGGGACAAGGTGGGCACATGACTATAGGATGGGGACATTACTAAAAGATGGGGACATTACAAGGATGGGCATAATACTATTGGATGGGGACATTACTATAGAATAGGGACAAGGCTGGGGTCATTACTATAGGATGGGGACAAGGTGGGCACATTACTATAGGATAGGGAACATTACTAAAGGATGTTGGCCAAAATTTCTATATAGTGATAATTGTAACACTATTAGTTACAGGAAAGGGATAAAATGTAAAAAAAAAAAACAACAAAATAAGGCATGACTTTTTTTTTTAACATCAATTTTTTTTTAGATTTAACCAAAAAATGTGCACATTTGTTATAATAAACAAGTGAAAAATGTTGAAAATCAGTCATCCAAAGGTGTGTAAAAAAAATATATATGGTACCAATAAAAATGTCACTTTGTCCTGCAAAGAATGCGGCCCCCCAAATTATTTTTTTCCTCGGTGCGGCCCATACACCCAGCCGAGTTTGAGACCCCTGGTCTAAGGCTATGTGCGCACTTACCGGATTTTGCCGCGAATTTTCCGCGGATTTGCTGCATGTTTCGCTGCAGAAAATGTTCATAACATCTCTGCAGTGAATCACCAGCAAATCCTATGGAGAAAAAAAATCCTGTGCGCACTAGGCGGAATTTGACAGCTGCATGTTTTGCTGCGGGAATCCCGCAGCAAAAACAAGTGCATGTCACTTATTTTCCGCACATCGCTGCGGGATTTCACTCCATTGACTCCAATGTAATCATGAAATCCCGCAGGGAATAACGCAGGCAGCAAATTCTGTGCGGTTCACTGCGTTTTGCTGCGTTATTCCCTGCGGTATTTCGCGGTTTACCTCCGGTAATGTGCATCGCTTGTCTGCGGTTTGCAGGGAAGTGATGTCATTACAGGAAGAGGAAGCCGTGCAGAGTAAACACACACAGATCACAGACACACACAGACACACACATCACAGACATAGAACACATAGACACACATAGAAAGCAAACGGAAATATAGAAAACAAAGCACGTGGGCTCCGCTGTATATTTACCGTCCAGCCGAGGTAAGCACACAGCGGCGGCCCGGTATTCTCAGGCTGGGGAGGGAGAGGGGCAGGGTTAATGTCCCCCGCCTCACTCCCCCTCCCGCAGCCGAGAATATCAGCCGCAGCTGCCCCGGGACTGTCGCATCCATTATGCGGCAGCACCGGCGTGTCCTCGGCTCTTCTTGCTGCCATGTAGCAGTGGCAGCAAGGTAATACAAGGGGTTAATCGTGGTGGATCACCGCCATTAACCCCAGGCTTGATCATGGCAGCGTCTATGTGACAGCTGACATGATCAACCCGTAAGTAAAGTGAAAAAAACACAGACACCAAAAAATCCTTTATTTTAAATAAAACAAACAAGCCTTGTTCACCATTTTATTAACCCCTCCCGCACCAAAGCTCCGGCGTAATCCACCGCTCCAGCATAATCCACAGGGTCCTGCACTGCTGACATCCAGCCGCGACTGTCACAGACACAGCGCTGAATGAATGCAGCAGACAGCAGAGGTAATTACCGGTCATTTCCCACGGCCGGTAATGTGAACTCACTGCCGACCGTGGGAAATGCAGCGATCTGTCATCTATCTATCTATCCCTCTATCTATCTATCCCTCTGTCTGTCTATCTATCCCTCTATCTATTCTTCTGTCTATCTACTATCTCAGAATTAAATGACTTTTTTTTTTTTTTTTTTTTTTTTCAATGTGCTTTATTGCATTGAATGCAATAAAGCACATCCCAACCCGCACGCGGCAAAACCGCGGCAATACCGCGAATAATACCGCGGTAAAACCACAGCAAACTGCATGCGGTTTTCGGGTGCGGTTTCCCGCGGTTTTTTACTGAGAGCCTGCGGAATGTACGCACGGAAATTTCATTTCCCAGTGCGCACATAGCCTTAATGTAAGTCTACAAGAGCCTGGTTCTACATCTCAGACAAATTGAGAAGTGACTTCCATTCTGCACAGCAAACACTGTGCATACACACAGAACACAGTACACACATACATAATAGATCATATATATATATATTTTATATATATATATATATATATATCTATATATATATATATTATATATATATTACACTTAACTACAATACTAAGAGCCCAGCAGAATAACTTACATCAAACGCAAGCTTTGCCAACTCCTCTGCGGAGCGCGTGGCATCCTGAGCTGCTAGGACCAGTGATACTTCTCGGAAATCAATCATTCCACTAGCATCCTGAGGAGACAGAAATTCACATACTGAGCTATTACTTTGTTTTTCAGTCTTCTTCTATAAACTACTGTGAAGTGCTTATCTGTGTTACCATATCATGCACTAGGTACGTGCTTTTGTGTATATCGCATCTAATGCTCATATATCCTGCATACATATATTGTAAGCCTGCGCAAGGAATAGCTTTGTGGAAGTGCAAGCTTGGCTTAGTATGACAGGTACGTGTTCCTTCTAGGCCTGGGTTTTTTTAATTAGACAGTGGAAAGTTTGATAGTGGGCGGCCATCCTCTATCCCAATTTTGCTTCAATAAACTTTTTGCGGTTTGATTTTTTTTTTCCTTCTTCATGGCGCTTATTTTATGGGTTAAATATTTTAACATTTTGACAGACTTTTATAGCTGAAGTGATACTGAATATGGTTATCTGTTTTATTTTTCCTTATGTTTATGTATATATAAAAACATAAAAGGAGGAAAAGTTGGTTTTTTTTTTTAATAACTTAATTTTTCTTCCTAGTCTACTTGGAGGACTTGAATATGCAATCATTTGATCAGTTGTACAATATACCAAAGTTCAATATGATGACAGGCCCATCAGTAAAGGATAATGAGATAAAAGCCAAGAGTGAGCTTAATAAGATTTTCCAACTGCATTTTTTAATGGCTACAATAAAATCTGATTAGGAACATAACAAAAGTATTTCCCGCTGTGCTTTTTACTGGTTTCAGGAAACCACGATCAATATTTTTAGCTCCGATTCCATTTGGATACCCCTAGAAAGCCTCAATACCACAATGCTTTTTTATGGTTTTCCAACACGAGTAGTTAACATGACATTGTATATCATTAGATAGATCAGTGCGTCTGGAAATGGGAGGCTGGTCTTACCAGTGAGGACCCCCCATGGTTGTTGGCAGCATTAATAAAAGACAATAT
Organism: Anomaloglossus baeobatrachus; assembly: GCF_048569485.1. Taxonomy (NCBI): domain Eukaryota; kingdom Metazoa; phylum Chordata; class Amphibia; order Anura; family Aromobatidae; genus Anomaloglossus; species Anomaloglossus baeobatrachus. Next base: position 647,900,150 of record NC_134353.1, on the reverse strand, counting down.
ACGCTGCACAGACTTGTTTGTGCCCCAGCAATGTTTGGTGTAGTAAAATTATGGACTCATTTGGAGTTATTCACAGTTCAGGAGACGAAATGGATCTGTAGTTTTAATTTTGGCATGGCCTTCCACCACACAGGGTGAGGAAGTCTAGCGAGGAGGCCCAGGTGTGACCTTAGTCTGTCTGGCCAGGCCTAGAAGAAGCCCTTATCTGCACTGGACTTCTAGGGTTAGGTTGGGGCCAAATGATCAATGGCAGAAAGATCCAGAGGAGAATTCAACTGGACATAACTATACTGCATTTATCTTTACTCTCATCACTAAAAAGAAATCCATTCCCTACAAAACATAGACTGGTTATTTCTGCAATAATGTTTTTAAAGTAGTTTTTAACATATAACAAACTCTTACTCCAAATGTGATGTGAGCTGAGCTTTATATAGCAAAGAGGTCTAATTATACTGAAAATTATGACAGAAAGTCAGAAAAATGATCCAGTCTCTCAATAGCGCCCCAAACCCTTACCTTGTGAAAGTAACTGAAGACTCGCGAAATGACATCAGTCTGCGTGAGGCCAAGTTTCTCTGCCAGTTCATCCAATCCCACACGTGAACAAACCCCCTCCAAGCAGAGATCAATGAGTCCCTGCACACTGTCAAATGAGAACCTGTGGAACAAGTGGACACATTCTCAGAAATGTAGGGCTTCTTTGTTAAATGGGATGTAGCTCCAGGTTTTCAGTATAAAACAGTCTATATAACATACAGTGGAAATACTGAGGAGGGTTGCTTTACAGTACAGTTTAAGTCCTCCTCCCTGAATAGACAATTTGCATAATCTGAACACAGTAGAGGTTAAAGCAGTGAATTCAGTCATGTATCTCTTATCAAGCTGCCTGCTGTTTACTTGTATGAAGGTGTTATCACTAGGGACTTATCATTGCGATTGTGATTAGCAGCTCACTGTCAACACACAATGTATATACAGAGTCTGGTGTGGCCAGGGTTAGGTTGCTCAGCTCTGCTTCTTGTTACATCTAAAGGCCTCTTTACACATTGAGACTTTCTAGCGATCCCACCAGCGATCCCAACCTGGCCGGGATCACTACAAAGTCTCTGGTGAGTCGCTGGTGAGCTGTCAAACAGGCATACCTGGAAAACGACGCAACAGCGATACGGACCTGCAGAACGACCTAGCTAGTCATTGGGGACGTTGTAAAGCAGCTTTTTGAAAGGGAAGTCGCTAACGAAGTCGCTGTAAAAGGCCCCTTTACACACAGACTTTCTAGCGATCATGCTGCACAGTGGGAAAAAAAAAGGACCAAAGAATGGTCCTGAGAGATGTGTAGTGATCAGCAACCTCACAGCAGGGGCCAGGTCGCTGATGTGTTTCACACACACTGCAATGTCGCTGGGGAGGTCGCTATTACGTCACAAAACCGGTGACGTTACAGCGATGTCGTTTGCGATGTTGCAGTGTGTAAAGGGGCCTTAAGAAAGCGGATTGTGTCACAACTGCTGCACCAAGTACACAAAGTGATAAATCTCTGGATTCAAGGTCTCTCTTTTTCTACATTATGCTGCTCTCAGATGAGGTAGCAAAAACCTGGTGACAGATTCCTTTGAAAGACCTGCCTGGACCTTGACGCATATATTTTTCTGAAGGATCAGAATCCTTGATCCTTCTCTGAAAACTATGCACAATATTTATTAGGTGGTGACGTTTTGCCTCGCCAACTGAACCACCCAGCAAGCAGTATTGTTCCTCATGTCCAATGTCAGATAGTTTCATGTTCTATGCCAGGAAAAAACGGATTTTTGTGTACTCACCGTAAAATAGTTTTCTCTTAGCCATCATCGGGGGACATAGGACCATGGGTGTTATGCTGCCTATCCATAGGAGGACATTAAGTAGATGCAAAAAGCATTAGCTCCTCCTCTGCAGTATACACACCCTGGCCGGGCCAGGCAACCTCAGTTTTAGTACACAAGCAGTAGGAGAAGAAAAATAGTAAAAACTTCTCAACTGAGCAACATGAGAAAAAAAAAAAAAAAAAAAAAAAAAAAAGAAAGTCATAACCAAACAAGGTACTGAGAGAACTAAGGCCCAACAGGGCAACAGGGTGGGTGCTGTGTCCCCCAATGATGGCTAAGAGAAAACGATTTTAAAGGTTGAGTACACAAAAATCCGTTTTTCTCTGACGCCTCATTGGGGGACACAGGACCATGGGACGTCCTAAAGCAGTCCATGGGTGGGAAAAAATAAAAGACAACACAACCCAAGGAATAGGAACCAGTCCCAGACAGCCTGGAGCGCCTACTGAGAGAGGTGCTCTACTGCAGTTTGCAGAATTTTCCTACCCAGATTTGCCTCAGCTGAAACCTGGGTATGGACTCTGTAATGCTTTGAAAAAGTATGTAGGGTAGACCAGGTCGCAGCCTTACACACCTGTTCCACTGAAGCCTGATGCCGAATGGCCCACAAAGCGCCAACTGCTCGCGTGGAATGAGCCCGCAGCCCACTAGGAATGGGCTTGAGTTGCAAGCGGTAGACTTCCTGGATCGCAGAGCGAATCCAGCGAGCCAGAGTTGCCTTTGAAGCTGCCTGTCCCTTCTTAGGCCCCTCAGGAATGACGAACAAAGAGTCAGTTTTCCTAAAGGGGGCTGTCCTGGATATGTAATATCTGAGAGCTCTGACGAGGTCTAACAAATGCAGAGACCTTTCCACCCTATGAACTGGGTGTGGACAAAAAGGAAGGCAGAACAATGTCCTTGTTCAAATGAAACGGGGTAGGAACCTTTGGAAGAAAATCTGGAAGGGGGCGCAGAACCACCTTGTCCTGGTGAAAGATCAGAAAAGGCTCGCGGCAAGAGAGTGCTGCCAGCTCCGAAACCTGTCTGATGGACGTAATTGCCACCAGGAATGTTACCTTCCAGGACAGAAGAGCAAGGGAGGATTCCTTGAGAGGTTCAAAAGGGAGACCTCTGGAAACCGTCCAGAACGAGATTGAGGTCCCATGGGTCCAGCGGCCGTTTGTAAGGGGGAACTAGATGGGAAACGCCCTGGAGGAAGGTCTTGACTTGCGGCTTTTGAGCCAGGCGGCATTGGTAGAAGATTGAGAGCGCTGAGACCTGCCCTTTAAGGGAACTGAGAGCCAACCCCACTTGCAAGCCAGACTGCAGAAAGTCGAGAATTTTGGGGATGGCCAGAGGCATAGGCTGGACGTTAGTTTCCCTGCGCCATGAAAAGAAGATTTTCCACGTACGGTGGTAAATGCGGGATGAAGCAGGCTTTCGGGCGCTGATCATAGTGGAGATAACCGCGGGGGAGAATCCCGCTCTTGTTAATACCGAAGTCTCAATGGCCATGCCGTCAGCTTCAGGGCTCTGGAGTTCTGATGGAAAATGGGCCCTTGGGTCAGCAAGTCTAGAATGTCTGGAAGGCGCCACGGTATGTCTGCGAGCATTTGAACTAATTCGGTGTACCAGGCGCGCCTGGGCTAGTCCGGTGCTATCAGTATCACCGGGACTCCCTATGCCTTGATCTTCCTGATTACCCACGGCAGCAGGGGTAGAGGAGGAAATATGTAAGGCAGGCGGAAGTGGTGCCAGGAGCAGACTAGAGCATCCGTGCCGATGGACTGCGGGTCGCATGACCTGGCTATGAACGCGGGTACCTTTGCGTTCAACCTTGAGGCCATTAGATCCACGTCTGGTGTACCCTAGCGAGTGCAGATGTGTAGGAACACTTCTGGGTGTAGAGACCACTCTCCGGCGGCCAGGCCTTGGCGACTTAGAAAGTCTGCTGCCCAGTTCTCTACCCCCGGTATGTGTATCGCTGATATCACTGACCCCGTCGATTCAGCCCAGCTGAGGATCTTGTGGGCCTCGAGATAAGCAGCTTTGCTGCGGGTGCCCCCCTGCCGATTGATATAGGCTACAGCTGTCGCATTGTCCGATTGGACTCTAATCTGACGACCCGCTAGCAGAGGGCAGAACGCCCTGAGCGCGAGGAAGATCGCGCGGATTTCCAGGATGTTTATGGGTAGGGAAGACTCCTGGGGCGTCCAACGTCCTTGAGCAGTGTGGTGCAGATACACTGCACCCCAGCCTAGGAGGCTGGCGTCCGTGGTCAGGACCAGCCAGTTCACTGGGAGAAAAGATCTCCCCTTCGATAGGGATGAGGGCCGAAGCCACCAGCTGAGTGCATACCTGACTGAAGGCGTCAGGTGAAGAAGATATTTGTCCAGGGAGAAGGGGCTCTTGTCCCAGGCAGCTAGAAGGGCTAGCTGCAGTGGGCGGAGGTGCAGTTGAGCAAAAGGTACCGCCTCCATAGCCGCCACCATCCTGCCGAGCACATTTATGCTGAATCGAATGGAGCGAGACGGAGGACGTAGAAGGCAGCGTACCGCTTGTCGAAAAGCGATCGCCTTGTCCTGAGGGAGATAGATCAAGCCCCGACGGGTGTCCAGGGGGACATGCCCAGGAAGGTGATGGATCGTGCTGGGACCAGGGATGATTTGTCTAGATTCAGTAGCCACCCTAAGCGGGATATGGTGTTCACGGTAATCTGTACGCTGGTTGAGCAGTCGCGGAAGGAGGGGGCCTTGATGAGGAGGTCGTCCAAGTAAGGGAGAACGACTACTCCCCTGGCGTGAAGGACGCTCATGGCGGCCGCCATGACTTTGGTGAAGACCCTTGGTGCGGTGGCAAGGCCGAAGGGTAGGGCTACGAATTGAAAATGGGAGTCCTGAACTGCGAAGCGGAGGAACTTTTGGTGATCTGGGGCGATGGGCATGTGCAGGTACGCGTCCTTGATGTCTATGGATGCGAGGAATTCCCCTTCGACCATGGATGCAATAATGGACCTTAGGGACTCCATTCTGAATCTCCGTACATGCACGTTTGTTCAGGTGTTTGAGGTCCAGGATGGGTCGAACTGACCCATCCTTTTTGGGGACCACAAAGAGGTTGGAATAAAAACCCCTGAACTTCTCGTTGTCCGGGACGGGTATTATCACTCCTGCTGTTTGGAGCGAGTGGATTGCTGAGAAAAAGGCCTTGCGTCGTTTTCGAGTCTTTGAGGGGTTTGAGAGAAGGAACCGACTCGGGGGTCTGGTCCGAAATTCTATGTGGTAACCGGAAGACACAAGGTCTTGCACTTATTTGTCGTCTGAGGCGGCAGCCCAGATGTGTTGAAAGAGCCGCAGTAGACCTCCTACAATGAGTGTGTCTTCTGGGGCGCCAAAGGAGTCATGAGGGGGGAAAACGTCGTGGACGAGTCTCCCTAGTCCTGGACTGTTTCGGTCTAGGCTGCCATGACGAAGTGGTTTTCGGGGAGAGCTGAGCAGGTCGGTCCCTGCGTAGTCCTCGGCTAGTGGCGGGGGCAGAGCGGGATGTCGACCAACCAAATGAGTTCCGAAAGGAGCGGAACGAGGACTGTGGATGTCTGGCGAAGGTTGTCCTGGGCTTCAGCTGGGGAAGGGAGGTACTTTTTCCTCCCGTGGCGTCAGAAATGAGCTTGTCCAGACGTTCGCCAAACAATCGGTCTGGAAAAAAGGGAAGGCCCGTGAGAGACTTCTTGGAAGCAGAGTCCGCTCGCCATTGTCGGAGCCAGAGAGCTCTACAGATGGCTATGGTATTGGAGGCATCAAAAGCTACGCAGGTAGCAGCATCAATGGAGGCCTACATGAGGTACTCCGCCGCAGCGGCAATTTGAGCTGTTACCTCTGTGATGGTATGAGGGAACTGGGATTCCTCAAGCGAAGTGTTAAGGGATTCTGCCCAGACCGAGATCGCCTTTGCGACCCACACAGAGGCAAAGGAGGGCGAGAGGGAGGAACCCGCAGCCGCAGAGCGGGCGAGGTGCTCCACCTGTCTGTCTGTCGGGTCCTTGATGGAGGAACCATTGGGTAAAGACAGGAGCGTTTTTGTAGCAAGGCGGGAGACCGGGGAGGGGTGGGGGTGGGGGGTCGACGAGGGCGGATCGTCCCAGCCCTTAGGAGCAGGTGAGGCAAAAGGGTATCGAGAGTCCATGAGTTTACGGTTACCGAAGCGCCTGTCAGGCCCTTTGCTTTGTGAGGATATCCTAAAACTCTGGGTGATCAGCGAAAACCTTTTGGGGTTTCCTTGCCCTCTTAAAGGAGACCACATGGTCAGTGGTAGTGGATGGGGGATCCTCCACATGCAGAGTTTGGTTGATTGCTGCTATAAGGGGGTCTATTGCAGTTTGATCATCTGAGGAGGGTGAAACCAAGGAATCATCCTGGTACAAACAGCATTCTGCCTCCTCCAGCTCTTCAGAAGCCGTGGAGCGAGTGGGAGAGCCTGCCCTGTGTGCTCCCGAGGGAGAGCCATGGGGGCCATGAGAGAGTGCTGGAGACACCCGGCCGTGTGCTCTTTTCCTGATCCCTGCAACCGGTGAAGCATGGGCCCGGATTACCTCAGAAGGATCCTCCATAGGGGTATCCTCAGGCTGCGTTCCGTCCAAAGACCCAGAAGGGTGTGGAGGACGACATTTCATAGCAAGCACCAGGTTCTGTGACAGTTTTTCCATGGATTGGGACAGAAACTGTGCCCATTCCGGTGGGCTGGGAGCCCTAGGCTCTGGGCTGACGGTTGTGGCGGTGGTGGCGCGGGAGTCTTGGGGGGCTATAGGGGCACAGGACTCACAGAGAGAAGAGGTGTGTTTACGTGGTAGCTCAGGGTGGCAGGCAGTGCAGGCTGAATAATAGACTATGTGAGCCTTAGCACTCTTAGTACCCTTAAGCCTGCTTTACATGGTACGATCGATTGTGCGATTTCACAATCGATCGTACCCGCCCCCGTCCTTTCTGCGTCACGGGCAAATCGCTGCCCGTGTCGCACAAAGTCAGTAACCCCCGTCACACATACTTACCTCTCGTGCGACCTCGCTGTGGGCGGCGAACGTCCACTTCCTGAAGTGGGAGGGACGTTCGGCGTCACAGCGACGTCACACGGCCGCCGGCCAATAGAAGCGGAGGGGCGGAGATGAGCAGGATGTAAACATCCCGCCCACCTCCTTCCTTCCACATAGAGCCGGAGGCGGCCGCGGGAGGCAGGTGAGCTGGTCATCGTTCCCGTGGTGTCACACGGAGCGGCGTGTGCTACCACGGAAACGATGATCAACCAAATTAAACGTTATTATGGAACCTAACGAGCAGTACCCGACTCACGATTTGTGAGCGATACTGCGTCGCTAGGAGGTGTCACACAGGCCGGCATCGCCAGCGATGCCGGATGTGCGTCACAAAAACCGTGACCCCGACGATCTATCGCACGATAGATTGTCTGGTGTAAAGCAGCCTTTAGAGTTCTGCATGTTCCTAATAGGAGTATGCCAGGAGGGGGAGCAATGATATGCAGAGCTACAAGTGAAGCAGTGGGAAGCAAGGATTGTATTTGCTTCGGTGTACCTCACCAGAATCAGCCGATGGCCCTGCGTCCTCAGGAAGGAGTCTCTGTGGAGATCTTCGCGCGGTTTCCTGGGGGAGGGGAGGGGGGGGGCTTATCGCAATCAGCAAGGGACTCCCCCTCCTCCAGCCAGCACGCAGCTAGAGGGAATAAATACTGAGTTTATGAACTCTGGGAACCCTCCCCCCGCCACCGTTAGATTATCTCTGCAGGATTCCCTGCAATCAGCAAGGAACTTTCCCCTCCTCCAGCCAGCACGTAGCTATGATGGGAATAAAGACTGTAAATTCAGCAGTCACCGTCTTTCTCCCTTTGTCTGGGAAACCAGTCAGGGGGGATCTCACCTTAACACTGCCTCAGTCCAGGTAGTGGAAATAGCAGAGTCAGCCTGCTGTGTCCGGCCACACAGGTGCAATGTATCAACTCAGAGCCTGCAAAGAGGGGCTGAGGAATTGTGCCTCTGCCCTGGGCTCTGGAAAATCTGTGTGTGTGGGACTCGTCATCCAGTAAAAGGCAGCCCAGGATCCAGCGTCGCAGGAGGAGGTACGTGGAGGCAACACTCCGCGTTCCCGCCCGTTGATGGTATTGGGAGATCGGTCCCTAAGGGAAACAGTCGCCCTCAAAAAATGACAAAACCTTGAAAGGATGTGCCTCCTACAGACACTAAGCTAAAACTGAGGTAGCCGGGCCCGGCCAGGGGGTGTATACTGCAGAGGAGGAGCTAATGCTTTTTGCATCTACTTAGTGTCCTCCTATGGATAGGCAGCATAAAACACCCATGGTCCCATGGTCCTGTGTCCCCCAATGAGGCGTCAGAGAAAGTACTTCTCTTTCTTTGACAGGTTCAGTAAGACTCCTTGCACACTTCCGTTGTTTTGCACTGATGTGACGGATGTGTTGGAGATTGTGGTACAACTGATGGGACGGATCCGTTAAAAAAAACTGATCCGTTGTAGCAGTTTGTACCTGGCATAGAGAATCCAGCTGTGGCCGCGGGTAAACTGAGTGAAGTCATTGCTGATAGCGCAACTCACTTCAGTTGCTCTGTGGAGCTCACAGCGGTGTTCTACGGCCGCTCCTGTCAGCTTCCGACGTATTAGAGCTGAAAGCGCCGTGGGACCTAGTGTGGATTACGTTGGTTTGGGGATTAATAAAGTAGTGAGAGAGGGTGTTCTTTTATGTCAAATAAAGTATTTTTCAGTGTTTGTGTTTATTTACTTTCATTACAGCTTAGTGATAGTGATGGCAGGCGTCTGAGACACCCCCTAAGCTAGGACTTAGTGGCAGTTATGGGCTGCCATTAACTCCTTATTACCCAGATTGCCACCGCATCAGGGCAATCGGGATGAGCCGGGTAGAGTCCCAGGACTGTCGCATCTAATGCGGCTATTCCGGGCCGCTGCTGGCTGATATTTTGAGGCTGGGGGCTCCGCATAACGTGGGACTCCCCATCCTGAGAATACCAGCCTTCAGCCAAGTGGCTTTTCCTTGGCTGGTATCAAAATTGGGGGGGGCGCACACGCCTTTTTGTTTTTAATTATTTAATTTTGTGTACTGCACTATATAGACACACACCCAGTGGCTTTGATTGGTTGCAGTGAGACAGCTGTCACTCAGCATGGGGGCGCATCTGACTGCAACAAATCATAGGCGGCGGTGGGTGGGGAAAGCAGGGAATACGAGATGAAATAATGAGCGTCCGGCATTTTCATAAGCAGGAGAAGCCGCCGGAGCAGTGTGACAGCCGCGCAGGTGATGAGATAGATAGATAGATAGATAGATAGATAGATAGATAGATAGATAGATAGATAGATAGATAGGAGATTTTCTAACCAGCAAGGAATTTACACATCTGAGCATGCTCGGTTGCTAAAAGACTGAACCGTCACGCCAGACTCTGTCATTTGACAGATTGGACGGATTCAGGCGCTCATAGGCTTCCATTATAACCAACGATGGATGCCGACAGAATCCTGCGCACTACGTTTTTTCGAAGTTACAAAAAACATTACATTCTGCATTGCTTCCGCCCGGCGGTCAGTCATTCCATGAATGATCAGTCGCACAACGGATGCAACACAGGGCCATCAGTCACAATCCGTCGTTAATACAAGTCTATCTAAATATTTTGCAGGATACCGTATTTCCTCAAGACGACGTATTGTGACTGACGCAAAACAACGGAAGTATGAAAGCAGCCTAAGCCTCTTATTGAGCTAAACATTCAGTAATATACTGAACACACAGTAAGGCCAGAGTCACACTTGCGAGTGCCTCGCGTGTAACTCGCAAGAGTCTCTCATTGAATCACCCGGCATGGACTCACACTCTCAGGACAGGAGCATCTCAGCTGCATAGACATACATGCAACCGACCCTCTCCTGTCAGGAGAGTGTGAGTCCGTGCTGGATGATTCAATGAGAGACTCGCGCGAGTTACACGCGAGGCACTCTCACATGTGACTCTGGCCTTAGAGAACTTAACTTACCCTGCCTTCTGAAGAATTTTTCCAATCTCCCAGATCTTGGGGTCTAGTGGAACCTTTAGGTGCCCCACAGGGGAAACTGGTGTGTCTCCAATCAGCTCAAACTCAGTAGCTGGTTTCTCTAGGGCTCTATAAAACAATAGATGAAAAAGTTCAATTGAAGGCTCTGAAGAATATGTAAATGTTTTCTCAAGTCATATTCCTACTAGTGGTCATAAGTGGTCCTGCCACTCACATACTTTGCCATAACTTTTTGTATGTTGTTGGCATATAACACAGGATCTGCTCTTTCTTCTGGAGTAGGATTATACACTGGCAAAAACTAAAAAACAAAAAAAAAATTACATGTAAACTCTCAAGGCAAAATCAAAACAAGAAATATTGAATACATTGGTTACATGGAGAGCTCCTATTAAAGAAATTCAGATCTAAAAGACTCCTTGAAGGAGTTATTACTTTAATACTGAGGACCTATCCATATGACTCATTTAGATAAGCCAATAATCAGCAAAGTATTCAGCCCATCAAACACCTGACAAATGAGCAAAACACTTGTTAGCATAAAATAGCTATCGACAATACATTGCTCCATGTTAACAGGAGATACAGTGTCATGCTGTCTAAACATGCCAGTAAAAGGCCACTGATCGGCTTGTATATAGCAAATTGGCAGTTGTTAAATTGCTTGGAGTGCCTCGTGTAAAAGGCCAATTAAAATAGATCATTAAAAGAGCACTCCCATTAACATTTTTATTGGCTATACCTGTAGTGTAAGTGCCGTGATCTACTCACCACACCAGTTCTTTTCGCAGTCTATACCATCTGGGGTCTGATTCTCAGCCGGAAGTCATGTTTCCAATGTAAGGTTATGGAGCCTCGTTCTGGTGCTCCTTACACTAACAGCGACTTCTGGCTCACATATTGGGAAAGATTTATTAAGAATAAGGTTGCATAAGCCAGTCCTAATGAAGGGCTCGCTAGAGAACAATGTACTGAATTCATTAAAAGGGGTATGTCACGTAATGAATTCTGTACAGCTACCTATTGCTATGTGCCTCACCAGAACGGTTACTCCAGTACATCGGCACTTAGCTCCACCCGTTTTGTCAGAAAAAAAATCCAAAAGCAACTGCCAGAAAGACTTTAATGAATCAGTGCTCGACAGCGGGGTAGATAGCGATCATTGAGTATATGACAACACACACACAGGTATAGCCAATAATATTTTTAACGAAAATGCTTCAAGATCATAGAGGGGAGGGGAGGGGAGGGGAGGGGAGTCGTCGAAACATGGCGCCTATCAGCTGTTGTCTGTGGTCTGATCAACTATTAAGCATGTAGTAAGCATTGTTTAATAGATGAGCTGCCGTGCCCAGCAATGGCTATTAAATTGAATAGGAGCTGTAGGAAACGGTGGCTACAGTGTACAGAACTGTTTTTTTTGCTCTATACAAGGTTTACATCTGCCTATCATGAGAGACACAAACAACAGACTTGTGAAGGTGCTGGGTATTAGACCTTCACCATCATTTATGACCTATGCTGTTCTCCTTGATGGCAAGACCATGATCAAAGGTAGTCGAATGAAGCAGCAGGATATCATACTGATGCATTCACCTTCTCCTGGCTGTGGTCATGTTGCTCGGGTATCAAGGGGAGCACAAGTTCCCTGTTCTGGTGATTTGTGGTGCTCCCAGAAGATATAAAGATTGTAGATTTGAATGATTTTAATAATGCTAATCAATTATGGGGAATGATGGTAGCATGGTATGGAAAGTAAAATAAAAGTGGTACATCAGATTTCTTGAATTGTATTATCTTTTAAGCTTGAAAGGTCACATGGACACGAGAGTGAACACACAAGTGGCTCATGCAGTACACCATTTCTATACGACAGGTTTTCATTTGTTTTAGGGTGTGTACACACCCGAGGGTGTGATAGGATTATGAACTATTAAAAGAAAAAATATATGTCCTTTTGCTTTCATGTGCCAACCACACAAGAAGCAGAACAAACAGCGTGTGAATGTAGAGCATGTGTATTTCTTCCATTATAACAATTCTGAAAATATAGGAAATATTTTTGGGCAGTTTACAACTTGGAGGAATATTCTGATCATTCTTTTTGCTTTCATTTACTACTGAAAAAGAAAAAAAAAATTAAATTATATTCGGATTCATTTTAAATTGCTAGAATGTGAAGGATCATTTTCATTTTTCCTATGTACGAGGGGCTGCTGATAAGTCTTTGGCTTTACCTAGCAAGAAACGAGTAAAATGATGACACTTTACATTTATTCCACATACTCTCCACTGATGTCAACACACTTCTTACATCGGTATTTCAAGTTCTGTAAACCTAGCAAAAAGGAGGATTTCGGTTGTGCCTCAAACCAGGCATCAGTCTCAGCCATGGCATCAGAAATGTTGTGAAATTTGGTACCCTTGAGGAGTTTCTTCAAATTTGGAAACAGATGATAGTCGGAGGGAGCTTGATCTAGTGAATAAGGTGGGTGGTCAACCAGCTGGAAGGCCAGCTCTGCCGTAGTCGCTTGTGCAGTGTGAGCGACGACATTGTCCTGCAGGAACAAGATTCCTTTGGACAGCTTGCCACACCTTTTGGCCTTCAGAGCTGCCTTCAGTTGGTCCAAAAGTTCAATACAATACCTTGCATTTATGGTGGAACCCTTTTAAAGGTATTCCACTAGCAGCACGCCCGTCTTATCCCAGAACACAGACGCCATCACCTTAGAGGCGTAGTATTGTTCCATGAACTTCATTGGACGAGAAGAACCATTTTGCCTCCACTCTTTTGACTTCTCCTTGTTTTCAGGGTCATACAAATAAATCCATGTCTCATCCATAGCGACCAGTTGATCCAAGAAGTTCTTAGCAGTCAAGAAACGCTGACACATAGACCGTTAAGTTTTCACTCGCATGCTTCTCTGATCTGTTGTCAAACATTTGGGGACCCACTTTACAGATAGCTTCCTCATGTACAAATGTTCATGAATAATGAAACAAACATGTTCATGGGAAATTCCCATGATGTCTGCTATGACCTTATGTCATAGATGGACATAAGGTCTTCCTTCCGCCTTACAAACTATGTCTGCTATTGCTTTAGCATTCTCCAGTATGAGGTTGTGCAGAGCATCAATGATCTCCAGAACAACAACCACTCTCGGTTGTCCAGGACGTTCCTCATCATTGGTGCTGAAGTGGCCAGTTTTAAATTTGGCAACCCAGTTCTTAACTGTGGGATATGAAGGGCATTGATTCCCCAATGTCTGTGACATATCACCATGAATATCCTTTGCAGACTTTCCTTGCAGAAACAAGAATTTTATCACTCCTCTGCTTTCAGTTGCTGTGAATATCACATTAGAATCCGCCATTTTGTTTTACCACATGCGTAGAACACTGTTGCCTTAAGCAATAAACACAAAATTTTGAAAACATATATTAGACACATAAGGCTTTCATGTGATGTAATATTCGTTACCATAGAAACAAAAAAGATCACAAAGCCAAAAGACTTAGCAGCCCCTCGCACTCACACTCACACTCCTTGCCTAATCCAAATGTCAGCCAGTCCACAGAGAACAGTTGAATAGATGCTTAAAACTGTAAGGCTGTGTGCCCACATTGTGTTTTTACTGCATTTTTTGTTTGCAGATTTTCACAAATCTGCAAGGAAATCTTTATGCCAGCAAAGTCAGACAGAATCCTGAAATGTTGTGCACACGTTCAGGATTTTTTCCTTGCAGTTTTGTTTGCTGTAGAATTCTTTTTGCATTTTTACCATTGAAAGCAATGAAAAAAAAAAAATGCATAAAAAACCCGGAGGCAAAATGCGCATTTTTGCCGCTGCGTTTTTTCTGCCGAGAGATGCAAATTTGGTGGAGAAGTTTCTGCAACAAAACTGCAATGTGTGCACATAGCCTAACTATTTAAAGCACCACTCGAGCGGGTGTTTTATTTCCACCGCTAGAGTGGTGTTTTAAACTTAAGTCCCCTGCCCTCGATCTTCTACTCACTTTCCAGTGGCTTCATATTTTTCATAGTCCCGCGGCACCATCTTGTGCCCAATAACTTTTGACTGGCAATCAAAAGTTAAAGTCACAAGAACTCAATACATGTTGGAGAGCCAAAACGAGGCTGTTGTGACCTCCGGTGAAGGTGCTGGAGTGTAAGTATAAGGCTGGGGCCACACGGGCACTACTGCGATCCACTTGCATGAGACTCGGCTCGTGCTGGCAGTACAGCAGAGCCGAGTGTCATGCCTGTGTCCTTGCAACTGAGGTCCGTTCGTGCGAGCAGACCTCAGCTGCGGGGGGCGGGCCGGCACTCAGGAGGGGAGGGAGGGATTTCTCTCCCTCTCTCCTGCGTAGTCTGCTATTGCCATTCTCGCACTGCACTAGCAGTACACCGGTGTACCGCGAGTGCAGTGCGATTTTTCTCTCGCCCCATTCACTTGAATGGGTGCGAGAGAAAGAGACTCAGCTTACAATCGCAGCATGCTGCGATTGTTTTCTCGGTCCGATTAGGGCTGAGAAAATAATCGCCCATGTGTGCTGACACACAGGCTAGAATTGGTCCGAGGGGAATGCGATGTTTTATCGCACTCCACTCGCACCGTTTTTCTCGCCGTGTGGCTTAGCCCTAAGACTGGGGTCAGGGGACTTAGAGTGAAATCACCACTACTGCGGTGAAATTAAACCAAAAAAGTTGGAGCAGTGTTTTAATTCCAGTCTCTGGTTTTAAAATTTTCTTACCTCAATCTCCAGGTTGATGTAAAACTGAGACATTGTGAGCCAGAGGACTTTTAGCCTGTAAAAAGATACAGTAAAGACTCACAGGGGAATGGTCTCCAAGTGGAAAATTAACTATTGAGTGAAAGACGGGAAAAAAGTAACACAATTAGAAAAAAAGAAGAAAAAAAAAAAAAAAAAGGACCCTATGAACTGGTTGTCTGTATATGGGCAAACATGCACAAATATATAAAGATCAGACAAGCACTACATTACAAAGCCCATGAAGCCACAGTTTGTACATTGATTTTTGTACGTAGTATGATACATAACAGAGCAATTTCAGGACATCTACAGACACGAGAACAGAATATGTGGTGCAGACACAAGAGTACGGATGTAAAGAAATTAAGGATACTCCACTCCACAAAATTACTTACACTCCATTGCCTTTCCAGGTCCATATTGTTGCTGGCTGCAAATGGAGAAGGACTGATTACTAAAGTGAACCTGTATGTAATAAAAAGATGTCTCCCAAGACATTTAAAATCATGTCCTAGGAAAGGGATCATTAGAAAATCAATTAAGAAGGGTTAGTTAAGGTCGGATTGCAGGTGTTTTAGTCAGGTACTCAGAGGTAGATTGGTCACTGATCTATGCCTAAGTGTTTATGAATATAAATGTACAGAAGAATATATTGTATATATTGAGTTGAATAAGGGATTTTGTTTGGGGGGAGGGGAGTGGGAAGGGGATGGGTTTGCATACTTACATGTATGCTTTTTCTTCTTTTGTTAAGCAAAAATGTTAATAAAAATTATTTGATTTAAAAAAAAATGAAGGGTTAGTTACCTCTCTAAACCACCACTACTTCAGTAGTGTACGCTGGGACCTCAAGTGAGGATGACCCATCCCATTCATCTGACTGCCAGGATCACTGGGTACAGGGTCAGGTGTGTAATGACTGGGCAATGTTTCACCATTGGCCTCAGCAGTCAGATAACTGACTTGACAGGACATCATCACCTGCGGTATTGGCAAAGATCAACGGAACAGCTACTGTTCAGAGCAAAAAAGAGATTTTCCCTCACTTTAAAAGTTATTCTCAAATTGGGGAAATTAAATCTTTCCCTACCGGAATGGCACCTCTCCTCTGCATTCATGTGTCCCCTACTGGTCTCCGTGCATCAATCCAGAGGGGGCATCACATGACTGCTGCAACCAATCAATCAGTGGTCGCTGATCAGCTGCAGTCTTCAAGGTCCAGATGAGTAGTGGAAGCTTGATTTTAGGTTTTTATTTTATTTCACTAATGTCTCTTCAGCTCATTGAGAATAACTTTTAAATTAAAAGGGGTTATCCAGTCTAAGTACACAGGTCTGCAGTCACTGTCACTGTAGACCACGCACAACTCACACCACGACTAATGCGGACTGTGAGGATTCTCTGGTGTCCGCGCTGGGAACGGCAGTCACGTGAATGCAAGTATGTGATATGCATACTCCCGGCAAGAATCCAAATACACTATTTCCGGCATACATGCATACACTCACGTGGAGAGCGCTGGAAACAGTCTAGTCTGATTCTAGCTGGGAGACTGTATATCTCATACTTGAATCCTCATCCTCGTGACTGCAGTTCCCGGTGCTGGCAACAGAGAATCCACATAGCGCACAGTGTTCACGGAGTGACGACAGACTCGTCATTTTAGACCAGACAACCTCTTTCAGGAAAAACAAACAAAACCCCTTTAACATAACTTACCAGCTTGTTTGGATATCTCATCAGCACTGGCTGTACAGGCACTCCAGCCACAAAGGCACCTGCGAAAAAAAAGTGGGCCAAGAAGATTGGATATTAATGTAAGAACACTTTTGGCTAATGTACCATCAAATGAGAACTTATGATATTTACCAGGTTTAAATTTCAGTAAAACTTCTCCATTTCCATTTGTCCCTTCTGGGAAGAACAAAACCTACAGAAAAAGATGCATCCACTGAAACATAGAAAGCCAAGGAATGGGGAGGCAAAGAAGGAAAGTAGAAGAACGTAGTTTTGTAGTCCGTCAATAGAGTGTTCTAGAGAACAGGAAATTAAACTCCCACCTGAGGCCACTCTCCATGTGAGGTTGCTCGTCTCTTCACTTCCTCCACCACCTTTTTGCGCGATGCTGGGTCATGACGGGATACCATAATAGATTGATTGAATCGAAGGAGAGCTAGGGGAGAGATGACAATACTGTAGCAAAATTCGGTTCAAATGAGAAATTCTGAAGTCCTTTACAATAACTCAACAAGACATAATACTTATAAGTAAGGAGGAGTGGGCACGGCTTCTACAGGATACAAATGTGTAAAGTGCATAATTACCTTAAATCTTATTTTATAAGCCATTCCGTCCACGTGGATATTGTCTCAGGCATACTCGCCACATGATGGATACTGCAAGCATGACTTGCTCATGTTCCTACAAATTATCCTGAAATCCTCTACTAGTTTCTCAGAGGTGCCTATGCATGTAGAACATAGACAGATCAACAGGACACAGGAAAATGGAAATCTAAAACACTTCCTGACCAATACTCCTGTCCAGCTTGCTTACAAAGGAAGGATGCATGGATTAAGTGGTTGACTATAAGGGCTTATTGGGCAAAGTCTCTCCCCAAAGATAGCCATATTAGATACTGTCTCATGGAAACATGAGCCTCTCTTTTGGTTGGTGTGCAGGAAGACCACTTCTGAATAAATGTACCCTTTAAAGAAGCACCCCCACAAAATTATTTATTGCCTAAACTTATATCTAGTGTAGTTTGATATACTCAACAATCTCCAGCTTCCCGTTTACAGTGCTGCACCGGTTCTCTTCTCACTCATGTGACTTCTATTCTAACGCCAGATCACAATGGGGGCTTGTGTGTAAACGGGAAGTTGCTTTTACAACGTAAGTGTATGAAGCGTCTGAACGAGGTCTATAGGCTTCCACTGTAATAGCTACTTACAGCTCACATATAGATTCCAATGTTATCTAGCAAGTCTGGATAAAAGTCACATGATCCAGAAGAAAAAAAAAACTGTAGCAACGCTGGAAACCAAGAAAGACAGCGATTAGTGAGTATGTTAATGCACTTATAGTCCATTACATATACATTTAGACAGGTTTTGGGAGTAAAAAATCATTTTGTGGAGGGCACTACTTTAAATAAAAAGAGTTTGTCAGTACAAAATCATTGTTCAAATCAAGTATCGGCAGTCGGTGCACCCTTGGTGTGGCCAACCATTACGTGCAGCTTCCCACCTACTTGTTTTACATCTATTGCAAACCTTCCCTGGCTCTTTAAACCTGAGTTATCAATCAACAGAGGAGAGAAGTGGGGAATAGAAATCTAACTAGAAATAAAACAAGCATATGATTAACCATGCCATGATGCACCGCCTGTACTTGATTTGAACAGTCATTCTGTACTGATTGAGTCCCTTAAAGCTCATGAATACCTGTAAAATTATTCAGATGTACTGGGCCTTTCATAAGTTACAACTATTGTGCTCACCTCCAATCACAGGAATGTTGAGATTCTCCACTCTGGACACAACGGATGGAAGATCACACACCACAGTAACAATGGGATCAAAGAAGGTGGAGTGAGGGGCCACAACCAGAAGTGGGGCCTCAGAGCTGGAGGCACGGCGTCCACGGATGGTGATCCAGTGGAAACCACACATGAAGAACATTGTGCGGCTTAGAAGGTAAATCAGGTGATGTAGAATGCTGTGTGCATAAATAGACACATGGAATGGGAAATGGAGGGGGAAGATATGGAAATAAATGAACATGTTGCATTCCATAATGAGGACAAATACCTCTATACACTACCACTATAACCACTATGAAAAGCTTTGGACTTACGTGCGTCTGTATCTTATTGGGCGGCTGAGATCTTCCTTGGTCATCCCAGCTACGCGCAGAGCGGCAATTGGCCACATCAGGAAGAGGAAGATGGCAGCCAGTAGGAAACGCAAGGGGAATAGTATTGGACCCAGGACATAGAACTGATGGAAACAAAATACAGAGAAACAGTGAATAGAAAGAATATGATTAACATGGGTCTACAATACGCAACTCTTGTCCTACAAAGAGCACTGCAAGCTCAGACCAACACTTGAGTATGTCTAACATCCATTTCTTTTCTCACTAATATTAGGGAAGCCGATGGTGAATGATGGATACCACTTCTAAAAGAGAACAGCATTATAGCCATTTTTAACAATATTACCATCTGAATTAATCCTTTGCTTTAGAGATCAACCTTTAGAGCAGGTGATGGACGCAAGGGAGGCTCTCCTCTGAAAAGCTAATACGTAAAAGTTTTCACGAATCATAAGCCTGCTCTGACTATCCAGGTTCACTTTAAAATGACTGTCCAGTGACATAGTAATGGTCAAGCATGGGGAGGGGGACTATTTCCTAAGAAGTCCAATTTAGAGATGAATGTAAACATCCTACTAATTGGCTTAATGGGCCGGAAGCCAAAACTTCACAAGCCACAAGAACAGACAGTGACATAACACAGTTTCATACAAAGCATATTCCTTTTTTCCATAACACCGATCAACAGATATTAAATGAGTACTGTAGGTTGTACGTAAAGCATTTGTGAGTGCCAATTCAGAATCTGCAATCAGAATTTTCCTATCATTCTCCAATTTTCCATCATTTTGTTTGGGGTTTCTTTCCAATAAATTTAGCCCACATAAATCAGTTTTTCTTTTTAGGTGCTGGGATTGCTAGATCTTTGCACTTTTCTTATGAAGTCTGTTTGTTTTCATACTTCGGTAATAAAGAGCTCTGGGTTTTTCCCAAGGTTGACTAATATTAGGGATTTGCACACTTTGGGGTGTCACAGTTACATGCCAAAAAGCTTCATTATCTCACTGTCCTTTATGAATATCAAAGAAAAAACTGGAGAAAACAGGTTTTATGCCGCGCTTGAAGACCACAGACATTGATGTCGGAACAGATGATTCTTTTATTATTTCATTCCTACGCGTTTCGGAGATCCCAACTGTCTCCTTCTTCAAGGAAAGAACTTGAAACTTGAAAGTTCTTTCCCTGAAGAAGGAGACAGTTGGGATCTCCGAAACGCGTAGGAATGAAATAATAAAAGAATCATCTGTTCCGACATCAATGTCTGGTCTTCAAGCGCGGCATAAAACCGGTTTTCTCCAGTTTTTTCTTTGATGTTCCACTTGTGTAGCAGGGAGCTGCTGGACCGCTTGGGCGCTCATTTTTGCTATCAATGGTGTTGTGACTGGCACAACCCGATCAGGTGAGTGCATTACTTCTTTATGATTTTGCCCAATATATCGGGTAAGACCCTATTGCGCCTTTTCTCTCCCATATAGTCTGTCCTTTATGAATATCAGTTTTCTTTTACTTTAAACTGTTTTTCTAATAAATTGAATTTTAATTCCGTTTTTGTGCCTTAGGACATTCTAGTAAACATGTCGCACAGTTGTGTAAACCGCCCCAACAACTTTTGCTATATTTGTGGTGAAGGGACTATAAAAATCACAGAGAAGAAGCAGAACGCAGTTAATGAAGAAAAGTTATTTCATGTATTTTCAGTGCAAAATTGGAGATCAAAACTAATTTTGGCCCCCCAAATTTCTCTCATATCTTGTGCTACACGACTAACAAGTTGGCTCAGTGGTAAATCACGGCACATGGCTTTTCCTGTTTCAATGGTATGGAGTGAGCCAAGAGACCATTCTACTGATTGCTATTTCTATATGACAAAGACTGCTGGAATAACAAAGTAACAAGAAATTCAGTGAAATATCCAATCATTCCTTCAGCAATTAGGCAGGTCACATAGCTCAGCGTTGACAGTCCCCACTCCACCAACATATAGGACCTTGGACCCGGAAGAAGATTCAGCTGCCGATTTGGTTGAAGAAGAAGCTGATCTAATTTTCTAGGCCATGAGTCCAGGGAGCATCCCAAACTACATCAGGTTGATCTAAATAATTTAGTTTGTGATCTGAACCTTTCAAAAGTCAGGCGGTGATTCTGATTGAGGCTCAAAGGCTGGCACTTGCTGGAGTAGGGGGACCAAAATATGTTCTTTCCACCATAGGCAGTAAGAGCTTGACCCATGAGCATAGCTACCAGGGGAGCAGACAGGGCAGTGGCCCATGGCCCGGCCACCTCAGGGGCCCATCCAGAGCTTCCGCTAATGTACCAATACAGTTAAGCTTTGCAGTAGTGCAAGGAGACACGATCTCCCTGCACTACCGCTCTCAGACACACAGACAAGGCGGAGAGGTGGAGCGACGTGATGATGTCACTGTGCTGCCCCCGTGCCAGTAGCCGGGCTGCTCGGATCCGGATCCGCGGTGGCTCGAGGGGTCTCCAGACCCGGGGGTGGCGCGGCCACTGAAATGAAGGGGGGTATTTACAAGGGATTGAGTTTAGAGTTAGTGACGCCACCCGTGGTGCATGGTAATGTGGAGTACCACCGCTGCAATTTGGAATACCCGGGGGCGATGGAGTGGGGCAGCCAGGTGTTAGAACCCTCCACGGGTGGGGGGGGGGGGGGGAATGCCCCGGGACTTGGTGATGGTGTTCAGGGAGTGCCGTTGGGTGCGAAGGGGTCATTTACATACTCAGTCCGTTAAGCTGACACTGACAACTGGATAAACCAAAGTAATGTATACCACTGCCGCTGAGGGGAGCTAGTTTGGATCTCGTCCCCAATGGTGCTGCCTGGTGATTCGTGACCTGCCTCCTGACCCTAAGTTTACTTCTTTGTTGGTCCCGGTAGTATGGAACTAGTCGGGTCCCGCTCCCCACTATGGCTAAGTGTGGGAGCTTGCTCTCAGGGTTCACGCTTGGGATTTTCTGGACCGTTTGAGTGGAAAGTCCTATCCCCCTCATTGCACTAGTACCCAGATTTTGGAGTGGGTGGAGAGCGGATCTTGAAGGCTCCATTCTCGTCGGGTAAATA
Source organism: Anomaloglossus baeobatrachus (assembly GCF_048569485.1). Taxonomy (NCBI): domain Eukaryota; kingdom Metazoa; phylum Chordata; class Amphibia; order Anura; family Aromobatidae; genus Anomaloglossus; species Anomaloglossus baeobatrachus. The sequence goes on along the minus strand of NC_134353.1, from coordinate 647,878,481 downwards.
AATTGTCAGGTTGCCTGAAGCTACTCCCTGAGCTAGGGTACACATACCCAGTCGTGCCCTGGTCCCAGCCCAGTGATGGTGCAAGTCCACCGGCTGTCCTCCTCGACAGTTCCGTGCCCCTTGCAACGATCCCCTGCGACCAGGGGTCCAGCTCCCCTAGGCTCAGACCACCGTCTGCCACCTACGTAACTACTTAGGAGCCCTGCTCCTGACCTCCTCTCTCCTTCACTTCCAAACTACCTCCCTCGACTCACTGACACTCCAGACATTCCTGACCTCCTCTAACCAACCCCCCAAGTGGGCGACCCTATTCCACTCAGGCCGTCCACTGGTGTCTCTGGTGGGTGTGGAGCAGAGTGTACCCAGGATTTCGATTAGCTGATGTAGGCAGCACAATGTAGTTGGGGACCCATAACCAAGAAGGAGGTGGATATTGCAAGGGAGGGCAGATTGTGCAATACCCTGTGACAACCTGATATAGTCCAGGGGCGTCATATCACCACGCTGGGACTCTACGTACCCAGCATGATGACATCACTGCGTTGCTTCTCCCACACCTTGGTCCCGTTGCTGACGGACACCTCATGATCCATGGAATCATGAGTATAGGAAGTTTGTATTTTTATTTTTTGCTCGTGGGCGGAAATATTGGGGGTCATGATATACTGTAGAGGGAATAGAGGGGGCCATATTACACTGTTGGAAATCGTGGGGGCCACGACATAGTGTGGGGTAAAAGTGGGGTCCATGATATAGTGTGGGGGAGATACCGTACTCGGCCATATATTACAGTGTGGAAGCAATGCTGGGGGCCACATTATAGTGTAAGGGGCAATACTGAGGGCCGTCAGAGTGAGTAACGTTACTGGGGGCTGTCAAACAGTATGTGTGTTGGAAGGAGGTGGGGGGAATCTACCGGGGATCGTTATACAGTGCGAGGGGGCTACTATGGTGGACATCATGCTGTGTAGAGGGTAACTATATATGGGAGGACTCAGGGGACATTGTTAAATGTGAAGTGGCCACTTGAGAAGCAATATTATTATAGCAGTACTCAGTGTATTGTGATTGTTAAATGGGCACACTGGGGGCATTATTACTTTCTTTGTAGCGGGCAAAATGTTGGCACTATTTTCTAGGCCAATTCAATCAGTTATATCAGTAATAGGGACATATACATCAGCAGTGGTTCGGCATTGGGGTATCAGAAGGATGAGGAGTTTTTGTAGATTGGGAATAGATGGGGTGGGGCTAGAAATGTGAGAAGTCAAATGTGTGTTTTTTGTAATCTCTACAGGAGAGTTGTGACTGGAAGAAGTTGTTTGTTGGTCTGGGCCAGATGGAAAAACTGGGAAAGTAAATAACGTCAGTTATAAGTCACCATATATAAAATTGTACTGTAATGACTTGTATGTTCTGCAAGACTGGTATCTACCAGAAAAAAGATTAACACCGGTATTGCCGCCATATGGCGACTGTGGTTAGTGATTTACAGTAACAGTATGGTCATCTGCTAATGTTCCCTTATACTTATCATTCGTATGCGCCACCATAGTTGTACACATGGTTATCTGGGTAGGGGCCACTCAGATGTTTGCCCCCACCCCTATGCAACTATGCAAACTCTGTGCTAGAAGCAATGGAACAAAAGCACAGACAAGAATAGAGGCTTTTTATAGAGTTTTGAAACACGAGTATAAAAGCGATACTTCTGCATAATGGCAATATTAATCCATCTGTTCCTCTTTATTATGGAGCAAGTCTGAAAGAAAAATGAAAATATGCTCCTTCTGTTGTCAAAAATTTGTGACGAAATCCACAAGTGGAATATTTGTGGTGATCTGAAGGTGATAGTCTCGGTGCTTGGGTTGCTGCTTGGCTATACAGAGTTTCACGGTTTTCCCTGCGAATAGGACAGCAGAGATCGCAAAAAACACTTCACAAAGAAACAATAGCCACCAAGAAACAGTTTGACTCCTGGAAGAAAGAATGTCCTGAATCAGCCTCTGGTAGCTCCAGAAAAAGGTTTTCCTTCCGTCACTCCACAATAAAATTGGGCTGATGAAGAACTGTGTCAAGGCGATGGATCAAGATGGCAAGTGTTTTGCATACCTCAGAAACAGGTTTCCACAAATTTGCGAGCCAAGATCAAGGAAGCAATTTTTTGTGGGGCCACAAATAAGGGAAATTATGAAAAACTGATTTTGACACAAAACTAAGACTGAGGCACCAGCTTGGAAGTTATTCAGAAATGTAGTGGTGACCTTCCTTGGCAACCATAAATCACTAAGGTATTACAACTAGTAATGGGTTGTCCAGGACTAAAAATCCAAATCCACGCAAATTCAAAAGTACAGTGCACCGACCCTGGGCCCGGAGTTCTCAGGGAACTCTGAGTAACCATCTGGATCCGGCAGCTCAGATAATTAAAACAAAAATAAAGCAAGAGCGTTATACTTACCAGTGTCCCGAGTGGCTGTAACGCTTCTTCCGGGGTCGCTCACTATCCCTCATGCATATGTACTGCTTCCCCCGCCCACTGGCAGTCCCAGAGTCTGTGACTGGTTAAAGGGAACTGGTCACCAGATTTTTCACTATTAAACTAAAAGTATCACCTTCTGCAGCTCCTGGGCTGCATTCTATGAAGGTGCACCTTGTTCCTGACTAAACTTGTAGACCCCTGAAATAACTTTATAAAATCTGACCGCCAGGTATGCCAATTACCTTATCTAGTCAGATGGGCGTGATAATTTTCTGCTACTTTATCTCCCTCTGGCCACGTTCACCGTCCTCCTTTCCTGATTGACAAAGATGGCGCCGTCGTCGTCATCCATGCTGCTCGGCCAAATCTCACGCAGGCGCAGTTAGCTCTGCCACACTGTGGGCCGAGCAGGAAACAGTTGTCCTCGCGCGCGCCGGTGAGGTATTTGCACAGGTGAGAGATTATGCCTATTGCCAGTCCACATTATACATATATAGCCTGGATCTCAGCTTCCCATACACAGTAGGTTTTTTAACTGCAAGAGAGGACACACATTAGCTAGGGATCCCAATGTAAGAGAATACCGTGACGAGGTGTTGGGGCTCTGTTGTATTGCTCAATTCAATAGCTAAATTTCTCTTTATTCTTACAGTTCATAGCAGTTATGCAGATATCATGGTCATATTTTCATTTTTACATATAGCTATTGTATTTTTCATGCCAGTATTCATAGAGCAGTTTCTGCTTTACATTTATTCCCCTTGCACTGTCGCTGGTGTGCAGCCCTTCTCTGTATATAGGTTCCCTTTAAAGTCAAACAGCGCCTCCCAGCCTGTGTGACAGCATGTCTGTTTACTTCAATCACAGACAGTGTGTGTCTATATTAGTGTAAAAATAAATAAAAATTGGCAAAGGATCCTCCGATATTATGATACCTAGCACATATAAATATATGGCTACAGGCTGCAGTCCCCAGCCATATGCTTATCTTTGTTGTGTGCTTGTGTAATAAAAGTAAGAGGGACCGCATGTGTTTTGTTAGTTTGGTTTTTTAACCGTTTAAATAAGTACAATAATAAAAAAAAAAAAAAAATTGGTATGCAGTGCCCCCCAATTTTCATAACCAGCCATGATGAAGCTGACAGCTGAGGGCTGGTATTCTCAGGCTGGGGAGTTCCATGGTTATTGAGCCCCCCACAGCCTAAAAATAGCAACTTCCAGGTGTGACCGCAAATAAACAATGATGTTCTCGCTCATTGCGGCGGCTCAGTCATTCAGCATAGTAGTTCCAGCCAGGAAGTAGTGTTCCAGTCATGTGGGAGACTGGTAAGTATAATGCAATTGCTCTAGTCCCCCTATACCTTCTACCACCATTTTAAAGCAACAGATTCTGGTCCCCATAGACTTATATGGGGACCAGGGTTTTGTTTGTTTGTTTTTTTAAACCCGGTTGGACCCGCCGATCCCAGGTATTTGCGGGTCTGCCCATCACGAATTACAACAAAACAAAGACATATTGCATCCTATGGTCTCTCAAAATGCATTTCCTGGAGACTCCCATTTAGATTTTTTCCCTCCAATAACCTTGGAAATGTCAGTGACAAGCATGGAAGCAGTTTCATCAGGACCTTGTGCTACTTGAAGGCTAAAGGGAAATGAAGCCTAAAAATGCTGGCAGACTACTGTTGGGGGCTTAATATTCAAGAAAAATAAAAACAATTTCTTATTTTTTTTTTAAAAACCCTAAAAATTATTTTAAGTATTTTCTGTAAAAAATAATACAATTTCAAACGTGTTTAACCCCTTTAGGACGAAGCCAGTTTTGTACTTAATGACCAGGCCATTTTTTGCAATTCTGACCAGTGTCACTTTATGAGGTCATAACTCTGGAACGCTTCAACGGATCCCGGTGATTCTGACATTGTTTTTTCGTGACATATTGTACTTCATGATAGTTATAAATTTAGAACAATATTTTTTGCTTTTATTTGTGAAAAAAACGGAAATTTGATGAAAATTTTGAAAATTTTGCAATTTTCAAACTTTTAATTTTTATGCCCTTAACCCAGAGAGTTATGTCACACAAAACAGTTAATAAATAACATTTCCCACATGTCTACTTTACATTAGCGCAATTTCTGAAACAAAATGTTTTGGGGTTAGGAAGTTAGAAGGGGTCAAAGTTCATCAGCAATTTCCCATTTTTTCAACAAAATTCACAAAACCATTTTTTTAGGGACCACATCACATTTGAAGTGACTTTGAGAGGCCTAAGTGACAGAAAATACCTAAAAGTGACACCATTCTCAAAACAGAACCCCTCAAAGTACTCAAAACCACATCCAAGAAGTTTATTAACCCTTCAGGTGCTTCACAGGAACTAAAGCAAAGTGGAATGAAAAAAAGCAAAAAATAAAATTTTACCTAAAATGTTGCTCTACCCCAAATTTATTCACTTTTAGAAGAAATAACACAACAAAATGAACCCCAAAACTTGTTACCCACTTTCTTATGAACGCGCCAATACCCCACATGTGGTCAGAAACCTTTGTTTGGACAAATGGGAGGGCTCGGAACAGAAGGAGCAATATTTGAATTTTGGAAAGCAAATTTGGCTGAAATAGATTGCGGGCACCATGTTGCATTTACATGTCCGCTAAGGTACCTAAACAGCAGAAACCCCTTACAAGTGACACCATTTTGGAAACTAGACCCCTTAAGGCTTCTATCTAGGGGTATAGTGAGCATTTTGGATCCACAGATTTTGATAACGTTACGTTGTCACATTGAAAATTTTCATTTTTTTCTCAAAAATGTTGCTTTAGCATCAATTTTTTCACTTTTTCAAGAGGTAATTCCAAAAATTTGACCCCAATGTTTGTTACCCACTTTTTTATGAGCGCGGTGATACCTCACTTGTGGTCTGAAACCTTTGTTTGGAGAAATGGGAGGGCTTGGAACGGAAGGAGCAATATTTGAATTTTGGAAAGGAAATTTGGCTGAAAAAGATTGCGGGCACCATGTCGCATTTGGAGGACCCCTAAGGTACGTAAACAGCAAAAAAACACCACAAGTGACCCCATATTGGAAACTAGGCCCCTCAAGGAATTTATCTTGATGTTTGGTGAGTACCCTGAACCTCCAGGTGCTTTACAGAAGTTTATAACGTTGAGCCATGAAAATAAAAAAATAAAATTTTACCACAAAATTGTTACTTCAACCAGGTAGCTTTTTTTTTTCACAAGGGTAACAGGAAAAAAATCACCATGAAATTTATTGCGCAATTTCTCCTGAGTTTGTTGATATCTTGTATGTGGTGGAAATCAACTGTTTGGGCACACTACAGGGCTCAGAAGAGAAGGAGTGCAATTTGACTGCAAAATTGGCTGGAATCAATAGCGGACGCCATGTTGCATTAGGAGAACCCCTGAGGTGCCTAAGCAGTGGAGGTCCCCCACAAGTGACCCCATTCTGGAAATAAGACCCCTCAAGGCTTTAATCTAGGTGTATATTGAGCATTTTGAATCCACGAATACTTCACAGAATTTGATAAGCTTAGGTTGCCATATTGAAATTTTCATTTTTTTCACAAAAATGTTGATTTAGCGACACATTTTTCACTTTTTCAAGAGGCAACAACAAAACGTGTACCCCACAGGTTGTTATCTAATTTCTTATGAGCGCAGGGATACCCCACATGTGGCCAAAAACCTTTGTTTGGATAAATGGGAGGGCTTGGAATGGAAGGAGCACCATTTGAATTTTGGAAAAGTTGAAGTAAATTGCGCGCACCATGTCACATTAGCAGGGCCCCTTGGGCACCTATACATCAGAAACCCCCCACAAGTGACCTCATTTTGGAAACTGGACCCCTCAAGGATTTTATTCAGGAGTATAGTAAACATTTTGAATCCACAGGTACTTCACAAAACTGTTGCTGTAGCAACAAATTTCTCACTGTTAAGGGGGCTTTACACGCTGCGACATCGCTAATGCGGAGTCGTTAGGGTCACGGAATTGGTGACGCACATCCGGCCGCATAACGATGTTGCTGCGTGTGACACCGATGAGCGATTTTGCATCGTTGCAGCAGTAACGATGTAGTTCGTCGCTCCTGCGGCAGCACACATCGCTATGTGTGACGCCGCAGGAACGAGGAACCTCTCCTTACCTGCCTCCCGGCCGCTATGAGGAAGGAAGGAGGTGGGCGGGATGTTCCGGCCACTCATCTCCGCCCCTCCGCTTCTATTGGGCGGCCGCTCAGTGACGTCACTGTGACGCCACACGGACCACCCCCTTAGAAAGGAGGCGGTTCGCCGGTCACAGCGACGTCGCCGGGCAGGTAAGTATGTGTGACGGGTCTGCGCGATGTTGTGCGGCACGGGCAGCGATTTGCCCGTGTCGCACAACAGATGGGGGCGGGTACCCACGCTAGCGATATCGGGACCGATATCGCAGCGTGTAAAGTAGCCTTTAGGCTATGTGGCCATGATCCAGCGACACGGCGTCTAGTACCCAGTGTCAGCCTCCTGCAGAAATGTGAGTGTTGTCCACGGGAGAACGCAGCTGCCCGTGCCCACGATTTGGGTTCAGGCTGCTGTGGAGCTCTATGCTACCTGCAGAAAGCACTCATCTCCGCAGCATAAATTGACATGCTGAGGCTCGGGAAGCTGCGCCACAGGTCGATTTATGCTGCGGAGAAAAGAAACACAGTGGGCACGGGATTTCTAAAAATCCTGCCACTGTGCTTCTACTGCACAACGCAGCGTTATGGACGCAGGGAAAACACTCTGCGCCCAAAACGTTGCAAACCCTGATTGTGGGCACACAGCGTAAAATGCTACAATGGATGAATGGATAGATGTCAAACATATATAACGTCCCACCCCCCTGCATATTCTAAGCTGGCGCCCTTTAGTTCCTTTCATGTGACACTAAAGGATGCCTAGCCTTGTATTTAGTCCAAAAAAAAAAAAAAAAGAATTAAAATAAATGACGTGGGGTCCCCCCTATTTTTGATATCCAGCTAGGGTAAAGCAGACAGCTGTAGCCTGCAAACCACAGCTGACAGCTTCATCTTGTCTGGTGATCAATTTGGAGGGCTCCCCAAGCTGTTTTTTTTTTTTAATTATTTATAAATAAATAATTAAAAAAAAAAAAAAAACAAACGTGGGGTCCCCCCAAATTAGATCACCAGCCAAGGTGAAGCTGACAGCTGGGGTCTGGTATTCTCAGGATGGGAAGAGCCACGGTTATTGGACTCTTCCCAGCCTAAAAATAGCAGGCCGCAGCCGCCCCAGAAGTGGCGCATCCATTAGATGCGCCAATTCTGGCGCTTCGCCCCAGCTCATCCCGCGCCCTGGTGCGTTGGCTAACGGGGTAATGAATGGGGTTGATACCAGGTGTGTAATGTCACCTGGCATCAAGCCCAGCAATTAGTTATGTCACGGCGTCTATCAGACACCCGACATAACTAATTGACAGTAATAAAAAAAAAATTGACAACAAAAAAAATTTTATTTGAAAAAACACTCCCCCAAACATTCCCTGATTGACCAATTTATTGAAAAGAAAAAAAAAAAATCCACAATAATCCATTTGGACGTCCCACGTCGACTCTGGACCTTCTAGAATATAGGGGACACGTTCAGGGAACGTATCCCCCATTTTCTAGGAGGGCAGACCCTCCATTTGAGGAGAGTGGGTGCAAAGAATCTGCACCCACTCTCCCCGGGTCACAGCTGCAGTGTGCGAGCAGCCAGCGTCCTGAACACAGGAAGCTGACAGCTGCGCTCTGCTCATGTGACCGGAGTCTGCTGTGAAGGAGCCGGAGGAGGGGGCCGCGGGGGATCAGCGCTCCGACAGGTATGTGTGACACCGGGGGACACCGGGGAACACCAGGGGGGGGTAGGGGGGGACCCGGCAGGGCCTAGGGAGCAGGTTTCTGTCGTATGTGTTTTGGCACATACGACAGAAACCATAGGAACAGTGGAAATGCGGCCGGCGCGCTGCTGTGCTCGCCGGTGCGCGCGGCCATCTTGGATTTTCGGGAGGGGGTTGGGGGTCGGGGGGGGCACTTTGGGGACACCGGGGGACCGGAGGGAACCGGGAAAAAGATTTATCTCCCATCTGGCATGTTTGATCATGCCAGATGGGAGATAAATCATTTTTTACCGGCGCGGTCATTTACTATAACTTGATGATCGGTATACGGTGTATACCGGTCATCAGGTGAGCGGGGACCGGAAAAACCGGCCAGAATCATGATCTCCAGGGTCTCAGCTACCCCCGGCAGCTGAGACCCCGGAAATTTTCTGACTCTGGGGGGCGCTAGACCCTTTTTTCCGACCGCCGTTAAAAAGCGGCGGATCGGAAAAAGTACCCTTATTTACCGCCGTTAAAAGGCGTATCGGCGGTCGTTAAGGGGTTAAAAGAAACTTTTTTTTTTAATCCCTGAAAAAGTTTGACAGCAGATTTGGAATCCGGGAACAAATTATCATAAGATACAAACTATTTCATGTATTTAACAAAAGAAAAAAAAAAAAAAAAAAAGTAAAAGTTTATATGCTAGTTATAATTAGTATTATCTCTCAGTGTTTCGAAATGTAGCCAGGTCACACAATCAATGATTAATATGGACAGAAAGCATAGGGTAACAGATACCACATCTCGTGCGCTGTCATTGTAAAAACACAGAAATACATTTTCTGATTTTTCATAACGATGTGTAAAATGATCTGCAGTGCATTTGTGAAATTGCAACACATCAATTTCTCTTGTAGGTAAGCAGAGTTTTATGTGCATATTTTCCCTATAGAATTTTAGATTCAGAAAATGAAAAGCTGCATGTAAAAACCGCAGGTTAGAAGGAAAAAGATTAAAAAAAAACAAAAAAAAAAAAAAAAACCTTAAATAAAAACCTAACGTAAAAAACATGTAAAAAAACAGAAGTGACTACATTATGGTAACAAGCGCAGGAAATGCGCAGCAATAAAAAAAATTAACAAAACATTAAATCGCAGGAACTTTGACTTATTGCAACGGCTCAAAAGAATAAAACAAAAAGCCTGCATGTGAGGTTCTGGCCTTATGCTGCAGAATACACAGAATTTTAAAGAATTGCATTGTCAGTAAGGGACCTATTAGAACTATGTATGGTGCAAATGAAACAAGGGAGGTTCGCTCTCACCTCAGCCACTGCACCAACATTTCGGTTGTATATTAATAGGGAATCTGTCACAGGAGTTTTGCCACCTAATCAGAGACAGAAACCCTGATTCCAGAGATGTATCACTTACTGGGCTGTTTAGTGTAGTTTTCATAAAATCAGTGTTTAATCAGCAGGAAATTATCATTAGCACGCTACTTGGTGTGCTGCCAGGTAGTCAAGCATATTCATGAGCTCTGTATAAGCCCACCCACAACACTAATTTGCAGCTTTCTATATACACTGTATATAGGCAGAAAGCTGCCAAATCAGTGGTGTGGATGGGGTTATAGAGCGCCACATTCAAATAAATGCTAGATCTGCAGCAGAGAAAACCGTTATTTTATCAAAATGACAGCAAGCAGCTCAGTAAGTGACACATCGCTGGAATCACTGTCTCTGTTTCTACATTACACTGCTCGCAGAGTCACATTTACATATTGCTTCTGATGCGAAAATGATATGCTGATAACTCGCAGCTCAGGTTTTGCTGCGAGCATGAGCCGAGTGTCATGCGACTGTGGTCTGTTCCCGAGATCGGATCACAGCTCCGGAGGAGAGGGAGGGATTAATCTCCTTATCGCCTCCATTGTCAGCCTGTGTGTATATCGCACTGCACTTGGATAACATTCAAGTGCAGTCTGATGTTTCTCTCACACCCATACACTTGAATGGGTGTGAGTGACACGGCTCTCGCAGACAATCACAGCATGCTATGATTCTTTTCCTCAGTCCGTTTAGGGCAGTAGCGATCTCGTTATGTGTGACACCTACCAGCGATCAGGCCCCTGCTGTGAGGCAGCCGGTCATTGCCGAATGGTCCAGGCCATTTTTCTTCAAAGGCGATGTCCTGTTGGGCAGGACGCATCGCTGTGTCACTACTGCGACCTGTATCGTTACTGAGTCGTTGGTAAGGTCTGACTGTGTGACATCACACCAGCGACCTCCCAGAGACTTACCAGCGATCCCTATCAGGTCGCATCGTTTTCGGGATCGCTGGTAAGTCGTTGTGTGTGACTGGGCCTTAAAGGCCCAGTCACACACACAATGACTTACCAGCGATCCCGAAAACGATGCGACCTGATAGGGATCGCAGGTAAGTCGCTGGTGAGAGGACACACGTTCAGATCTTACCAGTGATGCAGGAACAATACAGCAGTTGCAACCTGTATAACGATCTCAGCAGTCACTGTGACCCTGTCACACAGTGTCAAACACAGAGATGTGTCCTGCCCAGCAGGACATCGCCTTTGAAGAAAATGGCCTGGACCATTCTGCAACCACTAGTGATCTCACAGCAGGGGCCTGATCGCTGGTAAGTGTCACGCATAACGAGATCGCTAACGGGATCGCTACTGCGTCACAGAAACCGTGACTCAGCTGCGATCTCGCTAACGATCTCGTTGTGCGACGGTACCTTTAGGAGTACTTCACACACAGCGAGATCGCTACTGAGATCGCTGCTGAGTCACGTTTTTTGTGACCTCATTAGCGATCTCGCTGTGTGTGACAATGAGCAGCGATCTGGCCCCTGCTGTGAGATCGCTGCTCGTTACACACAGCCCTGGTTCATTTTTTTATTGTTGCTCTCCCGCTGATAAGCACACATCGCTGTGTGTGACAGCAAGAGAGCAACAATCCTGAATGTGCAGGGAGCAGGAGCCGGCGTCTGACATCCTGCGGTAAGCTGTAACCAAGGTGGTTACCCGATATTTACCTTCGTTACCAGCCTCCGCAGCTCTCACGCTGCCAGTGCCGGCTCCTGCTCCCTGCACACGCCAAGTTAAGCGGTGTGAGCTGGTAACTAAGGTAAACATCGGATAGCCATACCCGATGTTTACCTTAGTTACCAGTGTCCGCAGCTTCCAGACGCCGGCTCCGTGCAAGCGCAGCGTCGTTTGCAAGTCGCTGCTGGCTGGGGGCTGGTCACTGGTCGCTGGTGAGATCTGCCTGTTTGACAGCTCACCAGCGACCATGTAGCGATGCAGCAGCGATCCTGACCAGGTCAGATCGCTGGTCGGATCACTGCTGCATCGCTAAGGGGTGCTTCACACATAGCGACAGCGACAACGACGTCGCTGTTACGTCACCATTTTCTGTGACGTAACAGCGACCTGGTAAGTCGCTGTTATGATCGCTGCTTAGCTGTCAAACACCGCGACGCAGCAGCGATCATAACATCGCTACATGTGCAGAGAGCAGGGAGCCGCGCACACTGCTTAGCGCTGGCTCCTTGCTCTCCTAGCTACAGTACACATCGGGTTAATTAAACCGATGTGTACTGCAGCTACATGTGCAGAGAGCCGGAGCCGGCAGCACAGGCAGCGTGAGAGCTGCGGAGGCTGGTAACTAAGGTAAATATCAGGTAACCACCTTGGTTACCCGATGTTTATCTTGGTTACAGCTTACCGCAGCTGCCAGATGCCGGCTCCTGCTCTCTGCTCGCTTCATTTCGTCGCTCTCTCGCTGTCACACACAGCGATCTGTGTGTCACAGCGGGAGAGCGCCTTTGAAGAAAACAAACCAGGGCTGTGTGTAACGAGCAGCGATCTCGCAGCAGGGGCCAGATCGCTGCTCAGTGTCACACACAGCGAGATCGCTAATGAGGTCACTGTTGCGTCACCAAAACCGTGTCGTAGCAGCGATTTCGGTAGCGATCTCGCTATGTGTGAAGCACCCCTAAAGTGTGAAGGTACCCTAAAGCTGGGTTTACACACTGCAACATCGCAAAGGACATCGCTGTAACGTCACCGGTTTTGTGACGTAACAGCGACCTCCCTAAGTCTCTGTTAAGTCGCTGGTGAGCTGTCAAACAGGCAAACCTGGCCAACAACGCAACAGCGATCCGGACCTGCAGAACGACCTAGCTGGTTGTTGGGGACGTTGATAAGCAGCTTTTTGAAAGGGAAGTTGCTAACAAAGTCGCTGCAAAGTCTTTCACACACTGAGACTTTCTAGCGATCATGCTGCACAGCGGGAAACAAAGGACCTAGGAATGGTCCTGAACGATTTGTAGCGATCAGCAACTTCACAGCAGGGGCCAGGTCGCTGATGTGTTTCACACACTGCAACATCGCAAACGACATCACTATTGCGTCACAAAACCGGTGACGTTACAGCGATGTCGTTTGAGATGTTGCAGTGTGTAAAGCCACCTTTAGACTACACAGAGCAGATAAATTAAGTTGTCATGATACCGTAGTCAGTGTGTGCCTCTATACAGGGATATTGACAGAAATCATTGTTTAGACTCTACTGTATAGTGGTTCCTATTCTTTTACATGCCATCAGTTATCACAAAGTCCAGCATTATCAGTCACTTATCATATTTTATAGCTTCGTCACGGCTGGAGAGGAGGTAATTGTGTGAGGATAGCTCCCACTAGATTACTCCTATGTAGATAAGTAGAATTTATAAGCAGTACAATCTTCCAGTGAACTGGATATGCATGTAAAGACGGCAGAAGACGGTGGCAGGTCTCACACCTATCACAACTCAATGGAAACCGTGGCACAGCCTGTGCCAATCATACAACAAGGCTCTTTTGCTGATATTTTCTAACTGCCATTCTAACTGCCGATTAGGTCACCCTCGGTCCAATTCTACAATCATTCCATTTTGCTTGAAGTGTATACTTCTATCCATTATGACACAAAATGCACAAATACCGGTTTCTTTGATGCTTGGAGACATTAACCATATTAAAAGGTATACCGAGGATTTTTATTTTGCTAAATTGTACATTTATTTATCACTACATAACCAAAATCAAAAGTTAGAGAGGATGTCAGCATTTATGTATATAGATTTTATTTCAAGATACACTGCCTTATTTATTTTCCATTTGTGCAAATGAATTGCTGCCATATTGGTTATTAGGCTCCCATCTAACTGCTAGTAACAAAAGGAGTCACAGAACGGCACGTACAATTCAGAAACCATCAAAGAAATAAAAGGCAGCCGTATATACTGTATGTACAGACCCCAGGTCACTATACTAATGCACTGCAGGATGCAGCGGCCCCCCTGATAAAGGCCGAGGCAGCACAGCTCCAAAATACTGAGGAGACAGCCATGCTCCTATGTAGTATTCCAACAAAAGTCCAAAAATACATCTTTAGTCCAGCCACAAGAGTAAAGTATACAAATCCTTATTGAGTACTGAATAAAAGCATACCATGATTAAGGAAGGTAAGCTGCTCGAGTCGAAACGCGTTGGCTCAGAACCTCATTTTTAGGTCACTCTCTTTAGGCTTTCTTCCTGCGGTTGGACTAAAAATGCGTTGTTTTGTTAATTTGTAGCTGTGGTGCATCCTTTAGTGCTTTTTAAGTATTATGAGGTGATACTGGTAAATATGGCTGCCTTTGATTTTTTTTTGTTTAATGGTAACAAAGTGGCATAAAGTGACAGTCTGCTGCTGAGAAGCAAATAAAGGGACAAGTAAAAAAGACGGACCTTGTTAATTAATATATTATCGCGTTTAGAAGGGTTGTCCTACTTCCTCATAAATATGAAAAGGCAGGGCATGTGATTACGAATATTAAGGCTAATTAACCTTTCGGATATTTTTGATATGTCGTAAGCCCTGTCATTCTGTGCAGGGCGGTGCGGTTCTGGGTGAATTCGTACTTGGCCCTGTTGAAGCTCTCAGGCAGCAGCTTATACATTCCTGCCTGCAGATACGCACACTACTAGGGGGTTTATTGAGAGATTGATGTGGTGTCTGGAACCAAACATTGATCTGATATATAGGGCCTACAGCAACTAAAAAGTTAGCAAAAAATGTATTTAAACCAGCAAGTATCAGAAAAAGTGGTGATGTTCAACTCAAATACTAGCCAGTGGTGAGAAAGGTATGTTGTGTGGGGTTTACTGTGATAGATCGTTTTAAAGGTGTTGTCCAGCACTTTATTAACCATCCTTAATAGGAACCTGTCAGGTGCAATATGCACCCTGAACCACGAGCAGGTCTGTGTGTATATTACTAATCCCTGCCTAACCGTCCCTGCATACACTAGCATAGATAGAAATCTTTAGAAAAAGTATATCTAAAGATCTTATATTGTGTGCTGAGCAAGGGGACTAGTCCCTTGGGCGTTCGTTCCCCTGGGCTAGTTGGCCATTAGCATGTTAGCACACCCCTGTGGGCATACTAAAATGCTAATTAATACGCAGCGTCACAGGATGATCTCACTGACCTCTCCGCTGCCATCACGTGTGACACTGGATTTCGGCTCAGTGCGTATGATCCCGGACTTTTGGTTATGCGCACTACTTCAGTTTGAAGCCAGGACGTGTACACCCGGCTTCATAGTGCGCATGACCAAAACTCCAGGGTCATGCGCACTGAGCCGAAATCCAGCATCTGGCAGTGGAGAGGTGAGGGAGATCATCCTATGACGCTGCACATTCATTAGCAAGTTAGCATGCCCACAGGGGCGCAATAACATGCTAATAGAGCCAACTCGCCGGGGAACTAACGCCCAGGGGACTAGTCTCCTCGCTCATTAGCATACGATAAAAGATATTTAGAAATACTTTTCTAAAGATCTCTTTATCTATGCAAGTATATACAGGGACGGTTAGGCAGGGATTAGCAGTATACAACCAGAACTGCTCGCGGTTCTGGGTGCATATTGGACCTGACAGGTTCCCTTTAAAAAGGAGACCCATCAGATCCTCCATGCCCCCAAACCTAGCAGCATTCACATCTGTAGAACTTTATTCCCTGCCTGACCAGCCCTATATAATGTTATTCACTTAATGTTTAAATGAAAAGTATTTACTAATCTCCGCTTTTGCTATGCCAATTAGGACTTTCACTAGTTGATGGGGCATTAGTTTCCCCAGACTAGTCGTCAGGGTGGATAAAAATCTTGATTTTTTTAAAAAAATCAAAAAAATCAGATTTTTTTGATTTAAATCAGATTTTTTTGATTTAAATCATTTTGATTTAAATCAGATTTTTTAATCAAGTTGTACACAAGCAAAACTTTGTCTTTTTGCAAATCTAATTGTTTTACACAAATAAAAATATTAAAACAGTTGATTATGAAACCTAATAATTTTTATTTGCACTATTAAACACTCAGAATTGAACTACAGAGAGTAAGTACTTTTTAACAATAGCCTATCTCTAACGTTTGAAGTATAAGTGAAAACTGTGGAAAAAGAAAGCGCAATAGGGTCTTACCCCAATATATATAGGGTGAAGCAAAGAATAATCCTACTCACCAATTCGGGTTGTGACAGTCACAACACCTATAGCAGCATGTAACACCAAGTCCCGGCAGCGGTCCCCAAGAGGCAGATAACAGAGAGTAGTAGAGAATGGGTTTCACAGCCGCGCCAAAAGACTACTGGATTCTTCTCAGATTAATGTTTCTTTTATTTCATAACAGGTCAAGTCTACGCGTTTCAGGAGAACACAGCTCCCTTCTTCAGGACAAACCAGCAAAGAATCATCAAAGATGATTCTTTGCTGGTTTGTCCTGAAGAAGGGAGCTGTGTTCTCCTGAAACGCGTAGACTTGACCTGTTATGAAATAAAAGAAACATTAATCTGAGAAGAATCCAGTAGTCTTTTGGCGCGGCTGTGAAACCCATTCTCTACTACTCTCTGTTATCTAACGTTTGAAGTAAGCAAACATCTTCAGTGAATACATCAGTAATTTAAGCCTACTGTTTATTTAGGACTTTTAATAGGAAAACCAGTTGTCCTGCTTTAGCAGTTCCTAAGCGGTTAATTGCCAGACTTACCACTAGTACTAGGCTCCTGGTGCATAAGAAGCTGTGGGGGTTCATTGACATTAGTTGTATCACTATCAACATCTTCATTTCCCTTCTGGTTGCAGTTTTCATAATGTGATTTCAAACGGCAAACAAGTCCTTGGATATCCTTTTGACAGTATTTGCACTTTGCTCTTGCACCTTTCTTTCCAAGATCTGCTGCTGGCATCTCAACAAAATGAACCCAAATAGGGTCTCTCTTACGACCTGCTGCCATGGCTCACACAGATCACTTATGAAGTTTGATTGTTACTACAGCCTGAGCCAAGCACTGCTGATGTTACTACAGCCTGAGCCAAGCACTGCTGATGTTACTACAGCCTGAGCCAAGTACTGCTGACTATCCAACAAGTTTGGGCATGTCAACTGAATGCAGGGAAAAAGAAACTAAACCAAAACTGAAACCAAGCTAGAAGTGTGGAATTAAAGGGGCAGTATGAACAAAATGTGGAGGCTATTAATAGTTTATACAATTAAGACATGCTGCTTTTAAACACCTACCTATTGCCATATAGTAAAACAAAAAAGATTTTTACTTACTTTGGGGTCCCCCCCTCACCCTGGCGTTAGATCGTTGCCCCTAGTTTCGTCCGTGTAACTATGGGCGCACATGCACACTGCTCTCACTTCTCATTTTAATCGTGATTTATATTAAAAAAAACCTTTTGATTTAAATCAGTGATTTAAATCATGATTAAAATCATGATTTAAATCGATCCGATTTAAATAGAAAAAAATCTTGTGATTTAAATCGTGATTTAAATCATGATTTAAATCGGCGTGATTTAAATCAATCCACCCTGCTAGTCGTCCCTCTTTCCATGTTATCATGCCCCTGTGGGTGTGATAACATGATGTCCAAGAGCCAGTGTCACCGGCAACTGCTCGAAATCTCGCGCATGCGTGCGGCTCATTTCAATAACATCACTGCACCTCTGTAGCAGGTTGTACGCGTCCCGGCTTCAGAGAGGTGCACTGCGCATGATCGGAAGTGGAGAAGCTGTTCTTACGATTATGGTCAGTGCGCCTCACTGAAGCCGGCACTGACGCTGCTGAAGTGAGCCCTGCATATGCAAGAGATTAAGGCTATGTGTCCACGGTAGAATGTACCTGCGGATTTTTCTACCTGAAAATCCGCGACTTTCGCGGCAAATCCGCACCCGCGGATTTTTTTTTTTTTTTTTTTCCCCCATTCAAAACCAAAAATCCGCACCAAATCTGTACCAAACAATTGACATGCTGCAGATTTTTCCGGATCAAAATCCGCGGCAAATCCGCAGCGGAAAAATCCGCAGCATGGACACAGCATTTCCAAAATGCCATTGAAATGGCTTGGAAGTGCCGCTGCTGCAGATTTTCGGGAAATCCGCGGCAAATCCGCGGCAAAATCCGCAGCGTGGGCACATAGCCTTACAGTAGCTGGTGATGACACCGGCTCTTGGAAATCAGATTAATGCTGGTGGGTAGAAGGGCATAGGGGACCTGACAGGTTCCATTTAACATAGGTCATCAATATCAAATGGGTGGGGGTACGACACTCCCAATTAGCGGTGTCCGATGCCAGACGAATGTGCTCAGTTGCAGAGTGGACCTAAACAGCGCCGTCACCTGTACACACACATACATACATACATACATACATTTGCATGAAATGAATATTTGATCACTGACCAACCAGCATGAACTCTGCCTCTCACAGACCTGTTAGGGTATGTGCCCACAATCAGGGTTTGCAGCATTTTGGACGTAGCGTGCTTCGATTGCGTCCTAAACGCTGTGGTGTACAGTTCAAGCATAGTGGACGGTATTCATAGAAATCCCGAGCCCACTGTGCTTGTTTTTTCTGCAGCAAACACTGACCTGTGGTGCGTCTTTCCAGACTGCAGCATGTCAATTGTTTCCTGCTGTTTCAAATGCGTGCTCCGTAGGAAAAAAAAAAAAAAAAAAAAAAAAAAAAACACAACACAAGCGAGAGACCGCAGCGCACAGAACCCTGATCGTGGGTACAAGCAGCTGCGGTCTGCTGCTGAGGAGACATGGCACTGCAGGTCAGGATGCAGTGAGTCCTGATCGTGGGCAACATACCCTTATTTCTTCTTTAAGAAGCCCTCCTACTCTGCACTCATTACCTGTATTAATTGCACTTGTGTGAACTTGTTACCATGTATAAAAGACACCTTTCCACACACTCAATCACACTCCAATCTCTCCATCATGGCAAAGACCAAAGAACTCTCTAAGGACTTCAGGGACAATATTGTAGACCTGCAGAAGGCTGAGATGGGTTACAGGACAATAGGCAAGCAGCTTAGTGAGAAGGCAACAACTGTTGGTGCAATTATTAGAAAATGGAAGAAACAAAAAAAAGAGGACTGTCAATCTTACTTGGTTTGGGATTACATGCAAGATCTCGCCTCAAGGTAAGGATGATTCTGAGAAAGATCAGGAATCAGCCAGAACAACATGGGAGGACTTTATCAATTACCTGAAAGAGCTGGTACCACAGTCTCAAACATTACCAACACTAACACACTGCCACCATGTATGAAAATCCTACTGGGCACGCAAGGTCCCCCTGCTTACTCCAGCACATGTCCAGGCCCATTTGAAGCTTGTCAATGACCATCTTGATGATCCAGAGGAGGCATGGGAGAAGGTCAGATACAAAAAAGTTCTACTTTGGACTTATCAACTCTACTCACCGTGTTTGAAGGAAGAAGAAGAAGTATAACCACAAGAACACTGTTCCAACTATGAAGCATTGGGTTGGAAATATACTTTGGGGGTGCTTTTCTGCATAGGGGACAGGACGACTGTACCGTATTGAAGGGAGGATGGATGGGGTCATGTATTGCGAGATCTTGGCCAACAACCAACTTCCCTCAGTAAGAGCATTGAAGATGGTCGTCGCTGGGTCTTCCAGCATGACAATGACCCGAAACACAAAGCCAGGGTAACTAAGGAGTGGCTCCATAAAAAGCATTCCAAGGTCCTGCAGTGGCCTAGTCATTCTCCAGACCTGAACTTAACTTTAGAGAGAGCTGAAACTCCATGTTGCCCAGCGACAGCCCCGAAACCTGAAAAATCTGTATAAAAGAAGTGCGACAAAATCCCTGCAGCAGTGTGTGCAAACTTGGTCAAGCACTACAGGAAACAACTGAACCCTGTAATTGTAAACAAACGTTTCTGCACCAAATATTACATTGTATCAAAAAAAAAACAACAACTTATTTCATGCAATAAAATGCAAATTCATTATTTAAAAATTATGCAATGTGATTTTCTGATTTTTTTTTGGCGGGGGGTGGAGGGGGGAGGATTCTGTCTGTCACAGAGAAGTATACCTATGATGAAAATTATAGACCTCTCCATTCTTTGTAGGTGGGAAGACTTGCAAGCCCAGCAGTGTATCAATTACTTATTTTCCTGCCTATAATATTAATTACACACACGCACACTCAAACAAACAAAAGAGTAAGGGCTCGTGCGCACGTTGCGTAATTGCATGCATTTATGCTGCGTATAGCACTGCAGCGTAAATGCATAATCTATGAAGATTGTGCATGATACGTGCGCATGTTGCTTTTATGAACGCAGCGATTTGGGTGCTTAAATTTTGACCCAAATCCGTGTGTTCATAAAAGCAGCATGTCAATTATTTGTGCTTTCTGGATGCAGCTGCCACTCTGTCTACGGTGGGGGCAGCAGCCAGAGCGCATGAAATCGGCTTTTTTCTACATAAAAAAAAAAAACTGCATCCATTATGCAGTGTTTCTGCAGCGATTTGAAGCGCACATGTGCTGTCAAATCGCGGCAGAATATTCAGCAGTTACGTGCGCATGAGCCCTTACAATGTTTTGAACTTCTATCAGGCTCCATATTTCATATCCACTACAGCTTTGAGCGTGAGACTTTCTTCATTTTATAAACTATCATCTTGGCTATCTCATACATATATTTGACATGCAACTATTTGACATATAATTAGTTAAGCAGATTCTTGTCGTATCACTGCATTGTTACTATTTTGCTCCTAAAAATCTAAATTTACATGTTTATTATCTTGTTAGTATTTTGTAAATCCACCTTTGGCTTTCAACACTGCCTGAATACTGCAGTCAGATTCAGCAAGTCTAGACCAAAGTCTGTTCCCAGGTCTCGTTTACATATTCCCAATGTTGGTGCATACTGGTCAACTCACTTGGGTATAATTTTGAAAGGAAATCCAGCAATCAAGTCACGGAAAAATGTCTTCATTAAAAATGTCACTTTTATTTATAAATCCATATTAAAAAAACTCACTTGGGTATGTATACAGCTTTTTCTTCAACTCTACCCACAAGTATTCAATTGAGTTGAGGTGTGAGGACTGTGGGGGACAATCCAGCACCTCTACGTCATTGTCACTGAACTATTTCTTCACCAAACTTGACGTATGCTTCGGGTTGTTGTCCTGCTGGAACACCCTATGTTGTCCTTTTCATACTCATAGTACTCGACTGTATTAAGTAACTTGTCTTTTAGGATACTCCACATATAGCTCAGCATTGAGACCACCATCGATCCTGGTCAAGCGTCTAACGCCTTTGGCTATGAAACAACCACATATCGGGCTTCCTCCACCGAACATGACAGTTCCTTCAATTTCTCGATCCATTAGCCTCATTCACACCCATCACAGTCTAGTCTATTGACTTTCGTCTCATCGCTCCAAATCACCCGTTTCCCATCTTCTACTGTCCACTTTTCATAATTTTTTTGCAAACTCGAGCCAAAGCTTCTTATAATTATATTGAAGTCAAGGCTGCTTCATCTTTTTTTGGGCCACCATTCCAGACTTGTGTAATATGCGTCGCACAGTGCTTGCATGGACGTCTGTGACTTCTCTATTACGAAGCATACAAGCTACCTCCACTGCAGTGTTTGTCACGTCGGAACTGATAGGCCTTGTGATGAACCGACTTATTGACTCCAATATTCTGCCTCGATATCCACCTCTTGTCGGAAGAATGGACTTAATTTCTAATCCTTCCAACTGTTATGGCACTCATAAGATGCAGTTTGACAATTTTCTTGGCCGAGAAACCACTATCGATGAGCTGGATGATGCTGTTTTGCTTTTCTTGGGAAATTTTTGATTCAATCCAGTGACCTTTTGCTTAGTAATCAACCTAATAACACACTGAGCTATTAGGGAATGTGAGAACAGGTTGTAATTTGTAGCATACATGGAGAAAAAGAAAAATACAAACACCAGGAACAAAAAACTAACAATGCAGTGACACGACAATCTGCATAGCTAATCATGTGCTGAATAGTTGCAAGTCAAATTTATGTAGTAGTAGATGGTGAGATATGGAGGTTGAAAGTCAAAAGTAAAAACATTGTTACCCTTTTGCTTGTCACTAATAAGGACAGATTTCATTTTTGCATCTGTATGGTACAAGCTCAGCTCCTGAAAGATGATGCCTGTAACAGGGTAATATCAGTGGTGCATTTTCATTAGTATATCTGCAGCAATAGGTTTCATCTGTATACCTCTACTTTCCAATACTTAATGGCTAACACAAGTGCTATGCAATGATTCCTAGCACTGTATATAGAAAAATAAACTGAGCTCCAATGAAGCAAGACGTTCCGGACGGCCCTGCAATCCATTAGTGTTATAAAACAAAGCACAATAACTATTGTAAAGCATCGGATTCTTGCATAACATTTTTCTAAAAAAAAAAAAAAACAAACACTTTTTTCAGTGTTTTTAACTGGTTTTACCTTGTCAATTCACTATGCAACACCCAACATAAAATGTGTTTTGGCGGTAAGCCTCTGGTCAGTAGTGGATCCACTTGCAGCATTTATTTTGCTTACTTATTGTGTCATCATATTCTGCAGAGCTTTACATACATTATCTCTGTCCCCATTGGGGCTCACAATCTAATATCCCCATCAGTGCTTCTATGGAGTGTGGAAGGAAACTGGAGAACCCAGAGGAAACCCACACAAACACTGCGAGAACATACAAACTCCACTCGTGCAGATGCTGTCCTTGGTGGGATTTTAACCCCCTGGTCTCCAGCGCTGCAAAGCAACCGTGCTGCTCTGCTATATGCGTACTATAGGTAAGGGGTTTATCTATAATCTTCAATATAAGACTTGAAAATGCCCTACAATACACGTTACAGTTCAATTAGCCCCTGGTTTTATACTGTGTCTTTCTGGCATTTTATCCCCAGATAACAGGCTGTCTTAGGAACCGTCAGAAAGTCCTGCCATACCCAGGGCTGACCTCTAACGTAAGCGGACCCGACACGGGAGACTATTAATAGCACAATTGTGATCTGCAGAGTGATCCGATGAAAAGGCGATATTAATAATGTATACGTGGATACATAATGCCGATACTATACATTTCATTCCGGCCTGCACACATCTCTTATAAATGGGGCATAGATCCAGTATATTACTGGCAGATAGGTCTACAGGGAGCGATGTGTACAATAGATGATGGATGGGCCCGGATACACATTTATATATAGCACATATACACATGTGGTCAATGTCTGCCTGTCAGCAGCGCTGTATACACTGCTGTTGTATAAGCAGAGCTGTTACACGCCAGAAATGGCCATGTTTCCGTGGTTACTAATTAGCAGTTAGTGTGGTTAGGCCTGTTACCCAGACTCTCACACTGCTGTCTTGTCACAGACTTGTGGGCAAAAGGCCATGTATAAGGTGAGCACACAGAGAAGGCTGCGCTGATACAAAGTGACATTATAGCCAGCGCTGACCTAAATCTGTCACTGACAAGGCGCTATACACAGCCCGGACCGTCATGGCTACACAGAAGCCCATTTCATACAATGTAAACACATGCAGGCCACATGATCCAAATCTCCTCACATGTTCTGCATAGCTCCAGAGGGAGCAGCAGCCCTCACTACCAATCAGATCCCAGCTTGCTCTTCTCCTGGGCAGGTTCAAAGATAAAAGCAGTGATGTGATTGGTTGCTATGGAAGCCTGGAATGATTAGCTAGCCATGAGTGAGCCCCTCTTCTACAGACCTCTAGAGGTCAGCCCACCCCCTGATCCAGACACACACAGACAAAATGGAGACCCTGCCGGCCTCCGCAGGGCACAACGCCGCCGGCCTCCGCGGGGCACAACGCCGCCGGCCTCCGCGGGGCACAACGCCGCCGGCCTCCGCGGGGCACAACGCCGCCGGGCTCAGTGGGGGCACAACGCCGCCGGCCTCCGCGGGGCAGACCCCGTTGGGCTCAGTGGGGGCAGACCCCGTTGGGCTCAGTGGGGGCAGACCCCCGTTGGGCTCAGTGGGGGCAGACCCCCGTTGGGCTCAGTGGGGGCAGACCCCGTTGGGCTCAGTGGGGGCAGACCCCGTTGGGCTCAGTGGGGGCAGACCCCGTTGGGCTCAGTGGGGGCAGACCCCGTTGGCCTCAGTGGGGGCAGACCCCGTTGGCCTCAGTGGTACATCTCTGCTCACACACAAGCCTTCTCGCTGCTCTTCCCTAGGGCTTCTGCATTGCCTCTCTCCCACCCACTGCAGAACTTTCCACCCGTGTCAGTGCCACAATTCCCCCATTCCCTCTCCCCAGGTTTTTCAGGTGACCCCTCACATCCTCTTTTCTTATTTCAGCTCACCCTTAATTTCTGCCAGAACCCCTCAGGATGAAATTCGTGCAGGAAGGGGTTAAACGGGGTGCCTTCTTCTTCCTCGTCGCCCTCCATTCTGTCCCGGGGCACCGCGGCACCGTCCATACTCACGGCTGCTGTACTGGCCTGGGCCCGGGTGGGAACGGCTGCGAGGATGTGGGCGGAGCCACTTCTTCCGCCTCCCACCCGCCTTTATTAACCCTATCGCTGCTGGAGTGCCCACACAGCCGTGTGCCGGAGGTGATCAGGGCTGAGCGGACGGGATGAACCGGTTCTTCCTCGTGAATGGCCGGTTCTGTGCTTATATAAAGGCGGGCGGGGAGGGAGACGACTGTACGTGCCCAGATCATGGACGGAAAACGGGCACCCACAACGCCTGACCGTGCTGGGTGACCTTTATCTTGTAGCTGTGAGGCTGCACCATGGATGCCCACCTCACCTCCCCTTACAAGGGTGGCACTGCCAGCGAGTTACTGTCACCTCTGATTGTTATAGAAGTGTTTAGGGGTTATTGAAAGCTCAGGGATAAACTGATGTCTGAGAGTGGGATGTACTGAGAGTGGGGCAGGCTGGTGGTCCGAGAGTGGGGCAGGCTGGTGGTCCGAGAGTGGGGCAGGCTGGTGGTCCGAGAGTGGGACGGCAGAGTGGGACAGACTGGTCATCCGAAAGTGAGACAGACTGGTGGGACAGAGTGGCGGTCCGAGAGTGGGACAGAGTGGCGGTCCGAGAGTGGGACAGACTGGTGGTCCGAGAGTGGGACAGACTGGTGGTCCGAGAGTGGGACAGACTGGTGGTCCGAGAGTGGGACAGACTGGTGGTCCGAGAGTGGGACAGACTGGTGGTCCGAGAGTGGGACAGACTGGTCATCTGAAAGTGAGACAGACTGTGGTCATCCGAGAGTGGGACAGAGTGGCGGTCCGAGAGTGGGACAGAGTGGCGGTCCGAGAGTGGGACAGAGTGGCGGTCCGAGAGTGGGACAGAGTGGCGGTCCGAGAGTGGGACAGAGTGGCGGTCCGAGAGTGGGACAGAGTGGCGGTCCGAGTGTGGGACAGAGTGGCGGTCCGAGTGTGGGACAGAGTGGCGGTCCGAGTGTGGGACAGAGTGGCGGTCCGAGTGTGGGACAGAGTGGCGGTCCGAGAGTGGGACAGAGTGGCGGTCCGAGAGTGGGACAGAGTGGCGGTCCGAGAGTGGGACAGAGTGGCGGTCCGAGAGTGAGACAGAGTGGCGGTCCGAGAGTGAGACAGAGTGGCGGTCCGAGAGTGAGACAGAGTGGCGGTCCGAGAGTGAGACAGAGTGGCGGTCCGAGAGTGAGACAGAGTGGCGGTCCGAGAGTGAGACAGAGTGGCGGTCCGAGAGTGAGACAGAGTGGCGGTCCGAGAGTGAGACAGAGTGGCGGTCCGAGAGTGAGACAGAGTGGCGGTCCGAGAGTGAGACAGAGTGGCGGTCCGAGAGTGGGACAGACTGGTGGGACAGAGTGGCGGTCCGAGAGTGGGACAGAGTGGCGGTCCGAGAGTGGGACAGAGTGGCGGTCCGAGAGTGGGACAAACTGGTGGTTCGAGAGTGGGACAGACTGGTCATCCGAAAGTGAGACAGACTGGTGGTCCGACAGTGGAACAGCCCTGTAGTTCGAGCATGAGACAGTCTGGTGGTCCGAGGGTGGAACGCACTGATGGTCTGAGAGGGAAACACACCATTAGAGTGAATGAGACTGCTGCGGTTCCCTGAACACACAGGCCAGGAGCATCACTGTGCAGGGAACGCCTATGAACGGACATGAGAAATGGCTAAAATTGTAAAGTACTTGTAAACAATCAACTTTGCATTTTTCTTGTTAAAAATCCGCTATGTTCTCAATAATGGAGGGATTATGAATTCTGTAATTTACTAAATTACTGGCCACTGCTGCATTAAATCAGAGGTGGCTGGTCCAGGCAATGAGAGCAGCTCTTAGAATTTCTTTCTATTGAACTTGTAAGCACTGCACTGTAGCTGTCCAGATAGCTGGCGCTCATATTTAGGTCCTGATTCCAGCCATCTCCACTGCCCTTGTGCTCCTCCCGATGCTAAGCTGTCTCTGCCAGCAGCCTGGGAGACCGCACAGTTTGGGCTACAAGTTCATGTTAAAAAAATAAAAATAATTTAAAGGGTTTGTCTGGTCTAATACGACAAGTCTGCAGTTACTCTGTGTCCCTCTATGTGACTGCAGACTTGTGAGTCCTCCCATCACATACACTGTGAGGATTCTCTGGTATCAGTCACGAGGCAGTGAGTATATGATATACATATTCCCGGCCAGAATCCAACCAGACGCACTGAATGCAAGTGTATTGAGTGAGGCTGGAAACAGCTGTAGGATTCTGGCCGTGAGTATGACTATCGCATACTAGCGGCCATGTGACCGCCATTCCCGGCTTTGACACCGGCGAATAAAGAGCACAATGTGTGCGATGTGAGGACTTACAAGTCTGCAGTCACATAGAGGGGCACAGAGTGATGGCTGACTTGTGGATTTTGACCGAACATCCCATTTAATTCCATATTATTTTTTACATAAGTCAGAGAACAGATTTTCTGATTGAGATTCGGATCCTCTGCTTCCTTTTACACAAGCAATGAGTAAAGATGGAATTCTTTCCAGTTATTTCTGGAACTGGATTAAGAAACATTAGTGGAACATTTAGGGGAGCAGCATGAATAATATAGAGCAAACTGTGGTCACAGGTCAGATGCTGTACTCACTGGCGGACACAGACAGAAGAGGCCTCTGCAAGAACAATATATGGCCCCTTGTAGCTGAAGATTTTTTCATAATGCACAATTCCACCTGCTTTGGATGTGGTAATGGGCCCCTTACATCTGGGACCCAGTGCAGCCGCACAGGATGCACCAATAGGTCTGTCCTTAGATGTACTTGTGGCGCCCCAGGACTTGGTCGCCACAACAGCATTGCCCCTCCAAAGGGTTAATGCTGAGCCTGGAGGTAATTGGGAGGTCTATTGGCCAGTAAGTTTAACATCCAACGCAGTTCTCCCTCAGGCCAGCAGGGGGAGCTCTGAACCTGGAGTTCCAGGGAGCATTCCTTAAGTCTGGCCTGAGGGAGGAGTTAGTGTTCAGTCTGTAGGAGAAAGCAGAGAGTGCAGACGCAGAGTGTGCTGTCCTGTGGAACTGGGGCCTAGAGCTAGAGCAGCTTGGCCCAGTGAAGCAGGGGGAGCAGAGAGGCACAGAAGAGACTCGGACATCGGAGTCTGTGGCCACCAGGGCCTAAAATACTCCCTGGTAGCCGAATCCGAAGGGCAGGAGAGCTGCAAGCACCTGGCCCATAAATAGCCCGAAGGTACAGCTGCATCATCAGGGCCCGGTGTGGACTCCAGCAGAGAAGCACCAGAGAGGGTCTGTGCAGCCTACCACAGAGGGAAAGGGACATACCACTGGTCCCAGCAGAAAGAGGGCCATTGCTAAATCCAGAGAGCAGGGTCCTATCACAGTAAAGAAAAGAACAGGAGTAGGCCTCATACTCAGCTGGCCAAAACGACATCTCCGTTACTTCCAGACCGGCCGGAGCCCTCTACCACCTGTAACGGTCTCCCAGGATTAACCGTTTGTGAAGTAAAAGAAGAGAAGGTAAAGAGACTGTTGTTTGTGCCTGTTTCTTTCATTGCCTATCGGCCCTGCACCGTGTTATCCACACAACACCATAGACTCTCACGAGCACCAACAGTGTCCCCGGGGCACCGCTCCACCTGTGGGGAGCAGTACCACCATTGCTGCCATATCATCACCCCTGAGGCCTTACACAGCAGCTGCGTCCTTAATAGCCGCATACCACAGGTGGCGTCACGAACACAAACCCCAAGTCACCAGCCATATTTAACTGACACCCACCAGGGCCACGGAGTCGGGCCCCGCCACCACTGACTACCCCCAGACTAGTCCGGCCCGGCACCGGGTGTCCCATAGCCCTGGGGTGGGCGAGTCAACTTTGGCGTCACGAACAGGATTTTGTGCCCGGTCCCACCGGGTACTGTGCACCTGCAGAAACTGTGCCTAAAAGACTGTGTTACTGTTTGAAAACTGCCGCCACCATTAGCCTCGCTGAGCGCAGGAAGAAGGGGGGCGTGCCCGAAAAAGAGCGCGAAGGGTGCGCGCCATCAGAGCAGAGGGTCGTTAACCCCGCGCTACCCAGAAGAGATTTTGAAAAGTGAACGGAGCCTGGTGAGGTTCACTAAGGGGGAGGAAGATGTCCGACACAGAGGGAGAGCAGGTGGCTGTGGTAGCTCAAGACGCAGCAGCACCGGCCGATGCAATCCCAGTCGCCGTCGCCCCAGCCCCCGCTGTAGCGCCGGTAATGCCGATCACAATGCCGTACATCCCGGAAGCAGAATGGCTGCCGCAGTACTCCGGGGAGTCACATACCCTGAGCGATTTCAGAGAAAGACTGCACAGCTTGTTCATAGTGTATCCGCTGACTGAGAGCCAGAAGGTGGGCATATTAATGGGGCAGCTAGCCGGCGCGGCCCAGCGTGAAGTGAAGTCCTGGCCTGATACAGATAAAAGGACAGCAACCCAGATACTGGCCAAGTTAAAGAGTACTTTTGACACCCGCACCGCAGCAGAAATAAAGATGAGATTCTTTGGGTGCAAACAACGGGCCACAGACAGCATAAGGGACTATGCCTTAAACTTGCAGGAGGCCCTGAGAGCAGTTAAACAGGTGGACCCAGAGAGTGTACGTGAAGAAGACAAACTCCTAACTGAACAGTTCATAGAGGGGCTCCTGTCAGACGCCCACAGAACACAGCTGCGTATCATGGTCCTGCAGAACCCTGCTCTGGACTTTGCAAAGTTTAAGGACCAGGCCATCCGGGTACTGAGAGAATCTACACCGAATGACCCAGTACCCCTCCGGCCTCTTGCTATCACGTACCCAGGGGTGGTGCCTGCAACATGAGCCGCTGCGGGGGCTGAGGCGCAGACCCTGGATAAAGATCCTACTGCAGAGCTCAGACAGCAGGTCCAGGAGCTGACCAAGACTGTAGCTGCCCTTGCCAAGACCGTGCAGTCTCTACAAGTGACCCCATCGCCTGCAAGAATCGAGTTGGCCTCCAGCCCAGATGACGTCCCATGGATGCGACATAGGAGGATACTGCCGACCCGAGGAAAAGACACAGACTGGTATGATTCAACTGGACAACCGATCTGCCGCCGCTGCAGCCAGGCGGGCCACATTGCAAGACACTGTCCTTTAAATGGGCCGAGCCTGGGGCCAGGAGCCAACCCCCAGGTGTAAGGAAGCCCGGCTCAACCCCCAGCCGCAGCAAGTATGTGGGAGGACGACCGGTCCTTCCTATTGTGCTGGATGGGATCCCGTTGAATGCCCTCCTGGATACGGGGTCCCAGGTAACAACCATCCCTTATAAATTGTACAAAAGATATTGGGCTGATTCAGACATTGACCATGGCCCAGATGATGATTTAACAATTGTGGCCAGTAATGGTCAGCCCTTGCCTCAAATTGGGTATAAGGAAGTAACCATTAAAGTGGGGCGGGTAGAATTGCCATGTCAGGGGATGATAATTGTAGATATTGATCGCAAGGAATCTAACCCACTGCTAACCATTGGTACAAATGTGATGGAAAATTGTCTTGCCGAAGTGATAATTTTGTTGCAACAGGCGTCTGAAGGTGCCAGCTCCGGGCAGCAGCGTGCCCTATAGAGGGAGATCAGAGCCCTGATGAGGAGGCAGCAGGTAGAGCTGGCCGGAGGAGAAATTGGCAGTGTAAGGGTAAGTGACCCTCTCCCCATTGCAATTCCCCCCAAAAGTGAAATGTTGATATGGTGTCGGGCAGCAATAGGCCTCAAGGGTCAAGATTACCAGGCCCTGGTGGAACCTGTGTATTCAGAAAGTAGGCCTGGTGTCCTGATAGCCAGAGGGTTGGCAGACGTCCGCAAGGGAAGAGTGCCCGTCCGTGTTCTGAATTGTGGGGAGGAGGAAGCCAAATTGCCCCGGTACACCACTGTAGCAAAACTGTACACTGTCAGTAACAATACCATCAAAGCAGTGGAACCCTTGATCCCGTCCGACCAGGCGGAAGACAATGGCTCCAAGGGACAGCTGGAAGACTGGTGCCAAAAATTACATGTGGGCACCGACTCCACCCCCACACACCAAAAGCATGGGGTTTACCGGGTGGTACAAGAGTACGAGCGGGTCTTCAGCAAACACCCCCTAGATTTTGGGCAGGTAAAAGGGGTTTAACATCAAATCCCCACGGGTGATCATCATCCCATTAAAGAGAGATACCGCCCTGTACCCCCAGCACAGTATCAGCGTGCCAAAGAAATGTTACGGGAAATGAAGGAGGCTGGGGTTATCAGAGATAGTTGTAGCCCCTGGGCAGCTCCACTAGTGCTCGTAAAGAAAAAAGATGGTACAATGAGAATGTGCGTAGATTACAGACAAATTAACCGCATTACACATAAAGATGCTTATCCACTACCCAGAATAGAAGAGTCACTAACAGCCTTAAAGTCAGCTAACTATTTCTCCACCTTGGATCTCACCAGTGGGTATTGGCAGGTTCCCGTGGCAGAGGTGGACAAGGAGAAGACTGCATTCACGACACCAATGGGCCTCTGCGAGTTCAACTGTATGCCATTCGGGCTCTGCAACGCCCCAGGGACATTCCAAAGGTTGATGGAGTGCTGCTTGGGCCATCACAACTTTGAAACCGTGCTGTTGTACCTGGATGACGTCATAGTCTACTCCAGGACTTATGAAGACCACCTGAGGCACTTGGCAGAAGTGTTCGAGTCCCTGTCGGATTATGGCCTGAAGATAAAGCCGTCCAAATGTCACCTCTTGAAGCCAAAGGTACAGTACCTGTGTCATGTGGTCAGTGCAGAAGGTGTGGCACCTGATCCAGAGAAAGTCACAGTAATCAAGGACTGGCCGAGACCCACCACGGTAAAGGAGGTGCGGCAGTTCCTTGGGCTGGTGGGCTACTACCGAAGGTTCATTGATGGTTTCACCAAGATAGCGGCGCCTCTTCAAGATCTCCTGGTGGGCCAGCCAAAGAAGGATAAGAAGCAAAGCCCTCCATTTGAATGGAACAGCCAAATAGAAACGTCTTTTGTCCGGCTGAAAGGGGCTCTCACGGGAGAAGAAATTCTGGCCTACCCTGACTACAGCCAGCCGTTTGTACTGTACACAGACGCCAGCAACGTGGGCCTGGGAGCAGTACTGTCCCAGGTGCAGGGAGGCAGAGAGAAGGTGATAGCTTACGCCAGCAGGAAGCTTCGTCCCACAGAAAGGAATCCAGAAAACTACAGTTCCTTCAAGCTGGAGTTCCTCGCTATTGTTTGGGCAGTGACTGAATGCTTCAAGCACTATCTGGTGTCGGCCAAGTTCACCATCTTCACGGACAACAATCCGTTGACACATCTGGCAACAGCCAAGCTAGGTGCGTTGGAGCAGCGATGGATGGCCCGGCTGTCTAACTTTGACTTTACCATCAAGTACCGGGCTGGCAAGAAGAATAACAATGCTGATGCGCTGTCCAGAATGCCTCACTTACCCGAGTCTGGAGAAGACCTGGATGAACTCGAAGAGATAGTTACCGGCTTTCCATCACCAAGGTGTTTCCCAGTGTGAGCATGCTGTAGGAGAGAAGCGCTCGAGCCAGCACGAGGTCTCGGTCAACCCATTACTCCACCATAATTGGGAAGAGACACAGAACGGTGACCCGGCCGTGCGATTGGTCAAAGAAAAGCTAGCACAAGCTGAGACCCATCTTGGCCCAGATGCTCCAGAAGAAGCCCAGCAGCTGTAGAAGGAGAGGGGACGACTGTTCACCTACCAAGGCAAGCTATGCAAGAGATATGTCAACTGGCGAACGAATGAACTCGTCTGGCAGATAGTGGTCCCACAGAGGGATGCTCCAATGGTCCTAGCAGCTTACCATGATAAAGCGGGACACTTCGGGTGGAAGAAGTTGGAGACCCTACTCCGTGATCGGTTCTACTGGGTGCACATGAGAAAGACAGTCGAGAAGTGGTGCCGAGACTGTGGTCCGTGTAACCTGAGGCGGAAAGATGGTGCCAGTCAGAGGTCTCCCCTACAGCCAATTGTCACGAAGCAGCCCCTAGAGTTGGTGGCCCTGGACCACGTGAAGTTAACACCGAGCCGGTCAGGCTATGTTTACGCCCTCACCATTGTGGACCATTACTCTCGTTTCCTGGTAGTAGTGCCTGTGAAAGACCAGACAGCCAGAACAGCAGCTAGAGCGTTTCAGGCATACTTTTGTCGACCTCACAGTTACCCTGAAAGGGTACTGACTGATCAAGGTCCTGCATTCGAGGCAGAAGTGTTCCAAGAGTTCTGTAACATGTACGGTTGTAAGAAAATCAGAACAACACCGTACCACCCCCAAACCAATGGATTGTGCGAGAAGATGAACCATGTGGTTATTGATATGCTCAAGACTCTACCGCTGGAAGAAAGAAACCAATGGCCAGAGAAGTTACCAGATCTGGTAGACCTGTATAACCATATCCCAGTAAACTCGACCAACTGCAGCCCTGCTTACCTGATGCGAGCAAGACCTGGCAAGTTACCTGTAGACTTGGAGATGGGAACTGTGTCACCTGAAGCAGTTCAAGAGATAGAAGATTGGGATAGAGAGTGACAACAGCAGTACCGCAGAGTTCAGGAATGCGTAGAAAAGAGCCTGTCCCAAGCAAGAACGAGACAAGAACAGAACTACAATCAAACGGCCCCAGCAACTCCCTTAGCACCTGGAGAACAGGTCCTTAAGAAAAAGCGGAGGGCGCATAAATTAGATGATCAGTGGGAGAATGAACCCTACACCATTATTCCCTCCAACTTTGACAATACTAAGGTATGCCTCATAAGCAAGGATGAAGGCAAGACCTATTAAACAGTTTCCAGAGACCGCCTGAAAGCGTGCCCTGAGCGGTGCAAAATCCAAAAAGAAGTGGAAGAAATTCAAGAAAAAGAGGAAGAGATGATACAAATAATCCTTGGCAAATTCCCCAAAACTTGGACCCGAATAAATAATGCCATAGTGGTACCGGTCTTGACGTTCCCGCAGTTGGTCGAGCCAGAGACAGAAGAGGTTCCAGATCCATCTAAGGAACTGTCCGCCCCAACACAAGATGACACGCCAGCAGTAGAACAGGAGAATCAACCCCCTGCCAGTGGTGAACCTGTCGTACCCTTGGCGAATCTGAGACTCCGTAGGCAACCAACACGCATACCTGTCAGGGTTAGGCCTACCAGTAACACGGAGGGGGCAGACACTCCAAGTAGTCAGGGACAAACCCCAGAGCTATGCCGGTCCCAACGTAGCACTCGGGGATAGCCCCCTCCAAGGTATAGAACATAGAAAGTAACATACCTAACAGAATGTATATAGTTAGTTGAAATGTCTTGTATAAAATGTTTTTTGTCTTAGGTGATTAAGTAAATGGACAATTGGGCCACTGGACTATGGGTGGCCAACACTCTAATTGTACATAGTTAGCACCAGTGTGCTCAACACCCCTGAAGAAAAACCCGTCCGGCGTGCATAGAGTGGGGTCAGCAATGCTCTGACGCACGCCCAGAGCCTACGTTGGGGGTTTTATCGCGGCGGGTCCCCCATGGAGCAGTGTAATGGACACCCGGCAGGGAGCCACACTGGACTCTTATAGTTGTTTAAGGTTGTAACATGTTATGTCTTGTTTTGTTTCCTTCAGTCCGGGAGTACTGAGTTTAACTAAGGGGGAGTGTGGCGCCCCAGGACATGGTTGCCACAACAGCATTGCCCCTCGAAAGGGTTAATGCTGAGCCTGGAGATAATTGGGAGGTCTATTGGCCAGTAAGTTTAACATCCAACGCAGTTCTCCCTCAGGCCAGCAGGGGGAGCTCTGAACCTGGAGTTCCAGGGAGCATTCCTTAAGTCTGGCCTGAGGGAGGAGTTAGTGTTCAGTCTGTAGGAGAAAGCAGAGAGTGCAGACGCAGAGTGTGCTGTCCTGTGGAACTGGGGCCTAGAGCTGGAGCAGCTTGGCCCAGTGAAGCAGGGGGAGCAGAGAGGCACAGAAGAGACTCGGACATCGGAGTCTGTGGCCACCAGGGCCTAAAATACTCCCTGGTAGCCGAATCCGAAGGGCCGGAGAGCTGCAAGCACCTGGCCCATAAACAGCCCGAAGGTACAGCTGCATCATCAGGGCCCGGTGTGGACTCCAGCAGAGAAGCACCAGAGAGGGTCTGTGCAGCCTACCACAGAGGGAAAGGGACGTACCACTGGTCCCAGCAGAAAGAGGGCCATTGCTAAATCCAGAGAGCAGGGTCCTATCACAGTAAGGAAAAGAACAGGAGTAGGCCTCATACTCAGCTGGCCAAAACGACATCTCCGTTACTTCCAGGCCGGCCGGAGCCCTCTACCACCTGTAACGGTCTCCCAGGACTAACCGTTTGTGAAGTAAAAGAGGAGAAGGTAAAGAGACTGTTGTTTGTGCCTGTTTCTTTCATTGCCTATCGGCCCTGCACCGTGTTATCCACACAACACCATAGACTCTCACGAGCACCAACAGTGTCCCCGGGGCACCGCTCCACCTGTGGGGAGCAGTACCACCATTGCTGCCATATCATCACCCCGGAGGCCTTACACAGCAGCTGCGTCCTTAATAGCCGCATACCACAGGTGGCGTCACGAACACAAACCCCAAGTCACCAGCCATATTTAACTGACACCCACCAGGGCCACGGAGTCGGGCCCCACCACCACTGACGACCCCCGGACTAGTCCGGCCCGGCACCGGGTGTCCCATAGCCCTGGGGTGGGCGAGTCATACTATTACGTCATCATTTGGATTCACATCTTTGCAGGCAAACACTGGCAGAATTACACAGCTTCTACTATGACTTTTAGGATTACTGCTTCCAATAGGTGACACTAGGGTTCAAGTCTTCTTCCTCTCTGAAGAGGCAATTTGCATATTTAATTTCCCGGAGGAGCATACTGGCATGCCACAAGGACGAACCATACTCCTTAGATCTGAGTCTTAAGGGTGCTTTACACAATGCGACTTCGCTAACGATATATCGTCGGAGTCACGTTGTTAGTGACGCACATCCGGCGCCGTTAGCGACATCGCAGTGTGTGACACCAAGGAGCGACTATCAACGATCGCAAAAACGTCAAAAATTGTTGATTGTTGACACGTCGCTCCTTTTCTTAATATCGTTGCTGCTGTAGGTACGATGTTGTTCGTCGTTCCTGTGGCACCATACATCGCTACGTGTGACACCGCAGGAACGACGAACATCTCCTACCTGCATCCACCGGAAAAGAAGGAAGGAAGGAGGTGGGTGGGATTTTTCGCCCGCTCATCTCCGCCTCTCCGCTTCTATTGGACGACTGCCGTGTGACGTCGCTGTGACGCCGCACGACCCGCCCCCTTAGAAAGGAGGCGGGTCGCCGGCCAGAGCGACGTGGCAGGGAAGGTAAGTCCGTGTGACGGGGTAAGTGATGTTATGTGCCACGGGCAGCGATTTGCACAACCGACGGGGGCGGCTACGCTCGCTAGCGATATCGGTACCGATATCGCAGCGTGTAAAGTACCCTTTAGCCTCTCACATAGCCAAATCTGATCTCATACTTTGTACTGATGAGGGGCAATGCCACAAAACATGGTGTCTGCAAATTGAGATTCTGGTTTGGCTTATATCCCAAGTCAGATGACAAGGCTTGTTAAAGGATCAATATTGACTTTTAGGATTGCTACTCCCAATAGGTGACAGTAGAGTTCAAGTCCTCTTCTTCACTGAAGAGGCAATTTGCACTGATCACTGCCATTAAATGGCCTTGTCAATCAAAGCAGTATTTTAAAGCATGCGATCTAGGTGGGGGGGGGGGGGGGGGGTGAGGGCAGCATTCCATTCAACTATCAGCCCCCAAGACTCAATCACAGGGTGCCTATGGGTTGCCATAATGGCCAAGGGCCTGCTGAAGTCTCCCTTGTTTACTATGATGGTACTACAGTGAAATCCAACATATGGGCTGACTTTCATAGGAGACCCTGATTTATACTGCTGTACATGCTGTAGTATTGCAGTATATAATATACGGTAGGTAATAGGATGATCAAATCCTCAAGTACTAAAAAAAAAAAAATTTAAAAATATTTAATTTTTAAAAGAAAAAAATAGAGAAATCTGAATAACCCCCTCTATTCATCAATTAAAAAATAAACATATTTGGTATAACTGCATTCATATTTATAAAAATCCAAACTATCAAAACAGAAAATGAATTAACCCAATTTGTCAACGACATACAGAGAACAAAAAAAATCAAAATGCCATAATTACATTGCTGTTTTTTCCCGCACAACTCCGCACAAACAAATTTACTATAAAGCGATCAAAGCGTCATATCTGACCCCGAAATAGTAAAAATAAAAACAGCTCAGGGCGAAATAAACAAGCCCTCGCAGCTCCGAAAAATGAAAATGTTACATGTCTCAGAAAATGGAGATATAAGCAAAATTATATTTCTTTTTACAGTATATCCACACTTTTTACACCCAATTAAATAAAGTACGCAAATATGGTATCTCCATAATTGTGCTGAATTGGAGAGTCGTGTTGACAAGGTTTTTTTTGTTTTTGTTTTTTTTTTATAATACAATGAATACTGAAGTGAACAATTTCTGGTAATTAAGGCACACGCAGCGATATCGCTAGTGAGCATACCCGCCCCGTCGTTTGTGCGTCACGGGCAAATCGCTGCCCGTGGCTTACAATATCGTTCAGAGCCGTCACACGGACTTACCTGCCTAGCGACGTCGCTGTTGCCGGCAAACTGCCTCCTTTCTAAGGGGGAGGTTCGTGCGGCGTCACAGCGGCATCAGTAAGCAGCCGCCCAATAGAAGTGGAGGGGCGGAGATGAGCGTCCGTAACATCCCGCCCACCTCCTTCCTTCCTCATTTCCGGCGGCCGCAGGTAAGCTGTAGTTCGTCGTTCCCGAGGTGTCACACGTAGCGATGTGTGCTGCCTCAGGGACGACGAACAACCTGCGACCTCAACAATCAACGATTTTTTGAAAACGAACGACGTGTCAACGATGGACGATTTGGTGAGTATTTTCCATCGTTAACGGTCGCTCGTTGCTGTCACACGCAACAACGTCGCTAACGATGCCGGATGTGCGTCATGAAATCCGTGACCCCGGCGATATATCGTTTGATACGTCGTTGCGTGTGACGGGGCCTTTAGAATTGTAAATTGGATAGCGTCATTCAAAAGTACAACTGCTCAAGGAAAAACAAGCCCTCGTACGGCTGGTTGACAGAGGGATAAAAGGTAAAAGCATTATGGCTCTTGGAAGAAGTGGGGGGAAATAATTAAAGCGCAAAAATGCAAAATCACTGTTTTTTTCCAAGAAGTTAGGCCCTGTGCACGCGCTGAGTATTTTGTGAGTATTTTTACCTCAGGATTTGTAAGCCATAACAAGAATTAGAACAATCAGAGGAAAAGTATAAGGCTGGAGTCACACTTGCGAGTGACACGAGTGAGTCTCGCATCACATCACCCGTCATGGCCTACCGCTCTCCAGATAGCTGCATGTATTTCTATTTAGCTGAGAAGCTCTTGTCTGGAGAGCGGTGGCTGTGCCAAGTGATGCAATGTGAGACTCACGTGAGGCACTCGCAAGTGTGACTCCGGCCTAATAGAAACACATTAAATGTAGTATTAGTGTGCACTCAGCCAACAAGTCTTTTTTAGAGGCGCTAGTGAGGGGACCGTAGTCCACGTCATATATCTATAGAGGAACACTGCACTCTCTTTACTTTTCTTATTCAATAAGACAAAGAGATTTGAAAAAAGGAGTGATTTTTATTTTTTCGCGACTTATAGAAATGATGGACGTTTTGGCCTCACAGGGCCTTTTTCATACAAAGTCTCTCCATGACAGAAGAGAAAAACTTCAGAAAACTGAAAGGTGAGGGGGGTATCCCATAGTCCCAAAGTGATGGTCTTATTTGTATATTTGTACATACCCAACCTTTTCTGGGGGGGTGGTAGTCTTCTATAGTGATAATCTCAGGTATTGACACGCAGCCATATCCTGGGAAGGAGGCAGTAAGACGGAGGTATCCCTATTTGGAACCACATACAGGCATTAACCCCCTATGGTCCAGGCAACTGAAAACAGCCACCAGGAATAATATACTACAGAATCTCTACCTGAGATTATCACCATAGAAGACTACCACCCCCCCAGAAAAGGTTTGGGTATATACAAATATACAAATAAGACCATTACTTTGGGACTCCTTAGGCTAAGACCGTACTTTGTGTTTCCACCTGCGTTTCAGGTGCTTTTTAGGTCCGTTTTGAGAAGCACTTTTTTCATGCCAAAAGGCATGTGTTTTGATTTTACAGCAAAGTCTATGGAAAATGGGGATTTCTAGACCGCACTTTGCGTTTCTAAACGCTGCGTTTAATTTGCATATTTTGTGACAAAAACCATGCGTTCAAAGAAGCAGCATGTGAATTGTTTTTGCCATTTTGGGTGCGTTTTGCTGACATTGAAGTCAATGAGAAATGGCAAAAAACAAGATTCCTTCAAATTCCTGCGTTTTACCTGCTTTTTATGTGCAGAAAACATGCATTTTGGACTACCAAAACGCATGTTTTTTGGACAGTTAAATAATGATTTCATATGTCCCTTTAGACACACACATAGTCCGACAATTAAATTAAAAAATAATAATAATTTTTTGCTATTTTTCCAATAAATAGTATATTACCGCTATAATTTTATTCAATATTTCTATTTTCTTTATTATTTCTAAAAATCTATGTGTTCCTTTTTTTTCTCTTTTTTCATTGTGTTTAACAGATTAAACTTTATTTAGCAGTGTCTTGATGTTCAAAAAGCATCTATCAAAACGCAGGTGGAAAAGCAGGTAAAAAGCACTGAAAACGCATCAAAAACGCGGTAAATACGCATGCGTTTTCAGCGCTAAATTTCTGAAAAAGGCAGCTTTGTTCAAATCAATTAAGCCCAAAACGTGCGTTTAGAACTGCAAGTAGGAGAACGCAAAGTGCGGTCTTAGCCATATACAATATACTGCTCTGGGATACTCCCCTCACCTTTCCCTTTTCTGAAGTTTTAGGGCTCATGCGCACATAACTGCTGAAAATTCTGAAGCGATTTGACAGCACATGTGCGCCTCAAATCGCTGCAGAAACACTGCATAATGGATGCAGTTTTTTTTATTAAAAAAGCCAATTTCATGCGCCATGGCTGCTGCCCCCACCATAGACAGAGTGGGAGCTGCATCCAGAACGCACAAATTAATTGATTTGCTCATTTTATGAACGCACGGATTTGGGTAAAAATTTTAGCACCCAAGTCACTGCGTTCATAAAAGCAAGGTGCGCACGTCTCATGCACAATCTATATAGATTGTTGCGGGGACGCAGGACGCATGCATTTACGCTGCAGTGCAATACACAGCGTAAATGCATGTAAGTACGCAACGTGCGCATGTGCCCTTACTCTTTTGTCATTGAACGACTTTGCATGAAAAAGGCACTGTGAGGCCAAAACGTCCATCATTTCTATTGGTCGCCAAAAAATAAAAATCACACCTTTTTTTTTGCAAATCTCTACTTTGTCTCATTGAATAAGAAAAGTAAAGAGTGCAGTGTTCCTCTATAGATAATAGGAACACAGGCACCACTTCTGTATTTTGTACCCAATACTAGGTTTGGCTTAAAAATACTGAGGTAAAAAAGCTCACCAAATACTCAATGTGTGCACATGTTGACTATTTGGTGAGGTTTTTACCTCAGTGTTTTTAAGGCCACGTGCGCACGTTGCGCCCAGTACCTTGCAGAAATGATTGCATCCTCTGGCAGAATTAGTCATTGTCAAATTTGGTTTTGACCACAAAAACGCTAAAAATACGCATGCGTTTTTCCTGCGTTTTTACCGCGTTTTGACCATGTTTTACATGCTTTTTCATTGCTTAAAGTCAGATGCGTTTTCAATACAAATACACTACTAAATAAAGTTTAAACATTCAAACACTATAAAAAAAGGAAAAAAATGATAACAAATATGTTTTAAATCATAAACAAAATAGCTAATTTTATTAAACATATTAATGTGATCTAATATTTATGTATAAAATAATGTTAAATTATTGATTTTCTATTATTTTCTAGTCGGACTATATGTGTGTCTGAAAAGGGACACATCATGACCTCACTATATTGTAAAAAACGTATGCGTTTATTTTGTCAAAAAAGCATGTAAAACGCTAGGATTTTGATTTAGGATTCGTTTTGAAAGTTCACATTGACTTTCGTGTTAATGCTGCCAAAATGGCAAAAACAATTGACATGTTGCTTCTTCAGACGCAGACATTTTGACAAATTTTCTGCAACTAAAACGCTGTGTTTTTAAAAGCATTGTGCGCACAAGAAAGCCCAATTTCCCATATACTTTGCTTGGAAATCAAAATGCATGCATTTTTGGATTAAAACGCTGCAGTTGAAAACGCTGCGGAAACGCATGGAAAAACGCGCACAGCCTAAGCCAAAACAAGGAGTAGAACAACCGGAGGTAAAGTATAATAGAAACACAGCATCTCTTCTGTATTTTTTACCCACTCTTGGGTTTCGCTTACAAATACTGAGGTAAAAATTCACCAAATACTCAATGTGCGCATGTGTTCAATATTTTGTGAGTTTTTTACCTCAGTATTTGTAGCCAAAACCAGGAGAAGAACAATCAGAAGAAAAGTATAATAGCAGCACGTCACCACTTCTGTATTTTTTTTTTTTACCTATTTCTAGTTTTGGCTTATAAAGACTGAGGTAAAAAACTCAACAAATACGCAACGTGTGCACTTGGACTTATACTATAAGTCCTGGTGTGTGCATTATTAAACAAAGGCAATAAAGACGATGTGAAAATGGTAACTTAGTATATTCTTGTTAGAAGTGTTTTAGGCGTGGGAGCGATCTAAAAATAACATTCAGGGCCCCAAACTATTTCTAGTTTCCCATGCTGTGTTGTTTTCTAAAAGCAGTTACCAGCATCAGGGTGTGTGACCATCGGATTAGTATGCCGACCCGATGTGCAGGTTTGGTTGTGCTTTCTGAGCCAAACACAAGAGAAGATAGAAACCAGGAAAGCAAAGTCAAGTGTCAGATTTGAGTAAAAACTATTTCCACATAAGTAAATGGAGTAATTTCATGCTGCCCAAGCTCCTTCATTGCAGTGAACCATGTTTTAGTTTTTTAGTTTGGCACATGGAGAAGTTTCTGGGCAGAGAGAGACATGCTGGGCAATTCTCCTTTCTTTTTTTTCCTTACTCCGCTTAAGGGCCCATTCAGACATCAGTTTTTCACGTACTGGTTCTATCCGTGTTTTTTTATGGATAGAACTCTTACATGTTATTGGCGATGGGGCTGTTCATATGAACAACTGGTCCACAACAAAACACGGAGATACAGTATGTCCAACTTTGTTCCGAGTCACAGATCAAACGCGCCAATACAAGGCCATGGGTCCGAGAAAAAATCAGTCAGCACTCAGATGTCATCCATGTTTTTGTTTTTCACGGACTGTTTGATAGAAGTATTAGTGGGGTTTTTTTTTGTTTGTTTTATTCTTGCATAAGAAAAAAACTGATGTAAATCGTTCAGTTTCTTTGCACACAAGAAAATCATCTGAATGAGCCATAAGGCCAACATCACACAATCGCAATTTATAGAGAACCATCCACAAGGATTTTGCAATATGAAGTAAAGGCAGTGCCATCCTGACACTAAGATGCTGAATGCAGTCATACCTGTCATAGAAAGATCAGATGTTTGGTTGCAGAGATATCTTTAATCAAAGTTGCAGAAATGCACTGCACTTTGATTGACAGGTACAATGTGGGCCGGCCTTTGTGGATTGGCTCTATGGCGTCCTCTATGCCGTGCCACCTTCTCTTTATCTGAATATCACGCAGGGCCGCCATTACT
Organism: Anomaloglossus baeobatrachus; assembly: GCF_048569485.1. Classification (NCBI taxonomy): domain Eukaryota; kingdom Metazoa; phylum Chordata; class Amphibia; order Anura; family Aromobatidae; genus Anomaloglossus; species Anomaloglossus baeobatrachus. Next base: position 647,836,276 of record NC_134353.1, on the reverse strand, counting down.
GTTGTTGGCAGTGTGTTCGCATTAACAGTAATTCTGTCTTCATTAAAATGGCACCGGAGTTTGCGCATATGCGTACCGTGATCTCCAGCACCATTTTATTGAAAACACTGTGGCGAAGACTATGAGCGGCAGGGGCGTTGTACATAGATGTAAAAAAAAATCTGCTCACGTGCCAATGTCTTTCATAGTCTTCACTGCAGCATCTTCAACAAAATGGCACCTGTGTCAATGCACACATGCCGCCAACAACAGCAATGGCGGCGCGATATTCAAATAAAAAAAGGGGGGCATGTAATATGGGACGCTGGAGACTTTACAGCGAGGACACAACCCACAAAGGCCCCACCCCGTTGCACCCATCAATCAAAGTTGAGTGCATTTCTGTATCTTAGATTAAAGATATTTCCGAAATCAAGCATCTGATTTTTTTAAAACAGGTATGTCTGGATTCAGCATGTTAGGCTGGACTCACACTAGTGTATGGCATCCAATGCTAGAGCATCGGATGCGATATGCTAATGACCCCCGGCTTAGGCTCTGCTGCGAGCGTGAGCCGAGTGTCATGTGACTATAACCCGATCTTGCAATCAGGTCACAGCTGCGAAGTTGACGGTGGGCTCTGCGGAGGAGAGGGAGGGGTTAATCCCCCATCTCCTCCATTGTCAACCTGTGCGTATATTGCACTGCACTGGGATAACATCCGAGTGTAGTCCAATATTTCTCTCACACCCATTGACTTGAATGGGTGCGAGTGATACGGCTCTCGCAGAAAATTGCAGCATGTTGCGACTTTTCTTGCATCCAGGATGCGAGAAAAGCTGACCAACTGCTCTCCCTCATTGACTAATGTTGGTCAGAGTGCAATGCAAGATTTTCTCGCATTGCACTCGTTCGTTTTTCTCATTTTTTTCGTGTGAGCGTGCCCTTACTGCCAGTATGGCACTACCTTTAGTTCATATTGCAATATTGTGAAGGACTCACCGGTGACCGCTAATCCCCTGAGTGACTGAAGTGAGCAGCGCGATTTGCGCTGCCGTCACTAAGGCTACCCGCGGTCAGTTGGAGTCCTCCCCCCGAGACCGCAACTCACCTGTGACTTCATTGCTGTCACTTGGGCAACTTGCTTTCACAGTTGGAGGATCCAGCGGTGGCCGCAAGTTACCAAAGTGACATCATCGCTGATCGCGCTACTCACCTCAGTTGCTGCGTGGAGCTGACAGGTGCGGCGGTGTTCTTCTGCAGCTCCTGTCACCTTCATGTAGCAGAGCTGGAAGCAACGTGGGACCTCCGTGGATTACGCCGGACATGGATGGGTTTTTGGGGCTTAATAAAGTGGTGAACGAGGGTATTTGTTAGTGTTTTTTATTGCAAATAAAGGATTTTTCGTTGTGTGTGTTTATTAACTTTAAATTACAGGTTAATCATTGGGGGTGTCTCATAGATGCCTGCAATGATTAATCCAGGACTTAGTGGCAGCTATGGGTTTCTGCCATTAACTCCTTATTACCCCAATTGCCAACGCACCAGGGCAAATCGGGAAGAGCCGGGTAGAGTTCCAGAACTATCGCATCTAATGGATGCGGCAATTCTGGACGGCTGACGGCTGATATTTTTAGGCTGCGGGGCTCCCCATAACGTGGAGCTCCCCATCCTGAGAATAGAAGCCTTCAGCCGTATGGCTTTACCCTGGCTGATATCAAAATTGGGGGGACTGCACGTCGTTTTTTTTTTAATTAATTATTTATTTTACTGCACAGTATATACCCGCACACCGGCGGCTATGATTGGTTGCAGTGAGACAGCTGTCACTCAGCGTGTGGACGTGTCTAACTGCAACCAATCATAGGCGCCTGTGGGCGGGGGAAGCAGGGAATAGTAGATTGATTAATGAGCAGCCGGCATTTTCAAATTAATTGAAGCCGCATATCTTTGGAACAGCTGTTCTTTGCCGCGCTGATGATCGGGGATCGGTGAGTATGTGACAGGGGAAGATACAGACCGAGCGCCAAAGGGATGATGACTGAGAACAGCAGAAAAAAAGGTAAGTAGACTGACATTTAACAAAAAAAAAACAAAAACGACATTGTTCGTTTAAAAACGCACACGGACGGTACGTGCTGAACACGGACATGCTACGTGTGCCGTCTGTGCAGGCACGGACCCATTGAATTTAACGGGTCCGTGCCTGCGTGCTGACCGCCAAAAACGGACATGTCGGCCGTGTGGGAAAACGCACACACGTACTAACCACACGGACACACATTCCGTGTGATTTTACGTGTGTGTGCCATCTACCATAGGGTAACATTGGTCAACGTGTCTCCGGTACCTGCAAAAACGTACCAAACACGTACCGGAGGCACGGATGTGTGTTGCAGGCCTAAGGTCTGTATGCAACCAGTGATGTCCAAGCTGTATTGCAGGTTTACTGACCCAAATTCACACCTCCATAGACATTTGTGAAACCCATGGCCGGTCTGGGCAGTACCTGGATAAAGGGAGAAAAGTTCACTGTGCAACTTCCTTCTGATTTCTTTCCAACTCTGGCCACGTTCAGGTGAATATATGAAAAATGACCGTATGTTCATCTAAATTCCATCTATGTTATTTGTATTGAATCTGTTTTTATAAATCAACATTTAAAAATGTGTCTATGACCAAATTTAGTTTCCTATGTTTATGGCAATGTGTCTGTAATAACCGGATACTATACAAGTGAGTTATATGGGATCCATGTTTTTTTTTCCACGTTGACATTCGGTCCATGTAAAAAAAATGGTCATCTCACCAGCCCAATTGAAGAATTTTGGTCCTAGTGGTGTCCGTGTAAGATCAGTTTTTCCACACACAGCACTCAGACTGAAAATACAGCTTGTAAACATAGCCCAACACTGACCGCACACTTGTCTAAATGCGCCCTAAAGACATTTTCTCAATGCATGGTTTCATTTCGCTTTCCCAGTTCAGATGAGACCTGGTAATGCTAAATCACTAACCAATTACCTTACCTTTTTAACATTAAGGGCTCGTGCGCACCTTGCGTACTTACATGCATTTACGCTGCGTATAGCACTGCGTCCTCTGCACAATCTATGAAGATTGTGCATGAGACGTGTGCACAATGCTTTTATGAACGCAGTGACTTGGGTGCTAAAATTTTGACCCAAAGCCGTGCGTTCATAAAAGCAGCATGTCAATTATTTGTGCATTCTAGATGCAGCTCCCACTGTGTCTATGGTGGGGGCAGCAGCCATAGCACAGCCATAGCGCATGAAATTGGCTTTTTTAACAAAAATACTGCATCTATTAGGAAGTGTTTCTGCAGCGATTTGAAGCGCACATGTGCTGTCAAATCGCTGCAGAATATTCAGCAGGTACGTGCGCATGAGCCCTAACAGTAATATTGGAGTTCATGTATTCATTAATCACAGTGTGCTGACGCATCGTGTATGTATATGTCTGTATATTGGCCACATAGCGGATTTATGCATCTGAACAGTAATATAATACTAAAGGTGTGTGGGCCCTATGTTGGTTCTTTTTTTCAACATCAATAATGCTTAAAATTGCAATGTGCTTGTAAAAATAAGCAACATTGTAATTTTTATCGATGAAGAAACAAGGGATTTTTTTTTATATTTTGTTGTTAAATGTGTGTCGCCCAGGGCAATGGGGTACTCGGTCCCAGGCCGTGTATTTATGGGGGATGCTGTGTCACGGGTGTTTGCTGGCCGTTGCCCGGTTCCGTGGCCCTGGGTGCTTTTTAATGGGGAGTATTTACAGGGGAGATTAAAGTCATTGGTGTGACGCCACCTGCGGGTTGCAGTTAAGATGGTGGAACCACCGCTGCTGGGTTGGTTATCTCTAGGGCTGGTGGTAATAGCAGCTGTGGTGGTAGGCCCTCCGCAGGTAGGGCTAAGCTCAGGAGATGTATGATGGAGACTTTCGCCGAATAATGGAGGCCACACCAGGGTTGCAGTTTAACAGTTCTTTACTCACGGTTGGGCCCTTGGACGGCTGGTTCAGGTCCCTGTATTTTCAGTGCCAGTTTGATGACTCGGTTGCTCTGTCCCCGGCACCCTCAGTCTGGTTGGGTCCCCGTAGCTTGAAGCAGATTTGGGGGCCCCGACTGTATTTTGGCAGTCTCCTCATTCGTACGGCGGGCAGTGTGGACCTTGTAGGGCTGGTCCTTGGTCCCGAACCCTGATCCTTGCTTTACTGCTGATGCCCCTGGATTTGTGGGTCAGTGAGGTCCGTGAAGATCCCCTCACTGTGCAGGTATTTGCCAGACTATATAAAACTGACGTCTGACGTAGGGCCCTGTGCCCCGTCTGTGCTCTGGTTCCAGCGGTACTCGGGTGTACCTGCCCTGGCATCCACTCTCTTGTGTCCCCCAGGTCACCGTTACATGAACCAGCTCTAGGCACGTCTCTACTCTTCACTCTCTACTCTTGACTGTCTACAGTCCCCTCCCACCAGGCTGTCTAGTCCCCTGGACTGGCTCTGCTGTCTAGGTGGCCATCCTCTTTGGAGTCTAACTAGCCAATTACCCCTGGTGTGGAGTGGAAACTGGGATTCTGGTGTGTGCTGATATCACTGGCACTGGTGTTCCAGGTCCCTGGTGGTAGGCCCTGCATCCTGGTGAGGATGCAGTACCTAGTAGTGCTCTGAGTGGGTCAGGGGCACTACAAATTGTATATCAACCGCTGTTGCAGCCTAGCAAAGTGCTGGCACATGTGCAGCTGTGAGCACCGTTGTAAAGCTGGCTGGATTACTTGAGCGCAGGATCTGGCCAGCTTTAGGCTATGTGTCCACGGGAGAATGTAGCTGCGGATTTTTCTGCATCAAAATCCGCAGCTTTCCCGCAAAATCCGCACCTTTTCAAAGGTGCGGATTTGCCGCGGATTTCCCGCGGATTTGATGCGGATTTTGGTGCGGATTTTTTTTTATTTTTTTCCCAATTTTAAAGCCAAAATCCGGATGAAAATCCACAACAATAATTGACATGTTGCAGATTTTTCCGGATCAAAATCCGCACGAAATCCGCTGCGGAAAAATCCGCAGCGTGGGCACAGCATTTCCAAAATGCCATAGAAATGGCTGGGAAGTGCCTGAGCTGCAGATTTTCGGGAAATCCGCGGCTTTTCCGCGAGAAATCCGCGGCAAAATCCGCGCATTTTTTGCAGCGTGGGCATATAGCCTTAGTCTTGATGCTGCTGCAGCTTCAGAGAGCACACAGGTGAAGCCAGCAGTGTAACCACGTCGCAGGTCCGACTGTCAATGTTCGGGAGCGCACTGCCCCTGGCAAGCAGTTAGGCTGTAGGCATAGGAGCAGTGCGCTCCCGAAGATTAAATCTACGAAGAAAATTTAAGGCTGCGTTCTCACAATGAATATTTGGTGCGTTTTTGATGTTGCAGATTTTCTGCACCTATTAGATAAATTAGGTAACTTTGTTTTTGTAACATTTTTGAGTACGTAGTTTTTACATGCGTTTTTGTCTCTTATTTTGTTATGTTAATATGTTAAATAAAGCTGCTTTGTCATTTATACTTCGCAGTATTTGGCTTTGACAAAACCTTATTGATCCAGTCATGTGTGGATGACATGCGTTTTTAGTGTGTTTTTTCGCAGATGAGTTTTTTTTACCTGCAGATTTTCTGCCTCTAATGCAATCCCATGGGGAAAATCCACACATAAAACTCAATGTAGCCCAAGAAAAATTAACACGTTGCGAATTTAAAAAAAAAAAAAAACGCCACGCAGGTCAGATGACCCTGAGTTAAAAAAAGCGCAGTGGCATAAGATTTCTGTAAATTCCATCCACATTGCTGGAACTGTATACACTGCGCTTTTCTGCACTGCGAAAAGACTTTGCAAACCTGGCCTTATCGTATGTAAGGGATTTGCCCTAAAATACTCAGATCCTTAAAACTGTTTGGAGAACTACTGGTACTATTAATATTCGCTATTAATACTGGCTTGCTAAGGTTCTGGCAACCATAGTGTTAAATGTAAAACCATCCCCACTTTCACTCCCATCTCAGCCATGGTCACATGCGTAGATTGTATTCCTTCTATGGGCTGCACTACCAGCGAGGTTACTGCAGGGCACGAAATAGCAGCTCCAAATTACCAAGATGAGAGAGGAGCTGCTCTCTGGATCCAGTTCTTCAGTTGAGAAGCCGATATCTAGAATACCTCCTTCACAACAGCTATTCTTCAAAAGTTCGATCGTGAACACTTGTAAAAATCATCAGAATTTCAATGCTACAGTCAGTAGTGTGCTTCCAAGTCCTTAGTTCGGTTTGTTTCGTAACATTTTAAAAACAAATTGCACAATTTTTTCTAACAAAAAATGAATGTGAAGATTGACATTCCATGTATTATGTCTATTAGGCTACTTACTACTGCCCATGAGGCTCCATGCTTTTACTGCATAGTTTGTGTCCCCCTTCACACATCAGTGTAAAAAAAGCATGTTTTGGACATCCGTATGGCCATCTGTGTGACATCTGTTTCACGTCCATGTGTCATCCGTGTGGTATCCGTGTGCCTGCATTTGATCCCACATCTGCATCCCCGACCCCTGGGGCCAGCTGTCACAATATCGTGTCTCTCTGAGTGGCACCTGGCGGCTATATTCCAGCATAAGCTTATCCTCACTATCAGAGGCAGAAAAGGTGGTTGCTTAGTCACGCCCTTTCAGGTCAAGCTGGTACTTTTACCCAGTGGATCCACTCCCGCTCACACCAGAGAGCATAACAGAACCCCTCTTTTTGAGCCACACTGTTCCTTAACTGCAATAGGCATCCATGTGTTCGACATTATTGTAGTGGGAAGAACGTACTTAATTTACTGGGCGCTTGTCTCCAGAAGCATAATCGATTGTCACTAAGCTGGCATATTTGCTGTTCTCCAGAAAAAAAAGCATAGTGTTGATGTTACAAAGCGAAAATATGTGTGGAGCCAAAATAGTCACTGCAACCATAGATGAATTCATTCAGAGGTGCAATATTTAAAATGGGGTCACTTTTGGGATTTTTCTGCTGTTCTGCCACCTACTATATTCTAGTGTGGCGCCCCTGACCTGGTCAGGCACCACTGAGTACTGCACCCATGCTGGGACAATGCTTTCAGGTAATTCCAAAGGCCGGAATAGGGTGTGTACGCACAGACACAAAGCAACCAGGTCTCCCACACCTTAGAGGGGACCCTTGGGGCAGACCCAAGAAGGGGCGTTCCTCCACATCTCATCTAGGGGTGTAGGGGAGGGGCTGGAAGCTAAGGTGGCAGCGGCTGTAAGGAAAGTGGATTTAAAAAATGTGACAAAATTACCCAAAAGATTCCTAAATGCTCCATGATGCCTCCCACATTCTCCTATATACAAAAATGGACTACATTTGTTGACTTCTTTATACCTGGCAAAACCTGTCAATTAACGTGGACGAAAGCGGCCAAATCATTCATATGATCTATATATAAGAAAAACCAGTATAAGATTTTATTCTTCTTCACAAAGCTAATCCAGATGTACCTGATGCTTATTGGAGGGTGTGGGGAGACAGAGTCTGACACAACTCACACCTTTTGGTCTTTTGCTTTAATCCAACCTTACTGGATAGAAGTCCAAAATTTTATTTCAAGGGTAATATATATATGGATACCATTGAACCCGTTATATTTCCTTCTAAACATCTTTCCATTCACAACACAGAAAAAATCTGCTAGGTTACATCTTCATGGGGCACTGCTACACCCTGATAATACAATGGTATTCTGACCTGACGGAAACCCCAAGTTCCATCACTGACAGACCCATACTCACACATTAAAGATGTTAAACATATAGACTATCTCACAGCACTTCTTCAGAATAGCATGGATGCTTTCAATGGCATTTGGCCTCTGTAGGACTAAAGGCTCAGTCACACTAAACAACTTACCAGCGATCCCAACAACGATACAACCTGATAGGGATCGCTGGTAAGTTGCTAGGAGGTCGCTGGTGAGATGTCACACTAAGCGACGCTCCAGCGATCCCACCAGCAACCTGACCTGGCAGGGATCGCTGGAGCGTCACTACACGTGGAAGCATGCTGCGCTTGGTAACTAAGGTAAATATCGGGTAACCAACCCGATATTTACCTTGGTTACCAGCGCACACCGCTTAGCGCTGGCTCCCTGCACACCTAGCCACAGTACACATCGGGTTAATTACCCGATGTGTACTCTGCTACGTGTGCAGGCAGCAGGGAGCCGGCTTCTGCGGACGCTGGTAACCACGGTAAACATCAGGTAACCAAGAAGCCCTTCCCTTAGTTACCCGATATTTACCTTCGTTACCAGTGTCCGCCGCTCTCACACTGTCAGTGCCAGCTCCCTGTTCCCTGCACTCCTTGCCACAGTACACATCGGGTTAATTACCCGATGTGTACTCCACCTACGTGTGCAGGGAGCAGGGAGCCAGCACTGACAGCTGAGAGCGGGGGACGCTGGTAACGAAGGTAAATATCTAAATATCGGGTAACCAAGGAAAGGGCTTCTTGGTTACCCGATGTTTACATTGGTTACCAGTGTCCGCAGAAGCCGGCTCCCTGCTCACTGCACATTCAGTTGTTGCTCTATCGCTGTCACACACAGCGATGTGTGCTTCACAGCGGAAGAGCAACAACTAAAAAATGGCCCAGGACATTCAGCAACAACCAACAACCTCACAGCAGGGGCCAGGTTGTTGCTGGATGTCACACACAGCAACATCGCTAGCAAGTTGTGCCTCAGCAGCGATGTTGCTAGCGATATTGCTTAGTGTGACGGTACCTTAATATTGAGCTCAACATGAACTATAAATTACTGATTACATAGGATCCATATGGTAACTGTGACAGTCATGAATATTAGGGTGTAGATGACCATCTTTTGGGGTCACAGGATCATTATGCCCCTTTGATTTTTTTCTTTTGTTTGTGTCTTGTCTTGTATTATTGTATTTTACTGTTTTTGTTTCTCTGATTTTTGTAATTTTTTTGCTAAAACGTTATTCAGTTCAACTCTTGAGCTGTGATCATAAATGTATGGATATTCCAATAAGTCAGCAATGTTTTATTCTTGTGTTTGTAAAAAAATTAAATAAAAACAAAGTAAAAAAAAGAAGCTCTATAGATGGCGAAAATGTCTAAGAAAATGTTAACTATATATATATATATATATATATATATATATATATAGTTAACATTTTATATGTAATATATATATATTACAGTGCCTTGCGAAAGTATTCGGCCCCCTTGAACTTTTCAACCTTTTCCCACTTTGCAGGCTTCAAACGTAAAGATAAAATTTTTTAATTTTTTTGGTGAAGAATCAACAACAAGTGGGACACAATTGTGAAGTTGAACGACTTTTATTACTTATGTTAAACTTTTGTTAAAATATGAAACTGAAAAGTGGGGCGTGCAATATTATTTGGCCCCCTTAAGTTAATACTTTGTAGCGCCACCTTTTGCTGCGATTACAGCTGCAAGTCGCTTGGGGTATGTGTCTATCAGTTTTGCACATCGAGAGACTGAAATTCTTGTCCATTCTTCCTTTGCAAATAGCTCGAGCTGAGTGAGGTTGGATGGAGAGCATTTGTGAACGGCAGTTTTCAACTCTTTCCACAGATTCTCGATTGAATTCAGGTCTGGACTTTGAGTTGGCCATTCTAACACCTGGATACGTTTATTTGTGAACCATTCCATTGTAGATTTTGCTTTATATTTGGAATCATTGTCTTCTTGGAAGGCACATCTTCATCCCAGTCTCAGGTCTTTTGCAGACTCCAACAGGTTTTCTTGAAGAATGGTTCTGTATTTGTCTCCATCCATCTTCCCATCAATTTTAACCATCTTCCCTGTCCCTGCTGAAGAAAAACAGACCCAAACCATGATGCTGCCACCAACATGTTTGATAGTGGGGATGGTGTGTTCAGGATGATGAGCTGTGTTGCTTTTACATCAAACATATCGTTTGGCATTGTGCCCAAATAGTTTGATTTTGGTTTCATCTGACCAGAGCACCTTCTTCCACATGTGTAGTGTGTCCAGCTGCCTTGTGGAGAACTTTAAATTACACATTTTATGGATATCTTTGAGAAATAGCTTTCTCCTTGCCAGTTTTCCATAAAGGCCAGATTTGTGCAGTGTACGACTGATTGTTGTCCTATGGACAGACTCTCCCACCTCAGCTGTAGATATCTGCAATTCATCCAAAGTGATCATGGGCCTCTTGACTGCATCTCTGATCAGCCTTCTCCTTGTTTGAGATGAAAGTTTGGAGGGACGGACGGGTCTTGGTAGATTTTCAGTGGTATGATACTCTTTCCATTTCAACATGATCGCTTTCACAGTTCTCCTTGGGATGTTTAAAGTTTTGGAAATCTTTTTGTAACCAAATCCGGCTTTAAATTTCTCCACAACAGTATCACCGACCTGCCTGTTCTGTTCCTTGGTCTTCATGATGCTCTCTGCGCTTTAAACAGAACACGTAGACTATCACAGAGCAGGTGCATTTATACAGAGACTTTATTACACACAGGTAGCTTATATTTATCACCATCAGTCATTTAGGACAACATTGGATCATTCAAAGATCCTCAATGAACTTCTGGAGTGATTTTGCTGCACTGAAAGTAAAGGGCCCGAATAATAATGCACGCAGAACTTTTCAGCTTTTAGTTTTTTATTTTTTACAACAGTTTAACATAAGCAATACATTTTGTTCAATTTCACAATTGTGTCCCACTTGTTGCTGATTCTTCAACAAAAAATTTAAATATTTTATCGTTATGTTGGAAGCCTGAAATGGGTAAAGGTTGAAAAGTTCAAGGGAGCTGAATACTTTCGCAAGGCACTGTGTGTGTGTGTGTGTGTGTGTGTGTGTGTGTGTGAGTATATATATATATATATATATATATATATATATATATATATATATATATATATATATATATATATAACACATAAACACTATAGTACAAAAAACTCACCAAGAAAAAGCCAGTTTCCTGAAGTGGCTTCAGCTTGAAAAACTCATCCTTGTTGATTGCCTATAAATGTTGTATAGAGATACCTTGGAGTGGTTGCTAACTTTCAAGAAATTGGGCCCTAATGATTTAGAGTACCTAACATAACAATCTCAGTAGGTACTCGCCCTTCCTTGGTCCAGCATCATCTCCCCACCAATAGTTTGGTCCTGGTGACGTTAAGTTTACCGTGTGCATTACCGCTATAGACAGTCAGTTACTGAACTTAGCGTTGCATGCCATTGGCCTCTGTACATGAGCATTGAGTTTAGTGATTGGTTAGAGTGGCAAAGTGCATTATTGAAGTGGCGTCACCATTGTAAGCAAAACACCAGGGCCGGAGAAGTTGTAGGGAATCAGCGCTGCATCCACAGAAGGTGAGTGCCTGCTCAGTTTGGTATTTTATGTTCTTTACACAGTTTGGGACCCACTTCCCTAAAAGTAGACAACCAGTTTAGATTTAGAACTTACAACTGTGTTGTTTTTTTTCCTTACATACGTTTTTACATGCGTTTTTGTGGGGGCTTTCAGGATCCCCAAAGAAGCCTCTACAGAGAATGTATGAAAAGATGCACAGTTCAACAGAGTTTTTTGACCCACAATGATTAGAAGTTTTCAAGAAATAACATACACTTTGCTTGGATAACTAAACGCAGATTTTGTGCAAAAAAAACCCCACAGAATTTGCATCACGTGGGAACATGGCCTTAGATTGGTAACTTTACTTTGATCCAACCCTGTATAGAAGCTTATGGAAGGCTATAGACTTTTATGTCAAATCGAGATGAAAAACACGACAAGAAAACACTGCATCCTTAAAAAAAAAGTGTGTGATGGCATCATAGCATATCATTAATTGCCCTCACAATTAACCATTGAGTGCTGGCAGATTCTATGCCACGAGCCTGTTTCTAATATACTGTATATCGTATGCCCTTCAGAAGAAATCTCGAATACACTTAGTTATTAACGGGCTGTGGCTTTCACCGTTATTTTTTTACAATATGACAAATTACAGGTTTCCATAGCCCCAAGCTGGGAGGTACAGAAATTGTTATCAAGCATAGTAAAGGTAATGACTAGCTCTACAGAGAAAGGTTACCGCAGGTCCTGTAGTTCTGATGGAACAGATGTAATAACGTGAGGTGCACAGACTATGTTGGTTTTAGGATTAGGTTGAATTATCTGGTTGTCTGGAAAGACCTAACGGCTGTATAGATGGCATGTGATGTTTGGTCAGCAGCGAGAACCTAATCGCGGCCGAGGTGGTTTGCGCTGAGGTTTATGACCTCAATCACTGGATTACTTTTGTTCTGTAAGAAACTTTCATTACACTACTTCAGCACAGGGTTAATCTGAAAAATGATGAAGAATGTCAGGAAACATATTAGGATTTGGGATAAGGTCAGCTTTGTGGCTCAGTGCTTAGCACTGTTTCCTTAGGTACTGAGATCTTGAATTTGACTCAAATGAAGGGTGATGGCATGGAGTTTGTATATTCTCCCTTTATGTTATGAGGGTTTCATCTAGGTACTCCTGTATCTTGTCACACTCGAAACATATACAAGGAGTCAGTTTACTTGTTATGAAACTGACTCTAAAGTATGTGTTCAACATAGCGAACGTAGACTGTGACCCTTAAGGCCCCTTCACACTCGACGATATATCGTGCGATCGCATGAGCGATCGCACCCGCCCCCGTCGATTGTGCGTCACGGGCAATTCATTGACCGTGGCGCACAATGTCGTTAACCCCCGTCACACGTACTTACCTCCCTAACGACGTCGCTGTGGGTGGCGAACATCTTCTTCCTGGAGGGGGTTGGACGTTCGGGGTCACAGCGACATCACACAGTGCCCGCCCAATAGTAGCGGAGGGGCAGAGATGAGCGGGACGTAACATCCCGCCCACCTCCTTCCTTCCGCATTGCCGGCGGGACGCAGGTAAGCTGTGTTCGTCGTTCCTGGGGAGTCACACGTAGCGATGTGTGCTGCCTCAGGAACGACGAACAACCGGCACGCAGAAGGAGGAACGACATTATGAAAATGAACAACGTGTCAACGAGCAACGATAAGGTGAGTATTTTTGCTCGTTAACAGTCGTGGTGGTTAACAGGTGGTGTCACACGCTACAACATCTCTAACGATGCTGAATGTGCGTCACAAATTCCGTGACCCCGACGACATATCGTTAGATATATCGTAGCATGTGATGAGGCCTTTAGGCCCCCTTCACACGTCCGTGTCTCCGGTATGTGTTTGGTCCATTTCTTCACGTGCCGGAGACACGGGCACACGGAGACCAATTAAAGTCAATGGGTCTGCGCACACGTGCGTGTTTTGCCATGGACCGTGTGTACGTGTGGAGCATACGTGTGCCTGTGTGCTCCACACGTAGACATGTCTGTTTTTCTCCGGGATCACGGGTGTCACATGGACGGCACACGGACCGCACGGACGTGTGAATGGGGCCTTAAGGGTGCTTTACACGCTGCGACATCGGCTAGCGATGTCGTGCGCAATAGCACCCGCCCCTGTCGTTCGTGCGACATTTGGTGTTCACTGCCGTAGCGAACACTATCGCTACGGCAGCGTCACACGCACATACCTTTTCAGCGCCGTCGCTGTGACCGCCGAACAATCCCTCCTTCAAGGGGAAGGTACGTTCGGCGTCATAGCGATGTCACTGCGGCGTCACTAAGTGGCCGCCCAATAGCAGAGGAGGGGCGGAGACGATCGGCTGGAACATGTCGCCCACCTCCTTCCTTCCTCATTGCCGGTGGACGCAGGTAAGGAGATGATCGTCGTTCCTGCGGTGTCACACAAAGCGATGTGTGACGCCGCAGGAACAACGAACAACCAGCGACATGCACCAACGACATTATGAAAAGGAGCAACGTGTCAACGATCAACGATTTTTGACGTTTTTGCGATCGTTGCTCCTTGGTGTCACACGCTGCGATGTCGCTAACGGCGCCAGATGTGCGTCACTAACGACGTGACCCCAACGATATATCGTTAGCGATGTCGCAGCGTGTAAAGCACCCTTTAGAGACAGGGAGTGAGGTAAATGGTGACAATCACAGCATTAAATAAGCACTGAGAGATAAATCAAGGAGGCCCTCAATCTGTATTACATGTGAGATTAAAGGTACCATGGTCGATTCCAACCTTTCTACCAACTACTGAATGAACTATATGGTGGTTTCAGTATGTGATACAATTCACAAGTTCACAAAATATGGACTTTGCTTGGTTGCCATACTTGGCCAAACTTATGGGGCAGTTGGCTCATGGCAAAATACATGCTGGTCAGGCCAGATGTTGTGATCCCAGAACGGTCCATATTTCACAGATTTGTATATTTGGCCATACATAACTATAATTATGTATATCTATTCCAAGGCTACATTCTTTTCCAAGGGACTAGCTAGGCCTTGCACTGATCAGCAGACCGGGGCACCTTTATCCCCATTAGAACGGAATGACAGTGCACATTGTCGACCGCCATTCCATTAAATCCTTACAGGGCAACTGTGTGCTATCCTTGGCTTATTTTCAGAAAATAGAAAATTAACAGATCGATGCTCGGACATGTGCACTGTTCCATTCTAATGGAGAGAAAAGTTTCTGTCTTAGTGGTCGGACCCCTGCTGATCTATAAAGTATCACCTAGTATGTGGATGGGTGATAGCATATTTTCACTGGAGAACCCCTTTACAGGTACATTCTTAGGCTATGTGCGCACGTTGCGTCCTGACCAGTGCGTAAAAGGACGCACCCTCTGGCAGACGTGACGCTGTGTGTTGACAAAAAGAATGCATCCAAAACGCATGTATTTTGGATGCATTTTGCATGCATTTTACATGCGTTTTGGATGCATTTTTGTCAGTGCGTTCCCCCAGCAATTCAGCTCTGCTACATGTCCGCTGACAGCAGATACAGACAGAGTCAGGCAATGAGAAGGAACTCGGATGAACTGCTCCCGACTTCATGGTCATCGCGCGGCTCTCTCTGTGTGGCAGCCTGATTTGCGGTCACACGTGAAGGGCTCACCTGTGATCGCAAATCCCCTGAGTGACTGCAGTGAGCCACGCAATCAGCTGTGCTTTCACTCAGGTTACTCGCGGCCACAGCTGCAGTCCTCCACCTGAGAGCGGTGGCCGCGAGTAACCTCAGTTACAGCACAGCTGATCGCGTGACTCACTTCAGTTGCTGCATGGAGCTCACAGGATTAATAAAGTGGTGAAAGAAGGGGTTTTTTGTCTTTTATTACAAATAAAGGATTTTTTGGATGTGTGAGTTTATTTTCTTTAACTTACAGGTTAATCATGGAAGGTATCTCGGGGAGACGCCTGCCATGATTAACCTAGGACTTAGTGGCAGCTATGGGCTGCTTCCATTAACTCCTTATTACCCCGTTTGCCTCCGCACCAGGGCAATTCGGGATGAGCCGGGTAGAGTCCCGGGACTGTTGCATCTAATGGATGCAGCAATTCCGGGCGGCTGCTGGCTGATATTGTTAGGCTGAGAGGCTCCCAATAACGTGGAGCTCCTCATCCTGAGAATACCAGCTTTCAGTCGTGTGCCTTTACCTTGGCTGGTATCCAAATTGGGGGGGACCGCACATTGGTTTTTTTTAAATTATTTATTTTTTCAACTGCTCGATATAGACACGCCCACCGGCGGCTGTGATTGGTTGCAGTGAGATAGCTGTCACTCAGCGTGGGGGAGTGTCTGACTGCAACCAATCATAGGCGCCGGTGGGCGGAGGAACCAGGGAATACGTGATGGATTAATGAGCGGCCGGCATTTTCAAAAGACGAGAAGCCGCCACAGTGTGAACGCCATGCAGCGCAGCGCTCGTGATAGTGGATCAGTGAGTATGAGAGAGGGGGTTGGAGGGAGAGACCGACATGGACAGAGAGAGAAACCGACCGACAGACCGCCTGCCCGAGAGAGAGACACACACCGAAAGACCTGCGTTTATTATGTCAAAAACACATGCAGATCGCTAATAAAAAGCAAGTGAAACGCATTTTTTCTTGAAAAATATGCGTTTAGACATTTCTCATTGACTTCAATGTTATTAAAATGATTCCAAAATGGCAAAAACAATTGACATGCTGCTTCTTCAAACGCAGGGATTTTGACAAATTTTCCGCAACTAAAATGCAGCGTTTGTAAATGCATCGTGCGCACAAGAAAGCCCAATTTTCCATAGACTTTGCCTGGAAATCAAAACGCCTGCAATTTTGCATTAAAACACTGCAGCTCAAAAAGCAAAGTGCGCACACAGCCTTAAGGTTCAAATCTGCTGCAGAAATTCCATAATGACATTTGCAAAGATAAAATTCACACCATATTGTGCTGATTTTTTTGTGGAAGGGCTGATGATTTACTGCAGATTTAAACCTTTGATTTGCAACAGGTGAAAGGCGCATTGAAAGTCTACAGTTATAAATTCACATGCTGCAGATTTAAAGGTAACCTGTCATTAGAATCATGCTGCCTGAACCACATGCAGCATGGATCAGAGGCTGGCTGTGCGATTGCTGTTAGGTACATGTTACTCTGAAGCGCTGCAGGGTTTCAGAGAAAACATAGGGTCTGATTCATCAAAGCTTGGAAAAAGTAATTACATTTTGATGCAACTTGCGCCAGTTTCTTTCCGCTCCAATAAAATGGGCGGAGCTGGGGTGGGAGGGGGGCAGGAACCACAGCTCATCTAATTCATGACGAGATGTGGCTTTCAGAAATTTCACTCCTTTCAATGACTAAACTTAAATTTCAGGCATAGTGCACAGAGGCACGCCCACTCGTCAGACCTTCCAAATTTATGAAGAGGTGTGCACCACTTCATGAATCAAGAGCATCTGACTCCAGCACACTCCTCATCAAGACCGGCGTGAACAACCCCGGTCTTGATGAATCAAGTTAATTGTTTAATAAGCCAACTGGGGACTATGGGGAGAGACCTCAGACCGATATGGCCCCAAACGCTTCTCCCCGCCCTGTTCCAGTTGATTGACACATCACTGCCTATGCACATGTCGCGGGCGGGGAGGGGACGCTGCGCTCACCACTCTCGGGTCCAGCGCTGCTGCTGCTCAGTGGCTCGAGCGGTGGGCCGGATCCGGGGACTCGAGCGGCGCTCCTCACCCGTGAGTGAAAGGGGATGATTTCTGGGTTTGGGAAGTCAGTCCGTGACGCCATCCTCGGTTTGTGGTGATAATGGGACACCACCGCTGCTCTGGACGGGGATCCCGGGAGCGATGACAGGGAGCAGCTGAGGTGTTTCTCTCCCCTCCGTGGGTAAGGGGGTTTGGTGGTCCCGGGGTCCGGTGATAGCGACTGGAGGGTGGATGGCCGGAGTTGGGGAGGTGCAGGGTCGCGGGGGGCAGCGCAGTGCCAGACGGCACGGTGGTACTCACTCAGCCAGTAACGTACACGGAGTCTCTGGTAAAACAAACGGCTGGATGGACGGGTCCCACAGACGGTTGCGGTGGTCACTCCCGGTAGGTTAGCGGTGACTGTCTCTCCCTGCACCTTTGATGTGTTTTTGGCCCCGATGGCTTCCCACCGGTGACCCGCCCCCAAGCGGTGTAGTTGCCAGAGGAGCCCCTTTTGCCCGCAGGCTCTGGCCCTGGGAACTCTAGCTGTGGCGGTAGCTGTATTTCCCTTCACGGTTGAGCGGTTGCCTTCAGTTGGGTCTTTGCTGCTGGGAAACCCCAGAGGTTCCCGTCGCTGACGGATTTGACTGGTTTAACGGCGACTCCAAGCCTGGTTGGGGTCCGTAGGCCCTGCCGCATGGTGCTGAATTCTCTTCGCTCCCCGGTCCGGTACCGGCGGGCCACCGCCCGTCCCCGGTCCTTACGGTTGCGCGTCAATTGGCCTCGCCTGCAGACGGTCACCACCGTCTGCCAACCTTGCTGTTTCTGTGCCCGGGCCACGTACCCGGACACGGCCAGTGTGCTCCACTACCACTTCCTCACTCTCCAACTCCTCTCTCCAAACTCCTCCAAAAACTGCCTTCCTTTTCCCGCCTCCAGGACTGTGAACTCCTCGGTGGGTGGAGCCAACCGCCTGGCTCTGCCCCTCCTGGTGTGGAAATCAGCTCCTGGAGGGAGGCAACAAGGATTTGTGTGGGACTCTGGTGTTCCTAACCGGGGTGTGCGGTGTGTTGTTGCTGTATCTGTGACGTCCTGGCTTGTCCAGGGTGCCACACACACACAGGGGAGAAACTTGTCAACTGGGACGAAGCAGGGGCTGCACTGGACTAGTCAGGTCTCTCCCTATAGTCAGCTTGTCACGATAGCTATGGGATAGTGGGAAGTGGGGCTCCTAGGCTATCTTTCAAGCTAGGGGGAACTATGCTATCCCTAACTCAGTGATACTCTTAATGATGGAGAGGTCGGAGTCTCCTTCTTGGCACTGCTATCCACCAGTCCTGATCTGATTCCCCCCTCCCCCCAGGGACGTATGGGACAGGAATGTGATGAAATCCACAGATAAAGACAGACAAGGGGAAACTAAACTCTGTCACACACACACACACACACACACACCTGGTGTGGACATCAGCCCCTGGAGGGAGGCAACAAGGATTTGTGTGTGATTCTGGTGTTCCTAACCGGGGTGTGGGGTGTGTTGTTGCTGTATCTGTGACGTCCTGGCTTGTCCAGGGCGCCACATTCCCCCTTGGTTAAACACAGACCGTCCGCGGGCTGCCTGTCCATCACCGGTTTTATTTTCACAACTGAAAAAGTAAAACAACATGTAAAAACAAGCATAATTTATACATCTTCCCTTACGGGAGGCACGGTACTTAAACGTTATAGTCAATTTTATTAAACAAACAGCTTCCGCTCTCCAACCGCCCAAACAACCTGGCCCTGATGCTGCCCCTAAGAAGTGGGCAGCACCCCTTGCCCCAGTCCAGAACCAAATTGCCCGAGCGGGTACGGTCTCTTTCAGGGGACCCACGTCCATGGGGGACCCCTGATTCCCCCGGAGGATCGCCACCGGTTACAGTAGTGGCAGGCCTGGGCCATCCATTTCCTCCAGGTCCATCCTCCAAATCAGCCTTTCCGGAGGCGGTAACGGTACAAGCCAACATTTTTATTTACATGTCACTAGTTTGTGGTTGCCCTGCAAGTTCTCGGGCTTGTCCGTAAGCAATTTCTTACGCAAACGGTGCAGAAAGTCCCAACGGGGACCGGTTGCCGGCAACGGCCGGTTCAGTCACGGTTGCAAATCAGATAACAGTTCGGCTGATTATTTTTCCTATCATTCGGTTACTTAACGGTACTGGTGGTCCCAACGGGGACAAATTGCAGCGGGCAACTGCTGACATCACTGCTGGTTCACTACAGCGGCCGGAGGAGGGGGTTGGGCCGGTGCTTGGGCCTCCTGACTGCCCCTCAATTTGGCGTCTAGTGCAAACCAGCCCCTCTCTCCACAGTGCCGTGTGTATTGCACCAGGTCCCCTGGGAGCAGGTTACGGTCCGGGTGGTCCTCCGGTAGGTGTGCGTTGACGTCCCGGCGGGCCACGAAAACTTCGGCCTCCAGGCCCGGCTCAAAGATAAACCCGTATCCCTGACGGACATCGAACCTCCTCACTTGCCCCTCATGGATCGGGCACCGTACCCGAAAGGTGGCTCTGCGGACGCTCTCCTTCTCTCTGATGGTGCGGGCTATCATCTCAGCTCTCAGCCTCTCCCTCTCCGCGATTTCTCGGCCCAGCGGGGTCGGTTCCCTGTCCCACTAAGGGGCTACTACTTGCCCCTGCGCGCAGGTCGGGCCCCGCGAGACTTCCACCACGCTGCCTACCATTGGCGCCCTCCGTGGAAGATCCCGCTGTGTCGTGGCCTGGGGTGCTGCCTCACAGCAACGACCCGGCGCAGCCTCAGCCGAGGCGTGGGGGATGGGTACAGGGTTCCTCTCCCGCTCGACCTCCGCCTCCTCCTGCACGGGACGGGCTGCCGGAGTCGGTTCGGGATCAGGCACGGTCACTGCATGTGCCTCCGGTACATCTCCGCCAACGGGCTCGGTCTTCGGCAGCTTCCAGGGGAGCAGGTCAAGACGGTTATCGGCTTCAGCCACAGGTCGGTCAGCTTGGGCGGACGGACAGGATACCGCTACTGGTTGGGCAGGTAGCGGGCCTAGTGGCGGGGTGGTAGCAACCAATACGGGTAGCGGGGGAGGCAGCAAGGGAAGCGAGTGCAGGCCGGGCCCCTCAGCCGCTACGGCCGATCCCTTCGAACTACAGGGGCGTGGGTCGCTTACCCGCCTCTCCATCTCTTCCTCCACTTCGCGTCTACGCATAGCTGCCACCACGTCCGCCATGTCGGCCTCCCACTCCTCCAGGAGGAGCTGTACATGGACCTGCAGACGGCTGCTTAGCTGGACAGTCCGGACCTCCACCCACGCCGCGGTGCTTGGCGCGGGGCTACGGTGTTGCTGGCTGGACGGTGCATCACTGCGGCGGCCTCTTCCAGGAACCAAAAGATGGCCGCAGGGTCCTGGCGTCCCTGCTTTTATACCCGCGGTCTACATGCGGCCAGACGCCATCCGTCCCCCCTTGGTTTCTTTCCGGCACCTCCTCTTCAGGGGCAGAGCTTTGGCTTTCGCGCCTCCACTGCTCGGGAAGACGCTTGAGCGGGGAACTTTTCGCGGCCAAGATGGCGGCTTCTGCAAATTTTCGGCCGGACACCTCCGGCGGGACACAAGGCGCACTTCTACCAGGCGGTAGAACGGTAAGATCCTGTTCGTGACGCCAAGTTGTCGCGGGTGGGGAGGGGACGCTGCGCTCACCACGCTCGGGTCCAGCGCTGCTGCGCTCGGTGGCTCGAGCGGTGGGCCGGATCCGGGTGGCGCTCCTCGCCCGTGAGTGAAAGGGGATGATTTCTGGGTTTGGGAAGTCAGTCCGTGACGCCACCCACGGTTTGTGGTGATAATGGGACACCACCGCTGCTCTGGACGGGGATCCCGGGAGCGATGACAGGGAGCAGCTGAGGTGTTTCTCTCCCCTCCGTGGGTAGGGGGGTTTGGTGGTCCCGGGGCCCGGTGATAGCGACTGGAGGGTGGATGGTCGGAGTTGGGGAGGTGCAGGGTCGCGGGGGGCAGCGCAGTGCCGGACGGCACGGTGGTACTCACTCAGCCAGTAACGTACACAGAGTCTCTGGTAAAACAAACAGCTGGATGGACGGGTCCCACAGATGGCTGCGGTGGTCACTCCCGGTAGGTTGGCGGTGACTGTCTCTCCTTGCACCTTTGATGTGTTTTCGGCCCCGATGGCTTCCCACCGGTGACCCGCTCCCCAGCGGTGTAGTTGCCAGAGAAGCCCCTTTTGCCCGCAGGCTTTGGCCCTGGGAACTCTAGCTGTGGCGGTAGCTGTATTTCCCTTCACGGTTGAGCGGTTGCCTTCAGTCGGGTCTTTGCTGCTGGGAAACCCCGGAGGTTCCCGTCGCTGACGGATTTGACCGGTTTAACGGCGACTCCAAGCCTGGTTGGGGTCTGTAGGCCCTGCCGAATGGTGCTGGCTTCTCTTCGCTTCCCGGTCCGGTACCGGCGGGCCACCGCCTGTCCCCGGTCCTTATGGTTGTGCGTCAATCGGCCTCGCCTGCAGACGGTCACCACCGTCTGCCAACCTTGCTGTTTCTGTGCCCGGGCCACGTACCCGGACACAGCCAGTCTGCTCCACTACCACTTCCTCACTCTCCAACTCCTCTCTCCAAACTCCTCCAAAAACTGCCTTCCTTTTCCCACCTCCAGGACTGTGAACTCCTCGGTGGGTGGAGCCAACCGCCTGGCTCCGCCCCTCCTGGTGTGGACATCAGCTCCTGGAGGGAGGCAACAAGGATTTGTGTGTGACTCTGGTGTTCCTAACCGGGGTGTGAGGTGTGTTGTTGCTGTATCTGTGACGTCCTGGCTTGTCCAGGGTGCCACACACACACAGGGGAGAAACTTGTCAACTGGGACGAAGCAGGGGCTGCACTGGACTAGTCAGGTCTCTCCCTATAGTCAGCTTGTCACGATAGCTATGGGATAGTGGGAAGTGGGGCTCCTAGGCTATCTTTCAAGCTAGGGGGAACTATGCTATCCCTAACTCAGTGATACTCTTAATGATGGAGAGGTCGGAGTCTCCTTCTTGGCACTGCTATCCACCAGTCCTGATCTGATTCCCCCCTCCCCCAGGGACGTATGGGACAGGAATGTGATGAAATCCACAGATAAAGACAGACAAGGGGAAACTAAAACTCTGTCACTCACACACACACACACACACACACACACACACACACACACAGAAAGGTAAAGACAATTAGAGATTCAGGAGTAAAAACAAAAGCAGGAAGGAAGATACAGAACAAAAGAGGTAAACTCCACAACCATGCCAAACAATGAGCACAACTTTCACCAGTAAGTCTGGGACACCACACCTCACAGACCAACATAGAATACAATATAGCTGGCATAGGTGGAAAGTTTCAAGCAGCATGAATAGGAGGAGAGCAGATGTGATAGGCCTCCTCCCAATATGTGACCAAAGGAGCAAGCAGACCAGCAAAGATCAACTCTAGTCTGCCTATGAATCAGCACACAGCAGGTAAACGCCGAATCTGCCTGTGTTGATACCAGACACCAGAATAACTATCAAGCAGAGTGTCAGAATCTGCAATCTGAACAACACCCAATGCCGCCATGACAGTCAGCTTAGTTTGTGCAAAACTCCATGTGACACAGCCCTAGTCTGTCACTCTATGGTAATATAGTCCCTGGCTTTTTATACCTTGTTTTCTCTGAAACGCTATAGCATTTCAGAGAAAAACATACCATTCAGCAATTGTGGAGCCCATTACTCGGGCAGCATGATTCTAATGACAGGTTCCCTTTAAAATCTGCAGTACATGTAATTATCCGCTTTAGAGTTTTTATTTATTCAGCATGTGGATAAGATTTGGTAAAATCTCATCCACAATGTTGGTACTGTAATACATAGCGGATTTTCTGCCCAGAAATTCCACAACACAGCCCCCACCCTCCGAGTATATGGATAAAATTTGTAGACTGGACTTGGAGGTTTTAGCTGTTGCCCTGCATGGTCAGTTGTGCAATGTTACTGGTCTGGAATTTATAAATTCTTATTTCCACATTGAGTTCTTTAAACTGAACTGGTTTGGGGGTCATTTCTAATCTACAAAATACTTTCATTTATGTTGCCATTTTTTTGGAAGGGTTTGCAGTCGCACACCCCACAAATACAATCAAAACCGATGATGTGACATTTCTTTGTGAGTTTCTGAGAATCTCATCACTATTGCACTGCCCTGCGCCCTGCAGCTATTGCACTAGTAATCTGCTGTGTCTATCGTCATTTTCTTTCCTGCGAGCAATACCATTGTACATTGTATAGTATACAGCAGTTTACTCCCTAGTAGCTGCTAAAATTAGATTTGTCAGAAGTGGAAAATTCTGACTGAACTGGCAGAATACAAACTCAATTCTGTCAGCTACCATTGATTCAGCATTGTGCATATATTTGCATTCAATCACTCAAAAAATCCAAGAGATCAGATGGACAATTTCCAGCAGTAAATCAAAGGGATTGAATTATAGTATAGTAAAGTATATGTAGTACTGTTAGAGAACAGTACAGTACTGGTGGTAAACGTTAAAAGCAGTACAATACAGGAATATAACAATGGTATTGTAAAAACAGAGAACATTACACTATATGTGTGACACCCTGGCAAAACCAGGTAGTCACAAATAGTTCATCCTCCTTGTTACCATCACAACCCACACCTAGGCATAACACTCAGCCATAAAACCCTGGTCACCCTCTCATGATAACTAGGACACACCAGTGGGCGGGATCAGGCGGATGAGAGCGCCCACCTAGGTGTCCTGATGAGTCAGGGTTGGGAACTCGAGAGAAAAGCTTGGACAGTTGAAGTGTGGAGAGCTGACTGTAGTGTAGTCAGGGGTCGTAGCCCCTGGACTACTTGGCTAGGTGGCAGACGGTGAGCAGAGCCACAGGCGACGGAGATCCGGTCGTGGGAGACCTACAGTGGACCGGGGCAGGGTTGTAGCCCGCCGACACTGACATCGGGAATCCAGTCCGGAGGCTGTGCACAGTCGGGGTGCTTGGACCCTAGGGCGAGGAAGGTTGCAAGCCCCTGTCCAATTAAGCAGCCGGGGACAAGGTTCCAGACTTTGTCCCAATTTACTGTCCAGATAGAGCGAAACGGAAGCCCAATGCGGGGGATAGGGTGTCCGCCAAGAACCCACTAAAATCCCAAGGGTCAGTTTTCGCGGGCCACAGCTCCCAACACAAATAGAACCGGGAGTGGACTTCT
Organism: Anomaloglossus baeobatrachus; assembly: GCF_048569485.1. Lineage (NCBI taxonomy): Eukaryota > Metazoa > Chordata > Amphibia > Anura > Aromobatidae > Anomaloglossus > Anomaloglossus baeobatrachus. The sequence continues at coordinate 647,811,852 of NC_134353.1, read as the reverse complement.
CCGTTCCATGTGAAGTTGTCCAAAAGAGAAGGAAACACGAAGTGCAGGAGGAAGGGTTATCTGCTCATCAATCTGGGTGCACCTCCAAAGGCGGCCGTCCACTGACAACTTGTTTTATGGTTTACTACTGGACTTGTGTGAAGTTATTGAACTGTGAATATGTCGCGGGCGGAGGGGACGCGCTCGCCACGCTCGGGTCCGGGGATTCTGCTGCTGCTGCTCGGTGGCTCGAGCGGTGGGCCGGACCCGGGGACTCGAGCAGCGCTCCTCACCCGTGAGTGAAAAGGGATGGTTTGTTTGGGGAGATGGTTCGTGACGCCACCCACGGGACGTGGTGATGATGGCACCACCGCTACTGGTGACAGGGATCCCGGGAGAGATGGTAGGGAGCAGCTAGGATGTTGTCCCCTCCGTGAGTAGGGGTTGGTGATCCCGGGGCCCGGTGGTGTAACGGGGAGGCTGGATGGCTGGGGGTGCAGGGTTGTAGGGACAGCGCGGCGCGGTGCCGGATGGCACTGGTGTACTCACTCAGACAGTCAATGACAGAGTCTCTGGTAAATCAAACAGCTGGATGGACGGATCCCGCAGCTGGCTGCAGTGTTGTGCTCTCCCCGGACGGCTGATGGTGGCTGTCTTTCCCTGCACCTGTTAGAATGTTCTGACTCCTGTGGTTGCCCACCGGTAGTCCGCTCCCCGGTGTATAGGTGCCGTAGGAGCCTGTTTTGCCCGCAGGCGCTGGCCCTTGGATCTCTAGCCTATGGTGGTGGCTGTATATACTCTCGGTGTGGACTGTTGCCTTCTGTCGGGTCTTGGTTGTTGGGAAACCCCTGGGGTTCCTGTCACACTCGGATTTGACTATAGTCGGCGGCTCCAAGCCTGGTCGGGGTCTGATGGCCCTGCCTGGGTGCTTAGCTTCACTCTGCTCCCCGGTTCGGTACTGGCGGCCCAACGCCCGTCCATGGTCCTACGACTCTGCAGAGATTCACTAACTCCTGCAGACGGCCACCACCGTCTGCCAACCTTGCTGTTTGTGTCTGGGCCCCTACCCAGACACCGACAGTTTGTGTCCTCTCACTTTCACCTCCAAAACTAAACTGACTCTTTTACAGCCTCCAGGCCTGTGAACTCCTCGTTGGGTGGGGCCAACCACCTGGCTCCGCCCCACCTGGTGTGGACATCAGACCCTGGAGGGAGGCAACAAGGGTTTTTGTTTGACTGGTGTAACTGTCTAAGGAAGAGGTTGTGTATGGTGTTATGTCTGTGACTACCTGGCTAGTCCAGGGCGTCACACTCCCCCTTGGTAAAATGCAGACCGTCCGCGGGCTGCCCGTCCATCACCGGTTTTATTTTTCTGTAAAAGATAAATTAACATGTAAACATTCAACATAAGCATATTTTAGTTCTTCCCTTTCGGGAGGCTCAGTAGGTAAACATTTTTATTAAAACGGACGGGTTCATGGTCATCTGCTCCCCCACCCAAGCAACCTAACCCTTGATGCTGCCCCTAAGAAACGGGCAGCACCCCTTTACCCCAGTCCTGGTCCAGGTTACCTGAGCGGGAACGGGTACGATATCTCGCACCCGGCTGTCACTTCAGGGGACCCCACGTCCAGGGGGACCCCTGACCCCCGGAGGGTGGCCACCGGTCCCGGTGGTGGCCGGACCCCAGCCTGCTCCGCTGTGGATCCCTCCTCCAATCTGCCTCTCCGGAGGCGGAACGGAATAAAAAACGGCCCACAAACTATTTACAAGCCCACAAGTTCGTGAGTGGCCTGCAAGTTCCCGGCCATGTTCATGAGCAGTTTCTCATGTGGACTGTTTAGGATAAACACACTGATGGTCCCAACGGGGACAACTTGTCTTACAACGGACGGCAATCAGGTGAGACTTCGGTGATTGGTGTTCATTCAACGGAAAACAAGGGGCTGAGGGTCGCAATGGGAACAACTTGGTTGCAACGGTGGACCGCTGCCATTATTTGAGGTCGCCCTCCTCATAGGCCTCCATACACCGGGCCCCGCACCCGAAATGTGGCGTTGCGGAGACTGTCCTTCTCCTTCATGACGCGTGCCAGCACTTCGGCCTTCTGCTGCTCCCTAGTGGCAATTTCATGGCCCAGCTGGCTCGGCTCCCTGTCCCAGTAAGGGGCGTTTGCATGCCCCTGCGCGCAGGTCGAACCCCGCTGGACTTCGCCCACACCGGCCACGACCGGTAATCTCTTGTGGAGGTCCTGCGGTGACATGGCCTGGGCTGCTGCTTTGCAGCGACGACCCGGCGCAGCCTCAACCGAGGCGTGGGGTGCAGGGACAGCAGGGTCCTGCAGCTGGCTGCAGTGTTGTGCTCTCCCCGGATGGCTGATTGTGGCTGTCTTTCCCTGCATCTGTTAGAATGGTTTGACTCCTGTGGTTGCCCACCGGTAGTCCGCTCCCCGGTGTATAGGTGCCGTAGGAGCCTGTTTTGTCCGCAGGCGCTGGCCCTTGGATCTCTAGTCTATGGCGGTGGCTGTATATCCTCTCGGTGTGGACTGTTGCCTTCTGTCGGGTCTTGGTTGTTGGGAAACCCCTGGGGTTCCTGTCACACTCAGATTTGACTATTGTCGGCAGCTCCAAGCCTGGTCGGGGTCCGATGGCCCTGCCTGTGTGCTTAGCTTCACTCCTCTCCCCGGTTCGGTACTGGCGGGCCAACGCCAGACCCCGGTCCTACGGCTCTGCAGAGATTCACTAACTCCTGCAGACGGCCACCACCGTCTGCCAACCTTGCTGTTTGTGTCTGGGCCCCTACCCAGACACCGACAGTTTGTGTCCTCTCACTTTCACCTCCAAAACTAAACTGACTCTTTTACCACCTCCAGGCCTGTGAACTCCGCCCCACCTGGTGTGGACATCAGACCCTGGAGGGAGGCAACAAGGGTTTTTGTTTGACTGGTGTAACTGTCTAGGGAAGGGGGTGTGTATGGTGTTATGTCTGTGACTACCTGGCTAGTCCAGGGAGTCACAAGTACACCACTGTTCCCTGGTCCGGACTGGCGCGCCACCTCCAGCAGCCATCACTCCCGTGTTTCATCCCAGGGCCCCGGGACTATACCTCCCCTACCCGTGGAGGGGATCCCAACTAGCTGCCCTGCTCCATCAGCCCCGGTCGCCCCCATCAACATGCAGCGGCGGTGCCAACATCCTTCACCGCAACCCACGGGCGGCGTCACAGACAACCTCCCTTGTAAATATCCCCTTTCTGACGGTTGTGAGGACAGGCGGCCGTGTGAGCTCGGGTCCGGTCACCACTCGAGCCGCAGCAGCGAACCCGAACCCGAGCAGGCCCCCGAGAGAGAGAGAAGCGGCAGCGGCCCCCGCCCGCAACATATGAACTTCAGGTAGAGATCAGTGTATTACAGACACATTATAGTACATGAACTTCAGATAGCGAGCAGTGTATAACAGAGAGCATTATAGTACATAAACCAGATAGACAGCAGTGTATAACAGACAGTGTTATAGTACATGAACTTCAGGTAGGGAGCATTGGAAAGTGGAAGAAAATCCAAATGTGGAGAAATAATGAAAAAGTGAAATTCCACATTGGTTTTGTTTTTTTCATTCATCATGTTTAGTACATGGTAAAACTGACATGTCAATATGATTCCCCTGGTCAGTTGTTTGTAGATACCAAACATGTATACTTTTACTTTTATCTAAGTGGTGGAAAATATTCAGAAGTTTTTGCAAAAAAAGGATATCACTTTTGTCACCATTTGACTCATAGCATTCTCATTTTTCGAGATCTGGAGCTCGGTGATGGCTTATTTTATGCGTCTTGAGCTTGCTTTTTTAATTATACCATTTTTGTGTAGATGCAATGTTTTCATCGCCTGTTACTGCATTTTAATGCAATGTTGCAGCAACCAAAAAGACGTAATTTTGGCATTTGGAATTTTTTTTTGTCATGCCATTTACTGACCAGATTAATTGATTTTATATTTTGATAGATCGGGCATTTCTGAAAGCAACGACACCAAATATGTGTATGTTTTAAAAAAAAATTGTTTTATTTTCAACTGGGCAAAAGGGGAGTGATTTGAACTTTTAGAATTTTTTTTACATTTATTTTACATTTTTTTATTGATTTTCCTAGTTTCCCTAGGGGACTTAATGGCTACACTATCCGATCGGCAGTAGAACGCATCGATGCGTTGCAATGCCGAGCCCTCCATGTGTTCCAAAGCACGTCCTTGCGCTCCACTACACTGCGTCTCATCTTCCCCTGCTGGCCGAAAGCAATCAGTATCATCAGATGTGGTGAGTGAGTGAATTTGTGCGACCTTATGTGTGATCTGATGTATGTGAATGTATCGGCCGGGGAGGACCGCTGTGAAGCAGGGGAGGACCGCTGTGAAGCATACCTGCTGGGAGTACCTGCCGGAGATTGCAGGAGGACCTGGGAGCCATGCAGACGTCCGAGGACTGGTAAGTACGAGTCTCCTGGGAAGGGGGGGGGTCTGCTTTTTTGAGGGGTAAACTTACCCCAACCATGTTTATTCAGCACTTTTTTCGGGGCAAAAAAAAGTATAAGACAGTGTCTTATTTTAGGAAAAATACGGTGTTACCAAACCTGTCACTCAAAGAGAGCTCACCCGACAATAAACCAAGAAGTAAGTAGATTGAATAACTCTGAGCAGCTCAAGAGAATTCCTGTTTAAAGGGAATTTTGAGTTTCGAAAAGCCCCTCTTCAAACTGTGCTTACCCGGATCCAGTGCTGAGTCTCCACCACTGGTCCCGGTGTCTGTTATTGTCCACCATGCTGCAGCCAATAACTGAGCTCAGCGGCTCATGACTTACAATCAGGTAGAGCCGATAATGAGGTGTGTCCCAATAGTTTGGTCCATATAGTGCAGGTGTAGCGCCCATGAACCCATCAGGGTGCTACAAGGTTCTGCATCCCCACCGGGATGCAGGGCCTATCACCTTAGGGACCCAGAACCCCAGTGCCGGTAACATCAAAAACCCAGGTAATCCCAGTTTTCCCCAACAATCCCCCATACAATGGTACCTAGCTAGGGTGGGACCAATGGATGGCCGCCTAGAGGTGGAGCCACTCCAGTCCACTAGTTGACCAGGTGGGAGGGGCAGACTGTGGAGAGTAGTCAGGACACAGGAAGACAGAAGGGAGAAGGAAGACTGCAGTGAAAGGGAGCAGACACAGTCAGAACTTGTGTGACTGTTGAACAGAGTTGACAGTAAAGTGTGAAGGTGTGACTGAGAAACGTCCTGACTTGAGTTGATGGTGACCTGGTACCCAGGAGAAGTGGTTGCCGGTGGAGTACGCCCGGAACTACGCACTGACGGGGTACATGACCCTAGGACAGGAAAGAGCTTCAAGCCGACCTGCTAACACCTGCACAGCAAAGGAGACCATCAAGGACCTTGCTGACCCTAAAGAATCCGAAGACTCCGTAGCAAAGGGAGAACTGGGGACAGGACTAGAGACTCCAACCCCACAGGGTTCACGCTACCGACAGGCAGACAGAAGTGGACAAACCACAGAACGGGGAACCCCAGTGTTCTATACCACGGGGACCCACTTACCAGAGACAGGTGCAGGGGAGGAAGGTACCTGAGAACCAGACTGGCACTGGGACGAAGGAGACCCGGAGGTGAAACCAGCCGGCCTCGGGCAACCAGTTAACATCTAAAGTGAGTAAACCAGTTGCACTGAATACCTGTCTGGACTCCCTTCTTCCGACGTCCACCACACCATACACCCACTGGGGCAATACCCTACTTGCAGAGGGACTATTATACTAGCTGCTAATACCACCAGCCCCAGTAGAGACATTCAGCAGCGGCGGCTCCCTACACTTAGCCGCACCCCCGCAAATGGCGTCACGAATAAACTTTATTCACCAATCCCCTGTAAATATCCCCAATACAAAAAGCACCCATGGCACGGAATTGGGTAACGGCCACCATCGTGACATTCCCAAGACGTACACTGCCCGGAACCGAGTACACCATAACCCTGGGCGCTACACAGGTAAAACTATTTTTTTTTATGTTGATAGCCATTATTTGCAATTGCGGCTTTTCTTTTATGATATGATAACATTTATATCTTTCACTAATTGTAAAGGGTTTTGTAATATTGGTTAATTATGCGACTACCTGATTTCAGCTATACATGTTTCATTACAAGTGACCGCTAGATGCCTGTTTCTATAATGGGATCTGCTGACAATGGTTTTTCAATTAACATTTTAATGGCCAAGGATTGTGAGCGATCTTTTAGTATGATCATTTGGGCAATGTAAAAGGCCATTAACATTATTTATGATTGATTTAATATAGGAAATGATTTTGAGGGAGTGTGAAACGTGAAACTAGATAGGTTTCTGCTAGCTACAGACAGATCATCCGAGTCAGTCTACAACACCCTACCAAAGCATCTGGAAAAACCTGCTGTATGTATAGCTAATTCATTGACATCCTGCACTTCTTTTTGAAAACCACCAAAAAAGATCACAACTGCATCAAAACATAAATAGTCAAAGGTAATCGAGATATGTCTCAAAATATAACATATAGTCCAACAAAAGGAGAAGAGAAGCATGAAAAATATCTCAAAAGATATAAATATATTTTATTAAAATATATGAAAATACAAAGGTTAGCTTTATAAGACAAGGTCTCTATGAAAAATAGATGGGGACAGGCAAACATCAAGAGTAAAAAAAAGTCTACCACGAGACAAAGCTATATAGACTGATGGCAATATGCACATGGAGTTAGGTCCAGAAATATTTAGCCAGTGACTGAATCGTCAGGTTTTGGGCTTTGCTCACCACTATTATGTATTTAAAATGAAACCTCTTAGATGTAATTGATGTGTAGATGTGACGCCCTGGCGCCGCCAGGTGGTCACACAGAATAGGCCCCCACATAACACCTTCCCACACAGGGTTACACTCAGCCAACAAAACCCTAGTCACCCACCCCAGGGTAGGAAAGGCGGATGGAGAACGCCCACCTAGGGGTCTGGAGAACTCGGGGCAGGAAAAGCAGTTAGTTGAAAGTTGAAGTTCAAGTGGGAAAGTGTCAGTCTAGTGGAGTGAAGTTGAGAGGAGAAAGTGAAGTGGAAGACAGAATAGAAAGGCGTCGGGGTTGGAGCCATGGCGTACTGGCTAGGTGGCAGACGGTGGTCCGTGTCTGGATGGGAAGACAGCTGCCGGAGATCCGAGGTGGACCGGGACAGGGTAGGAGCCCGTCGGTACCGACACCGGAAAACTGACCCGGAAACCGTGCACAAAGAGGGTACTTGGAGCCTGAAGCCAGGACCGGAACCAACGGCCTAGCTAATTAACCAATTGAGGGCAGGATTATAGGTCCTGTCCCAACCAAAGTTCCAAAAGCAGACAACCACCCACCACGGGGGATAGGGCATCCGCCAGGGCCCGGTAGATCCCAAGGGTCAGCGTCAGTGGGCACGGCTCCCAACCAAAGTACCGGGAGCGGACTCCCGTGTTTCACACCGGGAAGTCCACCACACCAAAAACACAGTGCAGAGGAAAGTGGCACAGACCATCAGCCCGAGTGTGGGACCAGAATACACCCGGCCGCGGCGGCCGGCCACCAGCACCTTGGTTTACCATTGGACTTGAGTGATTCATTCAATCGTGAGTAAGCTAACATCCCCCGGTCTGACCGGGTGCGCCGGTTCCTGCAATCACCAACCTCAGCACAGAGACACTGGGCCCCAGGGCATCCATCCCTACCCACAGAGGGGTTAACATCCAGCTGCCACCCCATCGCCCCCAGGAGTCCCATAACAGCAGCGATGGTACCACACTTCACCACACACCGTGGGTGGCGTCACAGACTGTTTACGGCAAATCCCGTACAAATATGTCCCCTTTTATTTGAAGTGTCCGCGCGACCCCGGGTCCGGTAGAATCCCTCGAGCCACACTGCGAATCTGGATCCGAGCAGCCCGGCTGCTGGCACGGGGGTGGCACATAGACTTTCAGGTTTAATTAATACACCACTCCATCAGGTTTTTCTTTTTTCAGTACTGGAGAGAAAACCTAAGTCTCTTGCCCTAGTCTTAGACCTAAGACACACGGCATGAAAATCGGTGCGAGTGGAGTGCAATAAAACATCGCATTCCACTCGGACCAAAATTAGCCTATGTGTCAGCACCCATGAGCGATTAGCCCTAATCGGACCGAAAAAACAATCGCAGCATGCTGCGACTGTAATGCATTTCTGGTCTCTCTCGCACCCATTCAAATCTATGGGGCGAGAGAAAAATTGCTCTGCACTCGCAGTACACCGGGGAACATAGCTGGGACTGGGTATACTTAGCACATTGGGTGTACCAATATGGCCATCTGGGGAGGACCTTGTCACATGGGTAACTGTGTCACTGAGTGGAGGCAGTGTGACATCAAAGGAGGTGGAAGGTGTGGAAATACAGCGTGGTGTGGACGATTGGTGGGCTAACCCACAGGAAGCACAGTACATGGCAGTGGGACAGTTTTTGCTGGGCACAGTGTGGGCAGGTAGAACAATGTAGACCCTCGGCGCCATTATAGGGCGGTGGTTGTAACAGAGACTTGTAGTAAACATAACACAATACATTGTCTTTCTTATCACATACTTCTCCTTCCATATAACTTTCTTTTACAATTACACAGGGTACCCAATATCAAGCTTAGGCTGTCCCAAGTAATCCTGCATCTTCCAAAGTTCCCTTCTGTTCTTTCAATGCCTTATTCCATTGTTCATGTTGTAATTGACATACTGCAAATTGGCATCAGCTTCTTCATTCATTTTTTTTCCTCTTTCACATGTTTTTTGCCATTCCGGTGGTAACCAAATCATGAGCTTTCATGTGTCCGGGGGTTAAGCCACCATCGGACTCTGACCAGTTGTGATCCCTGAGACAGTACCTAACCCCGTGTCCACTCAGAGGGACACCCAACTTGGACCTTGATTGGCCTTTTCCCACTACTCAGAAGACAGCTAGTCTGAAATCTGTAGCAAGGGCGTATACCTTGAACGGGCCTTATGACATTTAAATCTGTCACTACTACCAATCAACTGTACCTAGTCTACACAATACAATTGACCCTGAAAATCCAGCTTCAGAAAACACAACAAGCTAGACATATCCTCGAGAACAATTTCAGCAGACAGACACTCACAACCTTTTTGGTTCTTTAAGGTCGCCCAGGAGGACGGGAATCCGGTTGTAGAGATAGACTCAAGAGACCGACTAGACTGCCCCAGGCTAATGAGGGCCACCCAAGGACACAGATATGAGAATAATTATAAATCAAAACTCTAAGGCGGGCTTTGCACACTACGACATCGCAGGTGCGATGCCGGTGGGGTCAAATTGAAAATGACGTACTTCCGGCATCGCATGCGACATCGTAGTGTGTAAAGGCTCGATGATACGATTAACGAGCGCAAAAGCGTCGTAATCGTATCATCGGTGCAGCGTCGTCGTAATCCATGATTTCGCTGATGCGACGGTCCGAAGTTGTTCCTCGTTCCTGCGGCAGCACACATCGCTGTGTGTGAAGCCGCAGGAGTGAGGAACATCTCCTACCGGCGTCACTGCGGCTTCCGTAGGATATGCGGAAGGAAGGAGTGGGCGGGATGTTTACATCCCGCTCATCTCCGCCCCTCCGCCCCTATTGACCACCTGCCGTGTGACGTCGCAGTGATGCCATACGACCCGCCCCCTTAATAAGGAGGCGGGTCGCCGGCCAGAGCGACGGTCGCAGGACAGGTGAGTCCATGTGAAGCTGCCGTAGCGATAATGTTCGCTACGGCAGCTATCACAAGGATATCGCAGTTGTGACGGGGGCGGGGACTATCGTGCTCGGCATCGCAGCATCGGCTTGCGATGTCGTAGTGTGCAAAGTGCCCCTTCCCGTAGTCTGTTTGGAGTTGATCAGGCTCCACGGGTTGGGGAGCCTGCAGTCAACCACAGGGATGTCGGCTGTCGGTCTCCTAACTCTCCATTCCTTCGAGTGATCCGATTTACAGCACCATCTGTTAAGGAAAAATTCCATAGTTTTCGGGAAATCTCCTTCTTAACAGTGAATGTCTGCTGTAATCTCGAATTGAAGATCACTGACTGCCAGCAAGGAATTCAGACCACACAGAGAATATCTGGTACAAACTCCTCTCAGTAAGAGCAGGGACATATGTGTCGTGCTTTATTTTTACAAGACTTTTATTGAGCAATAATGTCGTAATAAAATTCCTACGTATTCCATTGGTTATATTAAATATAATATATATCATATATTATGCAGAAATCCTGTGACATTTATCCATTTTTTGGGACTTTCCCTCCAGCCCCTCTTGTGTTCCAACTCCATAACTTGCAGAGTTTTTGTCACGTGCCAGATACAGCCGATCAATGTTATCAATATTTTCATTCTGTTCCCTTGTTTTACGATATCAGCTGCTGACCTTGGTGTATACATGCTTACAGGCTCTTGTTACTCATATAGAAAAGAAAGCTTGGTTATAAAAAAAGGCATATAGAAAAAATATATTGGATTCTCATAGTAGAAAAGCACATAGAAAAAAATGAGAATTGTATTCTCACAACGCGAGCCTAGTGACGTATTCACAGGTAAAGAAGTATTATTTCACTTTACATCAAAACTGTTTCATTTTGTCCTTTTGTGTTCTATAATATGGTATTAAAGCCACCAATATATTGTACTTCAATAGTTTTTATTTTATCTCATCACGATACATTTCGATCCTGGAGGCTCTTCTCAAATATTGGTTAAGCTTCAGCAATACTTCTTACAGAAGCTCCACTAAATTGTTGTCTATCCTTTGTGAATGTAAACTGTCTAGTGTATGTCTGTCTTGTGCTGCTGTGATACCACCCAGAGGCGGATTATAATGAGGGCAATCTTCAGGGGGCAGGGGGCCCATGCTCCGAAAAGTAAATTTCCCCCATTATAATCCGCATGAAGCATTTAAAAGATGCGGGGTTATCCGCCTGGCCTGCTGCCCACCTGAAGCACGTCGGCAGGACCAGGGCCACCATCAGGGCATTACAACCGTGAGTCCTGTAAGGGGTCCCGTGATCTGAAGCCAGGAGGGGGGCCCAGCCGCTGACACCCCAGCCCCCCCCTTTCATTCCTTTGTTCACTGGGCCCAAGGGAGCGGGGCCGCCGTCAGGGCAATGAAGGGGGCCCGAGCACTCATAGAGAGCTTCCCTCTCTCTTCCTGCTCTGCACTGATCTATGTGATCAGTGCTGAGCAGGACAGGAAATGTACTGGACCAGAATGGAGGCTGAGAAGGTAAGGGACCTTCCAGGTCATCTGACTAATCATAAATATAATTAAACCAGGCACTCCAATATGGAAAGTAGAAGAAGGCTTTTATTATTCACAGCAAACAGTTCAATTGAAACGTTTCGGTCGATATGTTAACCTTCATCAGAGGACCTCTATTAAGAAGCAAGACACTGGCCTCCATTACACCGCAGATAGATACCATGTGTTCTTCTCCTGATTCCTTTTGCAGCTAGACCTGGCTATTGCCTGACTCCGTATCTACCAGTGGGGATCACTATTTACCTGATCAATTAGGTCAGTGTCTTGCTTCTTAATAGAGTTCCTCTGACGAAAGTTAGCATATCGACCGAAATGTTTCAATTGCACTGTTTGCTGTGAATAATAAAAGTCTTCTTCTACTTTCCTTATTGGAGTGCCTGGTTTAATCATATTTATCTTCACGGAGTTGGACCTTTACAGAGCACCCACTCCTTTATCAGAAGTGCCGTGCTACTTCAAATCTGACTAATTATATGCATGATCACATTACCGGTGAACTGGAAGGTCGTGTAGCTGTTCAGCTGCTGCAGCCTCCGTGCAAGACTCAGTGGCTCCTCTCCTGCTCTGCACCGATCAGAAACTGCAAGATGAGGTAATGTATAGTGTGTGTAAATAAATGTGCCTGTTTTAGGGTTGTGTGTGTATATGTGCATGTAGTCTGTCTCTGTCTGCCTCTTTCCCTGTCTGTGTGCCTCTTTCCCTGTCGGTCTCTTTACCTGTTGGTCTCTTTCCCTGTCTGTCTCGGTCTTATTCCCGGTCTGTCTCCGTCTTGTCTCTGTCTGCCTCTGTCTGTCTATCTCTTTGTCTATCTGTCTGTCTCTGTCCTTGTTTGTCTGTCTTTCCTTGTCTCTCTGTCTCTTTCCTTGTCTGTCTGTCTCTGTCTATCTGTCTCTATCTCATTCCCTGTCTGTCTCTGTCTGTGTCTGTCTGTCTCTTTCTGCCTGCCTCTGTCTGCCTGTCTCTTTCCCTGTCTGTTTGTCTCTGTATTTTTCTTTGTCTGTCTCTTTCCTTCTCTGTCTGTCTCTTTCCTTGTCTGTCTTTCTCTCTCTCTCTGTCTGTCTCTTTCAGTCTATCCGTCTCTCCACAAAAATCATATTACCTCCCACATAAGCTTCTTATACTAAGAATGTCCTTCATTGCCTATAGCAACCAATCAGAGCTGCTATTAATGAGCTGTAGCTTCCAGCTCCATTGACTTTAATGTAAGGAGCTTATTTGGAGAATAACTGTAACGCACGGGGTTAAATTTTCACCTCAAAATGAATGATGTTCCCTGAGTCAAATGGGGTGTCTGTGCAAAATATTTAGCGGACATACACACATACATACACATACATATACATACACACATATACACACACATACATATAGACACACATACATATACACTCAGCTTTATATATAAGATTTATGCATATGGTTGATGATTCTGACTGGGGCTCATCATATTGATGACCCAAAAAATGTTGCATTCAGCTTTTTTCGAGCTGTCAAAATGAGGACTAACGGTTAACCTTTGTTTAGTGAGGACTGTTTGCAGAATTAGAGATTTTCCAAGAGTGATGGTGGGACTGTGGAAGGTTCGAGGGAAGTATGCACAGGAAGATCTCAGCTCACCCGGTAAATGCATCACCTGGGTGCTTTCTCTGGGAGACGGTGCAAGGAGGTCAGCTCCATGTTCAAAGAGGCAAAGTCCGGCAATAGAAAAAAGTTGTTTCTAGTATCACGTTCAAGATATATGGTGAAAACATTTTATTCCATAACTTACGTGTGCAAATTTATTAGGATATGTCTAAAGGGGGCTTTACACGCAACGACATCGCTAACGAGATGTCGTTGGGGTCACGGAATTCGTGACGCACATCCGGCCTCGTTAGCGACGTCATTGCGTGTGACATGTACGAACGACCGCTAACGATCAAAAATACTCACCTAATCGTTGATCGTTGACACGTCGTTCTAATCCCAAATATCCAACTTATCAGACAATTTCAAGGGGGATCCTGTGTCTCCTATGTAAGACTTACTGTATTTTTCGCTTTATAAGAAGCACTTTTTTTCCCCCCAAAATTGTGGGGAAAATAGGAGTGCGTCTTACAAAGTGAATGTAACTTACCGGGCAGTAATGCGGCGGTGGAGTGAGTCACAGGAGGCTGGTGCTGGAGCTGCCGCTGGAGCGGAGGCGGCCGCCATGGATCCCCCGGCAATCGGCTGCGGTGGCGGCCACCATGGATCCCGCGGCAATCGGCTGTGGTGGCGGCCACCATGCATCCCCCGGCAATCGGCTGCGGTGGCGGCCGCCATGGATCCCCCGGCAATCGGCTGCGGTGGCGGCCGCCATGGATCCCACGGCAATCGGCTACAGCAGTGGTCACCATAGCCGAAATCTTTATCTGCGCCTGCGCTGCCTCCAACGCGACTTCCGGAAAATGGCTGCGTAGGTGACGCAGGCGCAGATGGAGATCTCAGAGAAGCGAGATCTCCATCTGCGCATGCGCCACCTTCCGTTGCCATTTTCCTGAAGTCCATCGCGTCGGAGGCTACGCAGGCGCAGATAGAGATCGCGGCTCTCGAAGATCGCGATCTGCGCATGCGCGGGCTCCATTTTAGATCTCCGCAGCAGACTGAGACTATCATAAGAAAGAGGAGAGAGAGAAGAACGATTCTCCTCCTCCTCGCTAGGGCTGGATGCTGATTGGTGGAGGCAGCTCTGCAGAAGTTGTCTCCACCAATCAGTGATCTGAGCCTGACAAAGTGTTGTCAGTTGAACGAAGGGTCCTAATAGGTGAGCAAAAAACACTGAAGGGGAACACAACCCCCATCATCATCCTTCAGAATATACTGTATCAATCGGTGTATTCTGAAGGATGATGGGGACTGTAGTCCTTTAGTGTAAACACTCCAGGGAGGGACTAATGTAGTGGCTAAAGTGTAAATGTGACTACCACCCCCCTCATCTTTCAGAATACAGCCATGTATGGTATACAGTACATGGGTGTATTCCTAAGAATGAGGGGGGTGGTAGTCCCAGATCCCCATAAAAGTGCATCATGCAGGTCCCCCATAGCCATGTCATCCACGGATCCCACATAACAGTGCATCATCCACAGGTCCCCATAATAGTGCGTCATCCACAGGTCCCCCATAGCAGTGCGATATCCACAAATCCCCCACAGCAGTGTCATCCACAGGTCCCCCAAAATAGTGCATCATCCACATGTCCCCCATAATAGTGCGTCATCCACAGGTCCCACATAATAGTGCGTCATCCACAGGTCCCCCATAGCAGTGCGTCATCCACAGGTCCCCCATAATAGTGCGTCATCCACAGGTCCCCCATAGCAGTGCGTTATCCACAGGTCCCCCATAACACTGCATCATCCTCAGGTCCCCCATAACAGTGCGCCATCCACAGGTCCCCCATAGCAGTGTCATCCACAGGTCCCCCATAGCAGTGCATTATCCACAGGTCCCCCACAGCAGTGCATAATCCACAGATCCCCCCCATAACAGACCCTCCTATTGAGTCTAAATTGTTAAAATAATGTTTTTTTTCATTTTATTAAAATGTTTTAGCACACTATTTGGCTCAATTTTATTTTTTTAATTTTCCTCCTCTAAAACCTAGGTGCATCTTATAATCAGGTGCGTCTTATAAAGCGAAAAATACGGTATATTCATGTTTATGGTTCATTGCCGTTCCATATCGCTTGCTTGGTAACATACTGATTTAATCCCTGCACTTGCTGGAAAAATGTTTGCTCTGTTTATATCATTGTATATGGCTTAATGCTATTTTATATGGCCTGCCTGGTAACATGCTGATTCAGTCTAATCCCTGCATTTGCTCGTTACATTGAATTTTGTCCTGTGAACCCTTTATCCAGAGGTCTGCAGCAACTTTGTGATAAGACGAGCGCTCACAGAGACAACTTTATTTTGATGCAGTTTTACTCCGGTTTGTTTTATCCCAGTATGATCCTCTATGTGAGATCAAATAATACAAGGATATTTACCAGTTGAAGACCCTTATAGAAATATAATAAAATCCTCCGCATAAATTTACTACAATGAGCAAATTTAATTGTTTGGTATATTTTCAACCTTGAAACAAAAACTATTCAACCCCTCATTGTCTGTTATGTATTTTTGGTCTCTTTAATTATTTATTAATTCATAACCTAATACTAATGCACTAGCTTTCCATTAGAATATACATTATATTTTTTCAATGGACCTCCTTATACGGACTGATTAGGGGTTGAATACTTTTTCAGGAGACCAACTTCATAAAAATATATATATAATTTTTTTCTAAAAATTGCTTGTATTGTGAACCTGTATGAATTTATTATGTATAATTTAAAAAAAAAGAAAAATTAACACTTGTTGAGCCCAGGATACGTGTATATCATTATCCATCTTTTTAATGATGTTTGTTTGTATGTCTAATGAAAAATAAAGAATTTAATGTTTTATGAGAATCTGGGTCATTTGAATTTTTTGGAAGTTCTAATCCCAAATATCGTTGCTGGTGCTGGACGCAGGTTGTTCGTTGTTCCTGAGGCAGCACACATTGCTACGTGTGGCACCCCAGGAACGACGAACAACACCGTACCTGCGTCATCCGGCAACGAGGTGGGTGTGTCTTTCATGCGGCTGCTCTCCGCCCCTCTGCTTCTATTGGATGCCTGCCGTGTGACGTCGCTATGACGCCGCATGAACCGCCCCCTTAGAAAAGAGGCTGTTCGCCGACTGCAGCGACGTCGTTAGGCAGGTAAGTTAGTGTGCCGGGTACTAGCGATATTGTGCGCCATGGGCAGCGATTTGCTCGTGACGCACAAATGACGGGGGCGGGTGCTTTCACGAGCGACATCGTTTTCGCAGCCTTTAGATTAAGAGCCTCTTTTAAGTTTGAAATGGGTAAGACATTGTTTAAGGGTATGTCCGCGCGCAGCATTCTTGATTTGACACAAAAATGCACTCCCTACAGACTTGATAAATGTAAACACTGCGTTTGACAAAAAAAAACGTGTTGTTGATGCATTTTCAATGCGTTTTTGATGTGTTTTTGTCAGTGTATTTTTCAAAGGAGAAATAGAATATGATAGGATAGGATAATTGATAGCTAGAATAGATAAATGGAAAGAATAGATAGAAAGAACATATAGAATAGATAAGAAAGAACATATAGAATAAATAGAAATAACAGAATAGCTTGATAGAGCAATGGCTAGCTGTTTTTTTTTTCCGTTTTTAGGGGTAAGAAAATGAGGTAGGGTCCCCACCATTTTTAATATCCAGCAAAAGAACAGCAGCAGCTTGGCTGGTTATGAAGAATAGAGGGGATCCCACATTATCCCATAATTATTTGATTTATTAAAAAAAAAAAAAAATTGATGGGGGGCCCCCCATTTTTCTAAAACCAGCCAAGGTGCAGCAGGGGGCTTATATTAGTAGGGTGGGAAGGCCCATCATTATTTGTCCCTTTCCAGCCTAACAATAGCAGCACACAGCTGCCACAAAAAGTGGCGCCTCCATAAGATGCGCCAATTCTGGTGCTGGACCCAGCTCTTCCCATTGCCCTGGTGCAGTGATTATCTAGGTAGTGTAAAGGGTTAATGACAGCTGTGAAAAAATTTCAGCTGCCACAAAGCCCTGGATTAGTAATGGGTAGGGGTCTATGAGACCCCTCCATTACTAATCGTATAAGTAAAAAGAAAAAAACACAGAACATAGAGAAAAATCCTTTATGTGGTGAGTGTTGGTATGAGTATTGTGAGGACTAAGCCCAGTGATATAGGCCCTCGGAATAAGATAAGTGCAAAAGACCTAAAAAAGAAAAAGCCGAGATATTTTCAAAATAAATGAAAATGTCAAATATTTTATTGAGAAATAAATAAAAACAAAATGGCAAATGGATATATAACTAGCAGAATGAAAAAGGCATGTGTTGGTTACAAGATAAATCCTACTCAAGGCAGTTTAAGAAAATAATTCAAACAGCCAAGGATTCGAATATTATTACAAAGGAATTAGCAGTAGCCCTCCAGATTGAAGAACCGACCCAACTCCAAACTATTTTTTAGAAAAAATCCACAAAAACTTTACAATACCTCCTGGGAGACAATTATTTTGGGTACTGGGGAATGTGAGTACATTTATAGACTCCAACCTCAAATTCTCAGTAGAATGCCTGCCATCATACATACAAGATACTGGTGACATACTCAAAAAGATTGATGATTTGTTTTATATATTTTTATATATTTTTCAGTGTATGCATGCTTATGTGTGACATTATGGTTATACATGTATTGTTTACACACTCACATGCTGACAAATGCCTGTCATTTTTTCCAGTGGATGCATGCAGAAACCAAGAGACAAAATCTCGGTATACCTCTTTATGACCTAAGGCATCTGGATGTATAATACAGGCCTCATGGATCTCTATGTCAATCCAGTTAGGCCCCTATGTGAAACGTGCTGTGTGCACGATCAGCTGAAAATTCCTCTTGCTATTAGCCTATAGCAGCAAATAATGTGTCCCTGTAGAGCAAACAAACCGTATATGCACTGAATTATTAAAATTACATATATGCTTCACTGTGATGCTAAATGCATTACTAGGCAAGGTAAAAAATGTGGCTGAGGATTGCAACTGACATTCCTTGTTGCACTTTTAGAACATGTTTACATGATGCATGTTCGGCAAATTTCCCATGTGAAAATTTGCGGTGTATTAAAGTACCGTCTAAGTGCATGAAATCTGCAAATAAAATTAATTGGCAGTATGGATTGTAAGTTTGCAGCATGTCAATTCTTGTGGATTTTTACCAATGATTTTACCCTTTGCAATGCATAGGGTGAAATCTGCAAAGTTTGATGCAGATGCTGAAATTCCACAGCAGATTTTGTGAATGTGCTCTTGAAGGCACAAAGAACTCTACAGTAGAGATAATGAAAAAAATTGCATTTTATTAGATCATTTAAAAATTTAGTCTAAGAATGAATACATCACCTAGACCACTATTTGTACATGAATTCAGTACCAGAACTACCATCAGTACATGGTACATCTATTGTAAGGTCAGGTCAACCCCATATACATTTGTATCATATGAACCTACTACACCCAGTATGTCCTTAACAATGTTAAGAAGATGCTGGGAGTTGTTATCAGTCCTGACCAAACTGCAGACAATACAGGAACCACATTATTGATGAGATGCAGGCAGTATCACAAAAAAACATTTAGTTCCAGGTACCTTACAGGTGACAGCTTCTCTGATCGGAGTCATTCTCTTTCTTTTCTTTTTTATGTTATCCAGATGCCATGATGACTTTTCACGGCCACTACTCATCTCTGCACACTTCCATCTTCGCCAGTCTTCTGCAGCACATCCCGACACAATACCCCTGCACAAAATATGACCCACACACTCTCCAGTTTTCTAGAATGTACTACCTCAGATGAACCGATAAATCCCTAGTCCTCACATTTTTAAGCATGTTCTAAAAACACATCTCTTTAGGCAGGCCTCACTTCATTCGATTAACCCCTTCACCTTCATGACCAGGCCATTTTTTTTTTATTTCAGACTAGTGTCACTTTATGAGGTTATAACTCTGGAACGCTTCAACGGATGCTTCTGAGATTGTTTTTCGGGACATATTGAAGTTCATGGAAATTTGGCAAAAAATTTGCAATTTTCAAATTTTGAATTTTTATGCCGAAAAACCAGAGTTTTTTGTCACACAAAATAGTTAATAAAGACATTCCCATGTCTACTTTACATCAGCACAATTTTTGAAACTTTTTTTTTTGTTTTGTTAGGAAGTTAGAAGGGTTCAAAGTTCTTCAGCAATTTCTCATACTTACCGACGCTCCATTGCGGCTGTAACTGCTCCTGCGGCCTTCTCCTTCACTTCCTGGGCAGCTCATTATTGCTCATCCATATGCACTGCTTTCCCCGCCCTGGCTTCTGTGATTGGTTGCAGTCAGACGTGCCCCCAGCCTGTGTGAAAGCGTCTGACTGCAACTAATCACAGGCGCTGTCTGTGGGTCACAATCTGTAAGTGAAGAGAAATAAACACAAACACAGAAAAAATCCTTTATTTTAAATAAAAGACAAAAAAAAATCCTTCTTCACCACTTTATTACCCCCAAAACACCCCTGCAGGTCCAACGTAATCCATACGACATCCCATGATGATCCTGGCTCTGCATCATGTGAGCTAATAGTGCGGCCATAGAACAATGACCTCCATCTGTGAGCTTCCAGCAGAGAGTGAGCCGCGCGATCAGCGGTGACGTCACTCAGGTGATTTGTGGTCACATGTTCCACCTGTGACCGCAAATAGCCTGAGTGACCTCACCGCTGATTGCTGCTCAGTCTCTGCCTCTGCTTTTACAGCGCGCAGTCATTGTTGTTTGGCTGCATGCTGTAATTTCAGCTGTAGCAAGGCTGAATCATTGCGGGACCTCGTGTGGATTACGACAGACCTGCAAGGGTGTTTTGGGTTAATAAAGTGGTGAAAGAGGGGATTTTTTGTTTTTCATTACAAATACAGGATTTTTTCGGTATTTATGTTTATTTATTTTCACTTACAGATTAGTGATGGGGGGGTCTCAGACGCCTGCCATTACTAATCTAGAGCTTAGTGGCAGCTGTGGGCTGTCATTAACCTCTTATATTACCCCGACTGCCATGGCACAAGGGCAATCGGGAAGAGTGTAAGACCAAGAAAGAAAAAGTCCCTTAAAACAGAACTTTAATATGACATTTTAAAAGGTATAGTACAAATAATTTATAATTTACCAAAGTGTAACGCTCACCCTAATAGTGTAGGAACAATGAAAAGTTACCAGGGGGAGGGGAGGATAATGACAATGTCCCTAATCTATCTCTCTAGTCACCCTACCTAGCAATGGAGGGTATGACGCCCTAGGGTTGTGGCGCCCCCATTCACCGACGTGAAACCTTAGAGTAACCCTGGATATCCCTACACTACACTAATATGTGCAAAAAGTGAATTAAAATAACCTGATAATAGAGGTTGTCAACATAATAGTGTGACTTAGCTGGCCAAATGTATCAGATCCTCATGATCAGACGTCGTCCCGACGCGTTTCTCCCTGTTCGCTTCACAGGGTTCATCAGGGGACAGTTGTAGATAAGGTCTAGGATTAAAGTTTCATCCTGGTGGTAACCAGAGTCCAGGTGCTGTGAGGACAATCCCTCTCGCAATCAGGAAGAGCCAGCGGATAAAGCGCCGGGCTTGTCGCATCTAATGGATGCGACAATTCCGGGCAGCTGCAGGCTGGTAATTTTTGGCTGGGTCTCCCTAGCCTGAGAATACTAGCTCTCAGCTGTATGGCTTTATCTTGGCTGGGTGTCAAAATTGGGGGGACCGCAATCAGTTTTTTAAAATTATTTATTTAAATAATTAAAAAAAAAAAAAAGTTGTATGCCGTTTCTCAGATTTTGATACACAGCCAAGACAGGCGCACGGCTGGGGGCTGCAGCCTGTAGCCGTGGGTTTTATCTATGATGGTATCATAATATGGGTGGACCCTAGGGCCAAATGTATTATTTATTTTTATACCACGATAGATGCACACAACATCTGTCATTGGAAGCGTCAGACACGCTGTCACTCAGGGTGGGGGTGTGTCTGACTACAACCAATCACAAACGCCGGTTGGTGGGAAAAGCAGTGCATAGTCAATGAGCCTAATGCGCAGCACCGGAAGTGAATGCTGGGCCTGAAAGCAGTGTACAGCCATGCCGGAGGCTTGGTAAGTATAGCACACTTGCTCCTATCCCTTCTACCACCATTTTTAATTTCTGGATTCTGGTCTCCATAGACTTATATGCGGACCTGAAACCGGCCCCGAACCAGATCTTAGAAACCGTATCACCGGGACCAGCTGGTCCTGGTTATCTGCGAGTCCACTCATCATTAGTCAGGAGTACATACAGGCACATGGGGCCATACATACTAATGAGTGTTATAAGTTGCTGAAATAAAATTCATCCAAATTAAATCTGCCCATAATTTCAACTTTTTACTTTGATTTTCAGGTGATTTAGAGTCTAGTCCTCAATTAGTTGATGACTAATTCCCATTGACTGTCAAAATGTTATTTTGTTTTCATTAAATTTCACAATTTATATCAGCAAAGATATTCAGCTCCTAATTTAGTTCATTTTTTTTGAGCAGTGTATAAAAGACAAACACTGTTCTCCACAAGAGGGTGGCCATAGGTTTAGTGTGGTCACCAATGTTAGTACCGCGTTTCCCCAAAAATAAACCCTACCCCGAAAATCAGCCTTAGCAGGAATTTTTGTCCTTCTCGGAATAAGGCTCAAATATAAGCTCTACTCCGAAAATAAACCCTAGTCACAGTTCAATAATGAAGTGTCTATGAAGTTAAAAAAAAAAAAGAGTAAATAAAGAATACAGCAGGACACTTCATTAAGGAAAGCAGATACCCCCAAAAGAGAGAAGACAGACCCCTGCAATCATACTCATCACACCCCGAACAGACCTGTGGTGAAATTCATTAAGGACCTGCGGTGGAACTCATCAATCTGCTGTGAAGCATAGAAGGACCTACTGGGAGCACCTGTTGTGGGTCTGGTAAGTACGATTCTCCTGGGCAGGGCCGGCGCCAGCACCCGGCAAACCCGGTCAAATGCCGGGGCCCTGAGCTGCCGGGGGGGCCCACTCGCGGTGGCAGGAGTGGCGCACCGCTACTCAGGGGGGCCCGGTGGCCGCGCTGTCACCGCCCCCGCCGAGGATCGAGCTTTCAATTGCATTGGCATCGCAGGTGCCGATACAATTGAGAGCAATGATGAGAGAGTGAGCGGCGCGCTCTCTCTCTTATCATTCTCCCCGCTGTGACTGTCGGCGTTCTTCTGACAGCTCTGCAGCGAGCGCGGTGACGTCATCACTGCGCGCCTGCTGAGAGGTCAGCGAGCGACAGCAATGGACGATGCGCCGAGGAGACCGGATCAGCGGGGGAACGAGGAGAAGTGAGCCGCCCCTCTACTGACACTGGGCTCCCCTGACTCACAGGCCGGCCACTACACAGCGGCACTAGTACACATAGGGGCCCGGCAGCCGCTCTGCGTCTATGTGTAGTGCCGCTGTGTAGTGGCTGGCCTGTGAGTCAGCGGAGCCCAGTGTCAGTAGAGGGGCCCCTGACCTGGAGAGGCCACCAGCCATGTCTGAGCTGCAGGAGTGCTAGTCCTGACCTGCACAGCAGACGGAATCTCCATCCTGCAGGACCTGCGATGATGTCACGCCCATGTGACTGTGTGGGAGGAGACACAGGATGCCGGGCAGAAAGCAAGAGAACTGAATCCTGAAGGAGATGTGGACACATGATGACTGGTAATAAGAAAAGAGGGGACATGAGGGTGAGGGGGGCTGCAGGGTGAGGGGCATATGAGGGCTGCAGACTGTGACAGAAGCATGTGAAGGGGTGCAGAGTGTTTGAGAGGGGTAAGTTGGGGTACAGGCAGGGTGAGATATGTGAGCAGGGTGTGTGAGATATGGGGGTGTATTGTGTGTGATATGGGGGTGCAGGCTGTATGGGGAGCAGTGTGTGTGTGTGATATTTGGTGTGCAGGCTGTATGGGAAGCAGGGTATGTGACATATGGGGGTGTAGTGTGTGAGATCTGGGGGGTGCAGGCTGTATGGGAAGCAGTGTGTGTGTGTGGGATATGGGGGGTGCAGGCTGTATGGGGAGCAGTGTGTGTGTGTGTGTGTGATATGGGGGGTGCAGGCTGTATGGGGAGCAGTGTGTGTGTGATATTTGGGGTGCAGGCTGTATGGGGAGCAGGGTATGTGACATATGGGGGTGTAGTGTGTGAGATCTGGGGGGTGCAGGCTGTATGGGAAGCAGTGTGTGTGTGTGGGATATGGGGGGTGCAGGCTGTATGGGGAGCAGTGTGTGTGTGTGTGATATGGGGGGTGCAGGCTGTATGGGGAGCAGTGTGTGTGTGTGTGTGATATGGGGGGTGCAGGCTGTATGGGGACCAGTGTGTGTGTGTGTGCGTGTGTGTGTGTGTGTGATATGGGGGGTGCAGGCTGTATGGGGAGCAGTGTGTGTGTGTGTGTGTGATATGGGGGTGCAGGCTGTATGGGGAGCAGTGTGTGTGTGTGTGTGTTTGATATGGGTGCTGCAGGCTGTATGGGAAGCAGGGTGTGTGAGATATGGGGGTGTAGTGTGTGTGATATGGGGGTGCAGGGTGTGTGACATATGGGGGCAGGGGCGTAACTACCGCAGTCGCAGGGGTCGGAAGGAGAAGAGAGGTACTTGTTTTTTATTTTGCTGGCTGCATGATACATGGAGGTCTATGGGACTGCATAATAAACATGAAGGACACCTTATACATGGACTAGGGGTGCATTATACATGGAGGAGTATGGGGCTGCATAATACAATATGATGATTTATGGCGCTACATTATAATACATATAGCACTATAGGGGCTACATTATAATAAATGGAGAAATATGGAGGCTACCTTACACATGGACACACATGGGTGTGCGTTATAAAACATGGAGGACTGTGGTGCAGTATAATATATGGAGTACTATGGGGTGAATTATAATACATGGAGAACTATGGGGGTGCCTTATAATATATGACGGGTTATGTGGGACCCTTTATATTAAACGGAAGGCTATGTGGGGACCATTATAGTATTTGGAGATCTATATATAAGGAGGACAAAGATACAAGTATGGGATGGGAATGTTTTGTGCTGAGGGAAAAAGGCTCTTTCTCTCAGCACCCAGCTTTCCCATGCTCTGCTATACATCTTCTCTCAGCACCCAGCTTTCCCATGCTCTGCTATACATCTTCTCTCAGCACCCAGCTTTCCCATGCTCTGCTATACATCTCTCAGCACCCAGCTTTCCTATGCTCTGCTATACATCTCTCAGCACCCAGCTTTCCCATGCTCTGCTATACATCTCTCAGCACCCAGCTTTCCCATGCTCTGCTATACATCTCTCAGCACCCAGCTTTCCCATGCTCTGCTATACATCTCTCAGCACCCAGCTTTCCCATGCTCTGCTATACATCTCTCAGCACCCAGCTTTACTCTGTTATGGGAAAGCTGGGTGCTGAGGGAAAGATGGATATCAGAACATGGGAAAGCTGGGTACTGATAGAGGGATTTCAGATCATGGGAAACCTGGGTGCTGAGGGTAAGAGCCAAGTGTCAGCATCATTATCCTGTACCCCGAGTGTCAGTGTCATTATCCCGCACCCTAAGTGTCGGTGTACGTGGAGGGGGGCCCCGGTCCAAATTTTGCACCAGGGCCCATCAAACTCTAGTTACGCCACTGAGTATTAATCACTGTATTCTACATGAGGGTGCCTACTGCTATCTGGCTCTGCACTGTGCTATATACAGGCTATGCTATGTACAAGCTGTATGCTACATGAGGGTGCCTACTGCTATCTGGCTCTGCACTGTGCTATATACAGGCTATGCTATATACAAGCTGTATGCTACATGAGGGTGCCTACTGCTATCTGGCTCTGCACTGTGCTATATACAGGCTATGCTATATACAAGCTGTATGCTACATGAGGGTGCCTACTGCTATCTGGCTCTGCACTGTGCTATATACAGGCTATGCTATATACAAGCTGTATGCTACATGAGGGTGCCTACTGCTATCTGGCTCTGCACTGTGCTATATACAGGCTATGCTATATACAAGCTGTATTCTACATGAGGGTGCCTACTGCTATCTGGCTCTGCACTGTGCTATATACAGGCTATGCTATATACAAGCTGTATGCTACATGAGGGTGCCTACTGCTATCTGGCTCTGCACTGTGCTGTCTGGGCCTGCACTGTACTATATAGGTCTGTGTACTACATGAGGGTGCCTATTGCTATCTGGGTCTGCATTGTGCTATATGTGTGCTGTATACTACATGAAGGTGCCTAATGCTATCTTGGTCTGCATTGTGCTATATGGGGGCTGCATTGTGCATATGGGGGCTACATAATACTATATGGAGGACAATGGGGGCTTCATAACACAATATGGGGGCTGCATACTACTATACCCCCAGAGTTGTATGTCCCCCCCACCCCAGAGCTGTATACACCCAGAGCTGCATGTCAACCCCCCACCTCACAGCTGTCCCCCCCCACCTCAGTCACTGCCCTCCTCTAGAGCTGTATACCCCTTTCCTCAGTAATATGTATTCCCCCCAGTATTGTGTTTGTCCCCAGCCTCTCTTGTGATGTATATACTGCAGTGTTAGTGTGCTCTATGTGCGGTCATGTCTGTTAGACAAGCCGGGAGGTGAATGAGGCTGTTGCCGGCTTCCCAATATTAGAAATATATATACAGGATAAATATATAAAAATAATGTGTGTGTGTGTGTGTGTGCGTATGATGTGTATCTATGTATGGCAGTGTATATGACTGTGTCTAGATTTATGTCTATTTATGTGTTTTTGTGAATTTCTCTTTAAATATATATGTGTATGTGTGCCTGTATGTGTATGCATCTGTGCATGTCTGTGTGTGGATGGGGCCCACTGAGACTCTTTCGCCCAGGGCCCACAAAAACCTGGAGCCGGCCCTGCTCCTGGGGGCTGTCTTTTTTGGGGGGTAAACTTACCCCCAACTCGTGTTTCCCCAAATATAAGCCCTACCACGAAAATAAGCCCTAGTGCATTTTTCGGGGCATAAAATAATATGAGTGTCTTGTTTTTGTAAACATGGTAGTAGCTGCTTACTATAAATACTATAAATGATACTAATGATTTATTAAAATGCAGTTTCCCTTTAATATTTTTGATAATACAACCAGTAATAAGCTTTTGGAATAGTCTCATGTAGTTTAAAAAGAAATGTTAAGCAATAAAATCAATACAAACTGCCTACAACAGATCTCCGAGGAGAATAAGAAGGCCGAGTGTCCACATGCAGGGGACGCAGTGTGAGGCAAAGCCTTGTACGAATTTCACAAAGTGCACCGGGACTTGTCTCTCGCAG
Organism: Anomaloglossus baeobatrachus; assembly: GCF_048569485.1. NCBI lineage: Eukaryota > Metazoa > Chordata > Amphibia > Anura > Aromobatidae > Anomaloglossus > Anomaloglossus baeobatrachus. Next base: position 647,785,430 of record NC_134353.1, on the reverse strand, counting down.
GTTACATACACCACTCCCTTCACTGCTGTCTGGTTGTAAGAACAACCTGTGGCTGATGGAGATTTTAACAGTTTGCAATCGGTGAGTGTTAATGATCTATCACTGGAAACAACGGTAGAATCCACATGTGGGGAGCACATCTCACGAATTTTCCTTGCTTCGGTATCATGGATAAAGGTATTATGAAACCTACAGGAATCTCTGTTGAGGTTTCGATCTTTTATGGTACTGTTGCAGTTGATCTTGGCTTGATCTTCAACAATATGTTTTTCTAGAAATTTCTTGTAATTCTGACATTGAATGATGGAGATGCTAGCGAGAATTGCAGCAAGTAAGAAAAAATATGAAATGGATGCCATTCTGTCCCGTGAGATCTGAGTACCAAAGACAGAAAAAAAGATTAATGCTTGTCTATCAACATATAAGAAGATAAATTTGAAAGTAAGAATGGTATCTCTAATCTTCCTTTGCTGAGCAGTTGAATTAAATATTTTGTTCCTTGTTATAGTAAGACCACACATATAGTGAAAGTTAGTTGCTAGTGGTCGTAACCATTGATACCTAAGCTATTGTAATGCCCTGCATATGAGGTAAGTGATATAGCTAATAAGGAGAACTATACTACATTTCTGATAGAAGGTATTTGCTAATATTATTATTATTTCACCTACTTACATATTGGGATAGGATCTTGGAGATGAATACCCCTTTAAAGGGAACCCGTCATGTTGAAAAATGGTATCTTTTCTGCAGTAGTCAGGACGTTATAGCTGAAGGAACTGGTCAGATTGATATACATTTTTGTATAACTTGTATTTTATTCATTGGGCTCCCTGGTGTTTGTATAGGTGAGTCCAGTGAGCGGTTCTACTCAGGGAATGACAGTCTTCCCTATATGAATGTGCATGGAGATAGCTGTCAATTACTAAGTAGCACCACCTACTGGACTTGAATGTATACAAGTTCTACTGAATATTTTCCAACAAACCTATGTATCCATCTATTCTGCTTCTCCTTCTCTATACCATGCTGTCCACAGATCAGACTGTATGTACAACATGAGAGGTTCCCTTTAAAGTACTGATCATATAGGTAAATATTCTTCTAATATTGATATCACTAGAGCTGGCCATACAGGTTCGATAGACAAATGAATATGTGGCCATCAGCTATCAGCTACTTCTCTTGACTCCTCCATAAATACAGTAGTATGCAAAGTTTGGGCACCCCGGTCAAAATTACGATTATTGTGAACAGTTAAGCAAGTTGAAGATTAACCTTCGTCCGGCTGAATAGGTACAATTGTAACTATTCCCTTTTTAAATTGCAATAATTTTTTTTTTTTCGAAAAGCCGTAGAGGGCTGAAATTTAGTGACATCTCAGCAGTTTTGGTCCAGAATATATTGGCCAAATTTCAATAAAATATCTCCTCCCCCTTCCGAGATAAGGGGTCGAGAAATTTTGGCAAAATTATGCAGCCTGACAAAGGTTAAATGATCTCTAAAAGGTATAAAATTAAAGATGACACATTGTTAGTATTTTAGACAAAAAAATATATATATTTTCATCTTTTACATTTTCAAATTAACAAAAAAGGAAAATGGGCCTATGCAAAAGTTTGGGCACCCTGCATGGCTAGTAGCTAGTACCACCCCCTTTGGCAAGTATCACAGCTTGTAAACATTTTTTGTAGCCAGCCAAGAGTCTTTCAATTCTTGTTTGAGGGATTTTTATCCATTCTTCCGTGGAAAAGCCTTCCAGTTCTGTGAGATTCCTGAGTTGTCTTGCATGCTTTTTTCGGTTTAGCCACAGATTTTCAATGATGTTCAGATCAGGGGACTGTGAGGGCCATTGTAAAACCTTCAGCTTGCACCTTTTGAGGTAGTCTATTGTGAATTTTGATGTGTGTTTAAGATCATTATCCATTTGTAGAAGCCATCCTCTTTTCAACTTCAGCTTTTTTACAGATGGTGGTATGTTTGCATCAGCAATTTATTAAAATTTCATGAAATCCATTCTTCCCTCTACCCATGAAATATTCCCCGTGTCATTGGCTGCAACACAACCCCAAAGCATGATTGATTCATCCCCATGCTTAACGATTGGCGATATGTTGGCCTTTTTTCTATACACATACCTTCCATCATTGTGGACAAAGAGTTCTACTTTAACCTCATCGGTCTACAGGACTTGTTTTCAAAATGCATGAGCTTGTTAGGGAGTTCTTTTGCATACTGCTGACACTGAATTTTATAGTGAGGACGCAGGAGAGGTTTTCTTCTGATGACTCTTCCATGAAGGCCATATTTGTCCAGGTATCTCTCAATAGTAGAACAATGTACCACAACTCAAGTCTGCTAAATATTCCTGAAGGTCTTTGGCAGTCAAGCGGGGATTCTGATTTGCCTTTCTAGCAATTCTAGGAGCAGCTCTCACAGAATTTTTGCCGTAAAAAAAAAAGCTGAAGTTCAAAAGAAGATGTCTTCTACAAATGGTTAATGATCCTACACAGATCAAACTACACAATAGACTACCTCAAAGATGCAAGCTGGAGGTTTTAAAATGGCCCTCATAGTTCCCTGATCTGAACATCATTGAAAATCTGCGGCTAGAGCTCAAAAGAGCAGTGCATGCAAGACGACCCAGGAATCTCACAGAACTGGAAGACTTTTCCAAGGAAGAATGGATGAAAATCCCTAAAACAAAAATTGAACTTCTTTTGGCTGGTTACAAAAAGCATTTACAAGCTGTGATACTGGCCAAAGGTGGAGCTACGAGCTTTTAATCATGCAGGGTGCCCAAACTTTTACATCGGCCCATTTTCCTTTTTTATTAATTTAAAAACGTAAAAGATAATTTATTTTTTTTGCCTAAAACACTAAGGAAATGTGTCAACTTTATGCTTTTTAGACATCATTTCATCTTCAACTTGCTTAACTGTTCACATTAACAGTAATTTTGACCACGAGTGCCAAAACGTTTGTATACCACTCTATGAATGTTTGGCTTGACTGAGCATTTATTTGTTATCAAAGAGAAGAGCATAAAAATCTGCTGGCAAATGCCTCTGGCAGTGGAATATCACCAGAACAGCAAAAAAGTCGGGTGTTAAGATTCAAACTGCCTGAACCCAAGAGTCTGGAGGCCACCATATACGTTAGACAGTCCACCAATCCTACTGATATTGAGGGTTTCAACCAACACGTCAGTGATTTTTCTTGTACAATTAGATTTTCAGGAGAGTTTGGTCAGTGTTTTTGTTTTTAACATCTGAGTTTGGTCAAAGTTTCATAAGTTATTCTCTGATGGAAAAAAAAACCCCAGAGGTTTTTTTGAACCTTCTCCTATCAAAAGGTCCAAGAAAACAAACAGCACTCGGATGACATCGCAGTGCTGGCCTGTTTTTTTTTTTCACGGCTCTATAGAATTGCATTGGTAATTTTAATACAAGAATTGGATGAATTTTTTTTTTTTTAGATTATATTTATTGATTTTCATACTTAATATTTATTAGTGATCTCGTGTGGTATGGAGTTTATCCTCTAATTATTGGTGTTTCAAGAATTGGATGAAGAATGGATATGTCTGCATGTGTTAGTATGGATCACTCGATCCAGAAAAAGACACAGACATATGAAATACCCAATAGACTTTAATAGGTACGAGTTCTAGCCATGAAAACCATAGATGAAACTGTGTATAGGGACCTTCAATCAATTACAGAATACTACAGTCAGCCTCTGTACGGTTTATCATTTTGACTTTAGAGCAAATGAAGAACAGGCTGACCTCAAGAATAGTGGTCATTGGATAGAATTTAATTGCCCATGAATGGCTTGGAGCATATATCTTATTGCAGAAGGTGATGCTCTGAGGGAACCTGTCACCAGGTTTTTAATATAGATAGCCTCCTGGCTCTTCCAAACGTGCCAGTGATACATAACACATAGCTGTTTATTTAAAGGGAACCTGTCACCTAGTTTTCCAGTATAATAGAGAAAAAAAAAAGTGTTTTCAGCTCACCAGTTTGTTGAAAATTCAGCTGGATGAAAGCTCCTGGACGGTGCTCAGTAGAACAAGGGAGACTGTAGAACAATCAAAGTGAGGAGGTGCTCCGGCACAAAACGTCCATGCAGACAAAATTGTTAGAGATTAAAAAAACATCTTTAATTCCTAATGGTTAAAAAAGATGGTGAGGATAAATGATGGTGATGATTATGACTAAAGACCCAGCGTCTGAAACGCGTCAATCATAGGAAATTTTATTCTCACCATGTTTTTTAACCATTATGAATTAAAGATGTTTTATTAATCTCTAACAATTTTGTCTGCATGGACATTTTGTGCCGGAGCACCTCCTCACATTGATTGTTTCCAGTATAATGTATGACCACCACCTGTAAGCCCTCATGTACAGCATTCTAGAATATTGTATATATCCTTAATCCTCATCTACAAGGTGGTCCAGTTCGCTGGTCTTGATCTGGAGCCTCCTCTCTTCTTACGATCGCCTTCCTCTTTTCCCCAGCTTTATGTGGATAACTCGTCTTACATGATCCACACAGTGTCTAACATTGCGCTCCTGCACATGCATAATTCTCTCTACCCTGCTTAGGCCAGAGCAAATTACTATAGTGCGCATGCTCAGTGAAAGTCTCAAGAGCTTTGTCAAATGCACACTACAATGCTTTGTTCTGCCCTTAGCAGAACAGTGAGACATACGTATCCACATTAAAGATATTTCTAATATTGGGAAGCCGGCAACAGCCTCATTCACCTCCCCGCTTGTCTCCATCCAGCTCCTCCTGGGCATGTGTCTGTGCCACACTGATTGGTGGCAGTCACTAACAGACATGGCCACACAGAGCACACTGACACTGCTGTATATACATCACAAGAGAGGCTGGGGACATACACAATACTGGTGAGCATACATATTACTGAGGAAAGGGTATACAGCAATGGGGGGCATACAGCTGCAGAAGGAGGCATGTGGCTCTGAGGTGGGGAGATAAACAGCTTTGAGGTGGGGGGAGTGACATGCAGCTCTGGGGGTATACAGCCCTGAGGTGGGGGGACATACAGCTATGAGGGGATATATAGCACTGGGGTGGAGGAGACATACAAATCTTGGGGTATATTAGCCCCCATAGTCCTCCATAGTATTATGTAGCCCTCATATGGCACTATGCAGTCCCCATATGGCACTATGCAACCCCCATATAGCACAATGCAGACCCATATAGCATTAGGCACCCTCATGTAGTATACAGCCCCCATATAGCACAATGCAGACCCAGATAGCATTTGGCACCTTCGTGTAGTATACAGCCCCCATATAGCACAATGCAGACCCAGATAGCATTAGGCACCCTCATGTAGTATACAGCCCCCATATAGCACAATGCAGACCCAGATAGCATTTGGCACCTTCGTGTAGTATACAGTACCCATATAGCACAATGCAGACCAGATAGTATTAGGCACTCTCATGTTGTATACAGCTTGTATACAGCACAATGCAGACCCAGATAGTATTAGGCACCTTCATGTAGTATACAGCCCGTATATAGCACAGTGCAGACCCAGATAGCATTTGGCATCCTCATGTAGTATACAGCTCCCCTATCATTTACAGGCACCCCATGGTCGTCTGGCCACAGTGATTGAATACATACTCACTTTTCCTCGTTACCCTGCTGCTCCAGTCTCCTCAGCGTGTCCACTGCTGTCGCTCTGACCTCTCTGCAGGCGCGCAGTGTTGACGTCATTGCGCTGTGCTGCTGAGCTGTCAGAGCGCCGACAGACACAGTGGGAGAATGATGAGAGAGGGAGCATGCCGCTCCGTCTCATCATTCATTGCTTTTCAATTGTATCGGCAACTGCGATGCCGATACAATTGAAAGGTCGATCCTCGGCGGGGGAGGGGGGCCGGTGTCAGCGCGGGCACCGGGCCCCCCTGAGTAGCAGTGACGTGGCCTGCCACCGCGAGTGGGCCCACCTGGCAGCCCAGGGCCCCAGCATTTGACCGGGTTTACCGGGTACTGACGCCGGCCCTGTGCACATGTGTGGGACAGATTTCGGGGGCTCAGGAATTTAAGTTAAGCCTTTAAGGGCGAGTGCACACGATCATTGTTAGCAGCGTTTTGGATGTGTGTTTGGATTTATAGAAATCTCCTGCCCACTGTGCTTCTTTTAGACGCTCCATAAACTGACCTGGGACGCAGGTTTACGAGCTGCAGCATGACAATTTATTCTTGCGGAGACGCGATTGTTCTAAGCGGGAGAAAACAGATAAATTATACTGCATCACTAATCCTGATCGAGTTCACAGACAGCGCGATTTCCCACCCCGAAGAGAAAACATGCTGGGACCAGAACGCTGGCATTTTGGATCATGTGCACATACCCTGAGGCAGACAATGGCCACAATGCAATCAGTGGATTGTTTAGAATCAGCTTTCAGGACCTACTTGGGCTCTGTATCCAGGTAATAATAGAAGCTTTGGACGTCGGGCCCTTCTGTGAGGATCAGCTACAGACGTCTCCACATGCTTTGTATTAGGGCTGTAGTGTAGAAGGTTCCCTTTTCCAGGGTGGAGCTAGTTTCAGCTGTCCTTCTGATCTCATTTTAGTGCACCAAAAATAAGGATTCATGTGTGAGTAGTCTGTTGCTCCCTCTAGTGGTGACATGACGTAGCACATCCTCCACTGATACAGTAAATCCATTTTCACACTAAATTATCGATTCTGTTCAGCAATTGATTAGAATATCAATATGTTATGACTACTGTATTATAAAGTATTCCGTTTATCTTTTATCTACAATCCTTAAAAGGTTTCCATTTAATGTAAATAGTCTTGTCAATTAAGCAGGCCTCATGGTATTTCGTTATTAAATTGGCTGCTGCAGGGTCACCGGAATGAAAGTGAAGGCAGGAGATTAGGGGGAGACACTGGCCACAGTACCAAGGAGGCTGCTCTAGTACCATAGGGAAGTATGTGGTTTCTTTTATCAGACTATCATGGGACAATTTTTAGGGTTCGCTCACATTAGTGTTTAAATCGGACGAGTGCAGTTTGAGAAAATCTCACATTGCACTTGGACCAATATTAGTCAATGAGGCAGATTAGATCTCATGTGGACTCGGCCTGAGAGAAAAATTGCAGCATGCTGTGATTGGCAGCGTATCTCTGATCATGTACCCCCATACAAGTCTATGGGTGCGTGTGAAACATCGGACTGCACTGGGATGGCATCAGTGCAGGCCGATATACGCAGAGACATGCAAATTAATTTCTCCATCTTTTCCTCACCCGTGATCTGATCCTCACATGCGAGAGAATGGGATCACAGTGGACACTCTAATCACGCTCACAGCAGAGTTTGAGCTGAGGGTCGTTATCATATCGCATATTATTCTCTCACCTCGGATGCCATACGCTAGTGTGTCCCAGGCCTCCAACTAATAAAAAGTAGTGAACAGCCCCTTTAATACTTACTTTTCCATATACCATATCACTAAGTAAAAAAAAATAGGCTAATACCATCAGCAGTTACCATATATCTGTCACATTTTTCACTATGTGCTGTGGGACTTGTGATTGACTCAGGGCTGTTGTCTGTATGCCTCCTGTTACTATGTTGGTTAAAAATGTTTCTTTCTTTAAGCACTCTAGGGGTTAATGTCAGTGTAAAATTTGGTATACTACTTAACAACTTGACACAAATTATATTTTACCAAACAAAAATAAATAACGTCCTATTTCTTCAGTTCAATAATATGAAAACAGGGACAACTAAAAAGAAAAAAGGAGGAGGTGGGGAAGGGGAGAAGATAAAGGGGATAAGGGAAGGGGCATATGATAAATAAGAGACCAGAAGATGATTCAGATATACTGTGTTATAGATATGGCATTTGAGAAATGTGGATGGGAACATACTATTCACGGGGTCCAAATTTTGAAGAATTTAGCCAGACTGTCAATGAAAAGACTTATAAGTTTATCATTGGTCATAAAGTTAGCTACAGTGGCTAAAACAATGGGAATAGGATGTTTTATTTACAAAAATTTCAGATGTTCTGAAGGAATTGAGTATTTTTATCTCAGTACCTCAAAAGTAGACAAGGCCAGAAGAGAACAATTAAACTTTCCTCGAAGCCACTTACCCACCACCACGAGAAGGAAGTGTAGTCATCTACACCAGGTGGGAAGGCTTTGTTGTTCCATCAAGACGCACGACCATCTCCACCCTCACCTACTGCATCCTCACCCATCCCTTGTAGACTGTGAGCCCTGGCCAGCAGGGTCTTGTCACCTCCTGTACCAGTCTGTGCCTTGTATTGTTTATGATTATAGTACTTGTCCCTATTATGTATACCCCTTTCACATGTAAAGTGCCATGGAATAAATGGCGCCAGAATAATAATAAAACATAATTGGGATGGTGAGGAGATGTCAATGTGCTGAGAATTGTTACCTTTGGATGCAATGCATGCCAAATGTTTCTGCATCACATTCACATATGGTCACGTCAATAGTCCCCTACATTGTTTATTCTTTCTTGAAATGTTAGGTCGGTTTCCTACAGCTATGTTTCACAGTCTTAACGGACTGCAATGCACAGACTGGTCAGGGGGGTATTCTGACCAGCGAACAGTGCATCAGATGTAGGAAGTTTCCCTTCAGTCCCAGTCACACGCTCTGATATATCGTGCGATCGCACCCGCCCTCGTCGGTTGTGCGTCACGGGCAATTAATTGCCCGTGGCGCACAATGTCGTTAACCCCCGTCACACGTACTTACCTCCCTAACAACGTCGCTGTGGGCGGAAAACATACTCTTCCTGAAGAGGGAGGGACGTTTGGCATCACAGCGACGTCACAGTAGCCGCCCAATAGAAGCGGAGGGACAGAGATGAGCGCTCGCAACATCCCGCCCTTCTTCCTTTCTCATTGCCGGCGGGATGCAGGTAAGCTGTGTTAGTCGTTCTTGGGTTGTCTCACGCAGCGATGTGTGCTGCCTCGGGAACGACGAACAACCGGCGCGCAGAAGGAGGAACGACATTATGAAAATGAACGACGTGTCAATAAGCAACGATAAGGTGAGTATTTTTGCTCATTAACAGTCGTTCGGAGCTGTCACACGCTACGACATCTCTAACGATGCCGGATGTGCGTCACGAATTCCGTGACCCCGACGACATATCGTTAGATATATCGTAGCGTGTGACGGGGCCTTAAGTAATTGCTATGGCTGGTATCATTGCCTAATCTCTTAAAGGGAACCGGTCACCAGAATTTTCGCAATTAAACTAAAAGAATCCCCTTCTGCAGCTCCTGGGCTGCATTCTAGAAAGGTTCATCTTGCTACTGGCCCCCCTTTCAGACCTAAATAAACACTTTATAAAAATCATACCTTTTGGTATGCTAATGATGTTTTCTGGCCACGGGGGCAGGCTGTTTTTCGTCCGTTATTCCCCCTCCTGCTGCTGTTCGCCGTCCCCCAGTGTTCATTTACATACATGAGGCTGTCGCCCTCCTGTAACACAGTGCTCCTGAGTTCTCGCGCATGCCCAGTGGCATTATCGCGGGACTGAGCATTATGCAAATTGCGAGCGCTGGTGAGGTTATTGCGCAGGGACGGTGATTATGGGCGGCGCTGTAAATGTCATCACCAGCGTCATCCAAGTACCCACCCATAATCATAAAAATGTCTTCGCCGCCCAATGGTATAAAATTCGGTGACAAATCTGTGGTGTCAATATGATCATTGCACCCCTCAATAAATTGAGAGGTGTAGTTTGTAAATTGGGGTCACTTATGGGTGAGGTTCTGCTGTTCTGGCACCTCAGGGGCTCTGCCAATGTGACATGGCACCCACAAATCATAACAAAATCTGCCCTACAATATGGTGCTTCTTCCATTCTGAGCTTTTTTACTCTGCCTGAAAAGTAGTTCCCGTTTACATGTAGGATATTGGCGCACTCAGCAGTAATTGCAGAAAAAACTGTGCTGTATTTTATTTCCTAGTTGACATTAAAAAAATGAAAAACTTGGGGCTAAAGCAGCATTTTAGTGGGAAAAAAAATTGGAAATTTTTCTTTTAATCAGCCCAATGTTATACAATTCTGTGATTCGCATTAAGGTTAAAAATGCTTACTGCTACCCTAGATCAACTCCTCAAGAGGTGTAGTTTCCAAAATAGGGTCACTTGTGGGGATTTCTACTATTTTTTAATGTTAGGGGCCCTATTCCACCCAAAATAGCGCTCCTTCCCTTGAAAGCCATGTTGCCCAAACAGTAGTTTTTGACAACATATTGTTTATCTGAATACGCAAATGTAACCGGGTCCCCAAAAAAATAGATTTTTTTTAAAAAATGCTACTTGTGTAAAGTACCCATGTGGTAAATGTTATTTACTATTTTGTGTGGTATAACTATTTGGTGTAAGGGCACAAATATTTGAAGTTCAAAAATTGCACAATTTTCACATTTGTCAAATGTTCGATATCTTCATAAACACAAATCATAATTGACCAAAACTTACCACTCATATGAAGTACAACTTGTCATGAAGAAAAAAAAAAAAAATCTCAACATCACTGGAATATACTAGAGAACTTCAGTTATTACTACATAAAGTGACACTGGTCAGAATTGCAATATTTGGCCTGATCAGGAAGATGGAGTGAAAGGGTTAAAGAAGCACTCCCCAAAAATTATTAAGCGTCCAAAGGCATGACATCAGCATATGGGCTGTCCCATATTGTTTAAAGGCATAGTACTCTTAAGGGTACTTTACACGAGATGATCTATCATGCGATAGATCGTCGGGGTCACGGTTTTTGTGACGCACATCCGGCATCGCTTGCGACGTCGGGCTGTGTGACACCTCCGAGCGACGCAGTATCGCTCACAAATTGTAAGTCGTGTACTCGTCACTCGGTTTCATAATCTCGTTTAATTAAAATGGCCCCAGTTGCTCATCGTTCCCGGGGTAGCACACGCCGCTCCGTGTGACACCCCGGGAACGATGAACAGCAGCTTACCTCCGTCCCGCGGCAAGCGCCAGCTATGCAGAAGGAAGGAGGTAGGCGGGATGTTTACGTCCCACTCATCTCCGCCCCTCCGCTTCTATTGGCCGGCCTGCAGTATGACGCCGCTGTGACGCCGAACATCCCTCCCCTTCAGGAAGAGGATGTTCACCGCCCACAGCGACGTCGTACAGCAGGTAAGAGCGTGTGATGAGGGGTTAACGACTTTGTGCGCCACGGGCAACTAATTGCCAGTGACGCACAAACGACGGGGGCGGGTACAATCGATCGTGAAATTGCACAATAAATCGTACCGTGTAAAGCAGGCTTTAGTGTATGTAAACTTTTGATTTGACTTTGCAGAAAGTAATAAAAATGCCTTAAAACATTCTCTCTATCTCTGATTATTCTGGCATTTAATAATTATAAAATAATTTTGGTTCCTGATAGACCTAAAACAGGAAAGGTTCATTCTGATTTCATGTCCGATAGTGAAAAAAACCATGCAGATGTGACTTTATAGATAATGTATGTATACTTCTGGTTTCAACTGTACAAGGTATCATTGCGTTCAGGAGCAATTGCCTAACAAATTATGGCGACCATTTTCTCCTATTATCCATTGTGAAAATTTCAAATTTGGGGCGAAAAACATTTTAGCAGGAAAAATAATAAAAAAAGATATTGTTTTCACCTCCACACGTTAAAAAGTTCTGTGAAGCAACTATGGGTTAAAAATGCTGAACACTCCCCCAGATGATTTGCTTAATAGGTCTAGTTTCCAGAATGGTAGAAATTATTTTCCCCTACTCCATTTTACATTAATTCCTGTAAAAATGTCCTCACAGCAGGTTAAGTATTTAAGGAGTGTGGTTTTTAAAATGGAATCACTTTGGGGGAATTTCCAATATATAGGCCTCTCAAATGCCATTTAAATCTGAATAGATCCCTAAAAGAAACAAGTTTTGTAAATTTCTTGAAATAAAAAAAAAAAAAAAAAAATGGGAAATTGCTGCTAAACTTTTAATCCTTTTAACATCCTAACAAAACATAATGGCGTTTGAAGAAAAAAAAAAAAATAATGCAGATGTAAAGTAGACATGGAAAATGTTATTTATTAATTATTCTGTACAGCATGACTAACTGGTTTAACCCCTTAACGACCGCGGGCAGTAATCTTACGTCCTAGCGGTCATAGTGTTACTGCCCGCGGTCTGCTGCCGGCAGCTTGCAGCGATCGGCGCACATCTCAGCTGATTTTTACAGCCGAGATGTGTGCCTGCCAGGCACGAGCAGAATCGTTATCTGCCCATGCCGTTTAACCGCTTAAATGGCGGTCAATTTGTGACAGCGCCATTATAATTGCATTGGCGGTAAACATTTACTCACCGGCCGATACCGGAAGTCACGTGACATGATCATGTGACTTCCGGTGGTTATCATGGTAGCACAGGGTCATGTGATGACTCCTGTAGCTCACATGACTCACTTTCTGTTTCACCTGGCCCAGAGCTGGGTGAGACAGTAAATGAGTATATCTGCTGTTAACAGCTGTGATCAGCAGATATGGCAGAACGATCAGATTGCTGATCCATAAAGTCCCCTAGGGGACCTAGTAAAATAAAAAAAAAGTAAAAAAAAAAAGTTTTAAAAAAAAAATAAAAACCCTAAAAGTTCAAATCACCCCCCTTTTGCCCCATTGAAAATTAAAGGGTTAAAAAAATAAAGCACACACACATTTGGTATTGCCACGTTCAGAGATGCCCGATCAAAATATAAAATCAATTAATATGATCGGTAAACGTCATAGCGGCAAAAAAAAATCCAAATGCCAAAATTATGTTTTTTGGTTGCCGCAAATTTTGCGATAAATGCAATAACAGTCGATCAAAACATAGCATCTGCGCAAAAATGGTACCGTTAAAAACGGCAGCCTGAGATGCAAAAAATAAGCCGTCACTGAGCCATAGATCCCGAAAAATGAGACCGCTACGGGTCACGGAATATGGCGTAAAACGTGCGCCACTTTTTTTGGACAAACTTCTGAATTTTTTTTAACCCCTTAGATAAAAGTAAACCTATACATGTTTGGTGTCTACGAACTTGCACCGACCTCAGGCATCACACCCATGCATCAGTTTTACTGTATAGTGAACACAGTGAATAAAATATCTCAAAAACAATAGTGCTATCACACTTTTTTTGCAATTTTTCCGCATTTGGAAATTTTTTTGCCATTTTCCAGTACACTATATGGTAAAACGTATGATTTAATTTAAAAGTACAGCTCGTTCCGCAAAAAATGAGCCCTCACATGACCATATTGATTGTTACGTCTCTCCAGAAGAATGGCCAAAAAAAAAAAAAAAAAAAAAAAAAAAAAAAAAAAAAAAAAAAAAAAAAAAAATCGAAATTTGGCAAAATGTTTGCAATTTTCACAAATAAAAGCAAAACATATCAACCTAAGGCTGGAAACACATCTATGCGAGTAAAATCGGTCCGACTGGGCTGAAAAGAAGGGAATTTTGTTTACTTACCGTAAATTCCTTTTCTTCTAGCTCCTATTGGGAGACCCAGACAATTGGGTGTATAGCTTCTGCCTCCGGAGGCCACAGAAAGTTATTACACTTTAAAAAGTGTAACCCCTCCCCTCTGCTATACACCCTCCCGTGCATCACGGGCCCATCAGTTTTGGTGCCAAAGCAGGAAGGAGGAAACTTATAAATTGGTCTAAGGTAAATTCAATCCGAAGGATGTTCGGAGAACTGAAACCATGAACCAAAGAACAATTGAACATGAACAACATGTGTACACAAAAGAACAACAGCCCGAAGGGAACAGGGGCGGGAGCTGGGTCTCCCAATAGGAGCTAGAAGAAAAGGAATTTACGGTAAGTAAACAAAATTCCCTTCTTCTTTGTCGCTCCATTGGGAGACCCAGACAATTGGGATGTCCAAAAGCAATCCCTGGGTGGGTAAAAGAATACCTCGATAAAAAAGAGCCGAAAAAACGGCCCCTTCTTACAGGTGGGCCACTGCCGCCTGAAGGACTCGCCTACCTAGGCTGGCGTCTGCCGAAGCATAGGCATGTGTTACGAGGGGGACCCGGGGAAGCGTGCCAAGATGGTAAATGGACAGCTTCCGCCGGTCAAGGTCCACTGTGCGGTGTAGGGAACCGCTGCTATGGTGGGTGAAGAGTGAGCGGGTCGCTGCTAGCGGTCGTCCGGAATGTCACAGACGACCTGCGTACACCTGTTCGCCCTAACCCGTGAGGGTTGTATGACACGGGGCTCACAACACGATGTACCTGTTGCACGGGGACGCACAGAGGTGCCTACGCACGTGTGTTCAGCGGGAGTCACCGGAGTATGGCACGAGGGTAGCACAGAGGTGCCCGCGCACGTGTGCTTCAGAGATCAGGTGAGTCCAACAGAGATTCAAGGAGCTCACCTGGGACAGGAACACAGCCTGTTAAACGTAGTACTGCCGGAGCAGCAAGGCAGGGGCGAGACCTGCACAAAACAATGACGTCTGTACAGTGGCGTGGCAGCACGCTGCCAGACATCCAAACATAGAAGGACGGTAGCGCGCCGCCATGATGGCAGGAGGGGTTTTTAAGGAGGTATAGCTCCAGCCAAGGGCGGGCGCGAGACGGGTGTGACCCAATCACGATATGTGACGTCCTGGCCCGGCCAGTCAGGATTCAGCACATCACCAGCCTCGTTATCGGGCCGTGTGATACCAGTGAGCGAATCAGAAGACGTCACGTGGAGCACATGCTCAACTTCCTGCCTCTGAGTCATAAAGGCGGGATCTTCGGTTTCACAATGTGCAGAGATAAAGGAAGTCTTGCTGCTTCCCTGAGTATCTATTCTCTGCACACTGTGCAACCACTCCGACCCTCTGCGATGCTGAGCAGCAGGGTACGTGGCAGGGAAGGGATGGGAGACCACTCCATTCCCTACAAGGAGTAAACCACTAGGTGTCACCCTTCTGCTGCATCTATGAGGAGGAAACTCCTGCAGTCTCCCAGACCTTTGGCGTTGCTGAGCAGGAGGGCTCGCGGCAGGCAAGGAATGGGGGACCACCTCATTCCTTGCAAGAGGAGAGCCACGAGATGTAACATTACCCCCCCGTCTAGGGCCCCCCCCGCCGCCTGCGCTCAAAGGCTGCTACCAAAGCCGGGGCGTGGACATGATCCTCCAATTCCCAGGTCCTATGCTTCGGTCCACGACCGACCCACTCCACGAGAAAGTACCTCCTGCCTTGAACGTATTTTGTTTTCACCAGCCTCGCTACTTCAGGGTTGTCGGACGAGGAGTCGGCCGTCGGCCGCCAATCATGCCTGGCCTCTAGAACTCTGGTCCTTTTGGCCCTAAAGAGGCCCACGACCTTGGAGGTATGGTCCCAGGAATGTACATCGTTCCGTAACCTAGGGGGAACGAGGGTCTGGCCAGGTGGCACCTGGTCTAGGGGAGTGGGTGGCCCGGTGGTCCCGAGGTGTTCCTTACATGACCCTGCCCAGGACGAGATCTCCCCTGTTGTCCAGTCGAGTATCGGAGCATGCAGTTTCAACCAGGGGAGTCCTAGAAGGATCTCATCCGTCCCCTCAGGAAGCACCAGAAAGGACAGCTGCTCATGGTGGCCTGGTGATACATCCATCCTGAGAGGGACGGTGACCTGGGTAATGGGTTTTACAAGTAGGGACCCGTTGATTACCTGGATACTGATTGGTTTAGGCAACAGGACTAGGGGGACAGAGTACCTAGTTGCCAGGGAGGCTGAAATGAAATTGCCGTCAGCGCCAGTGTCTAAGCAAGCCAGGGCAGGGAAGACAGTGGTGCCGAACTGCAACTGGGCGCTGAGGGTTAATTTAGAAGGAGAGGCAGAGTCTAGGGTTTCCCCTCTGATGGAAACCATACACTGTCTCTTTTCCGATGGTTTTGAACATCGGGTAGCTACATGTCCCCTCTGCCCACAGGCAGAACAAACGACCGGCGGCCGAGAGCCTGTGGTAGAGGAGACCACTTTGGAGACTTCCATGGGCTCCACAGAGTCATCAACAGAACTGGCTGGGAGACTGATCTGGTGGGGAAGGGGAGTCAGAGGCTCTGTAGGCCAGGTAGACGTGGGTGCCGAAGAGACCTCGAGCCTCCGCTCCGTGTGGCGGATGTCTATGCGGGAGGCAAGCCGAATCAAGGCCTCTAAGGTGGTCGGCACATCACGCGTAGCCAGTGCGTCTTTGACGAACCCTGCCAGACCCTCCCAGAACACAGGGACAAGGACTTTATCTGGCCAGTCCAGCTCTGCGGCGAGTGTCCTGAACTGCACCGCAAAGTCCCCGACTGAAGTGGACCTTTGCCGAAGGCGTAGGAGTCGCAGCGCGGAGTCATGGGTGACTTGAGGCCCGAGGAACACCTTTCTCATGGCCTCAAGATAGACTGGAAGGTGATTCACCACCCGATCTCCGCGCTCCCACAACGGCGTGGACCATTTTAGCGCTCTCCCTGTGAGCAGGGACTGGACGAATGCTACTTTCGCCTTCTCAGTAGCATAAAGAGAGGCGGACATCTCCAAGTAGGTGGTAACCTGGTTTATGAAACCACGGCACTCGGAGCTGTCCCCGTTGAAGCGCTCTGGGAGCGCAAGGCAAGGTGCCTTTCTGGTCAATTCGGGGGAAGACTGCTCCAGAGCTGCCAATCGTGACTCCAACTGCTGCACATAGCGCAGCAACTGCTGCTGCTCTTCTGCCATAGCCAGACCTTTGGCGCGACCGTAATGTTACGAGGGGGACCCGGGGAAGCGTGCCAAGATGGTAAATGGACAGCTTCCGCCGGTCAAGGTCCACTGTGCGGTGTAGGGAACCGCTGCTATGGTGGGTGAAGAGTGAGCGGGTCGCTGCTAGCGGTCGTCCGGAATGTCACAGACGACCTGCGTACACCTGTTCGCCCTAACCCGTGAGGGTTGTATGACACGGGGCTCACAACACGATGTACCTGTTGCACGGGGACGCACAGAGGTGCCTACGCACGTGTGTTCAGCGGGAGTCACCGGAGTATGGCACGAGGGTAGCACAGAGGTGCCCGCGCACGTGTGCTTCAGAGATCAGGTGAGTCCAACAGAGATTCAAGGAGCTCACCTGGGACAGGAACACAGCCTGTTAAACGTAGTACTGCCGGAGCAGCAAGGCAGGGGCGAGACCTGCACAAAACAATGACATCTGTACAGTGGCGTGGCAGCACGCTGCCAGACATCCAAACATAGAAGGACGGTCGCGCGCCGCCATGATGGCAGGAGGGGTTTTTAAGGAGGTATAGCTCCAGCCAAGGGCGGGCGCGAGACGGGTGTGACCCAATCACGATATGTGACGTCCTGGCCCGGCCAGTCAGGATTCAGCACATCACCAGCCTCGTTATCGGGCCGTGTGATACCAGTGAGCGAATCAGAAGACGTCACGTGGAGCACATGCTCAACTTCCTGCCTCTGAGTCATAAAGGCGGGATCTTCGGTTTCACAATGTGCAGAGATAAAGGAAGTCTTGCTGCTTCCCTGAGTATCTATTCTCTGCACACTGTGCAACCACTCCGACCCTCTGCGATGCTGAGCAGCAGGGTACGTGGCAGGGAAGGGATGGGAGACCACTCCATTCCCTACAAGGAGTAAACCACTAGGTGTCACCCTTCTGCTGCATCTATGAGGAGGAAACTCCTGCAGTCTCCCAGACCTTTGGCGTTGCTGAGCAGGAGGGCTCGCGGCAGGCAAGGAATGGGGGACCACCTCATTCCTTGCAAGAGGAGAGCCACGAGATGTAACAGGCATGCACCTGATAGTGTTTTGTAAAAGTGTGCAGACTCGACCAGGTAGCCGCCTGACACACCTGCTGAGCCGTAGCCTGGTGCCGCAATGCCCAGGACGCACCTACAGCTCTGGTAGAATGGGCTTTCAGCCCTGAAGGAATCGGAAGCCCAGACGAACGGTAGGCTTCAAGAATCGGTTCCTTGATCCACCTAGCCAAGGTTGACTTGGAAGCCTGCGACCCCTTACGCTGGCCAGCGACAAGGACAAAGAGCGCATCAGAACGGCGCAGGGGCGCCGTGCGTGAAATGTAGAGCCTGAGTGCTCTCACGAGATCTAACAAGTGCAAATCCTTTTCACATTGGTGAACTGGATGAGGGCAAAAAGAAGGTAAGGAGATATCCTGATTGAGATGAAACGGGGATACCACCTTAGGGAGAAATTCCGGGACCGGACGCAGAACCACCTTATCCTGGTGAAACACCAGGAAGGGGGCTTTGCATGACAGCGCTGCTAGCTCAGACACTCTCCGAAGTGATGTGACTGCCACTAGGAAGGCCACTTTCTGCGAAAGGCGAGATAGAGAGACATCCCGCATCGGCTCGAAAGGTGGCTTCTGGAGAGCCGTCAGCACCCTGTTAAGATCCCAGGGTTCTAGCAGACGCTTGTAAGGTGGAACTATGTGGCAAACCCCCTGCAGGAACGTGCGGACCTGCGGAAGCCTGGCTAGACGCTTTTGAAAAAACACGGAAAGTGCCGATACTTGTCCCTTGAGAGAGCCGAGAGACAAGCCCTTGTCCATTCCGGATTGAAGGAAAGAAAGAAAAGTGGGCAAGGCAAACGGCCAGGGAGTGAAACCCTGATCAGAGCACCAGGATAAGAAGATCCTCCAAGTCCTGTGGTAGATCTTGGCGGACGTTGGTTTCCTGGCCTGTCTCATGGTGGCAATGACATCTTGAGATAACCCTGATGACGCTAGGAGCCAGGACTCAATGGCCACACAGTCAGGTTGAGGGCCGCAGAATTCAGATGAAAAATGGCCCTTGAGACAGCAAGTCTGGTCGGTCTGGGAGTGCCCACGGTTGACCCACCGTGAGGTGCAACAGATCCGGGTACCACGATCTCCTCGGCCAGTCTGGAGCGACGAGGATGGTGCGACTGCAGTCGGACCTGATCTTGCGTAATACTCTGGGCAGCAGTGCCAGAGGAGGAAATACATAAGGCAGTCGAAACTGCGACCAGTCCTGAACTAACGAGTCCTGAGCTCTGTGATCCTTGGACCGAGCCATGAATGCCGGGACTTTGTTGTTGTGCCGAGACGCCATTAGATCGACGTCCGGCGTTCCCCAGCGGCAACAGATCTCCCGAAACACGTCCGGGTGAAGAGACCATTCTCCTGCGTCCATGCCCTGGCGACTGAGAAAATCTGCTTCCCAGTTTTCTACGCCCGGGATGTGAACTGCGGAGATGGTGGAGGCTGTGGCTTCCGCCCACAGCAGAATCCGCTGAACTTCTCGGAAGGCTTGACGACTGCGTGTGCCGCCCTGGTGGTTGATGTACGCAACCGCCGTGGCGTTGTCCGACTGTATTCGGATCTGCCTGCCCTCCAGCCACCGCTGGAACGCCTTTAGGGCCAGATACACTGCCCTTATCTCCAGAACGTTGATCTGAAGGGAGGACTCTGTCGGAGTCCAGGTTCCCTGAGCCCTGTGGTGGAGGAAGACCGCTCCCCACCCTGACAGACTAGCGTCCGTCGTGACCACAGCCCAGGATGGGGGCAAGAAGGATTTTCCTTTCGACAAGGAAGTGGGAAGAAGCCACCACTGAAGAGAGGTCTTGGCTGTCCGTGACAGCGAAACGTTCCTGTCTAGGGACGTCGGCCTCTTGTCCCATTTGCGGAGGATGTCCCATTGAAGTGGACGCAGATGAAACTGCGCAAAAGGAACTGCCTCCATTGCTGCCACCATCTTCCCTAGGAAGTGCATGAGGCGCCTCAAGGGGTGTGACTGACCCCGAAGAAGAGATTGTACCCCTGTCTGTAGTGAACGCTGTTTGTCCAGCGGGAGCTTCACTATCGCTGAAAGGGTATGAAACTCCATCCCGAGGTAAGT
Source organism: Anomaloglossus baeobatrachus (assembly GCF_048569485.1). NCBI lineage: Eukaryota > Metazoa > Chordata > Amphibia > Anura > Aromobatidae > Anomaloglossus > Anomaloglossus baeobatrachus. Next base: position 647,765,486 of record NC_134353.1, on the reverse strand, counting down.
CAGCGATTGGGTCGGTGTCAAATTTGACTTTGGGAAGAAGGGAATTTTGTTTACTTACCGTAAATTCCTTTTCTTCTAGCTCTAATTGGGAGACCCAGACAATTGGGTGTATAGCTTCTGCCTCCGGAGGCCACACAAAGTATTACACTTAAAAGTGTAAGGCCCCTCCCCTTCTGCCTATACACCCCCCGTGGGATCACGGGCTCCTCAGTTTTAGTGCAAAAGCAAGAAGGAGGAAAGCCAATAAACTGGTTTAAGCAAATTCAATCCGAAGGAATATCGGAGAACTGAAACCATTCAACATGAACAACATGTGTATACAAAAAGAAGGGAATTTTGTTACTTACCGTAAATTCCTTTTCTTCTAGCTCTTATTGGGAGACCCAGACGATTGGGGTATAGCTACTGCCCTCTGGAGGCCACACAAAGCACTACATTAAAAGTGCAAGGCCCCTCCCCCTCTGGCTATACCCCCCCCGTGGTATCACGGGTTCTCCAGTTTTAGTGCCAAAGCAAGAAGGAGGAAGCCAATAACTGGTTTAAACAAATTAACTCCGAATAACATCGGAGAACTGAAAAACCGTTCAACATGAACAACATGTGTACCCGCAAACAACAAAAAAACATCCCGAAGGACAACAGGGCGGGTGCTGGGTCTCCCAATAAGAGCTAGAAGAAAAGGAATTTACGGTAAGTAACAAAATTCCCTTCTTCTTCAGCGCTCTATTGGGAGACCCAGACGATTGGGACGTCCAAAAGCTGTCCCTGGGTGGGTAAAGAAATACCTCATGTTAGAGCTGCAAAACAGCCCTCCCCTACGGGGGTGTCACTGCCGCCTGCAGGACTCTTCTACCTAAGCTGGCATCCGCCGAAGCATAGGTATGCACCTGATAATGCTTGGTGAAAGTGTGCAGACTGGACCAGGTAGCTGCCTGGCACACCTGTTGAGCCGAAGCCTGGTGACGTAATGCCCAGGACGCACCCACGGCTCTGGTTGAGTGGGCTTTTAGCCCTGAAGGAACCGGAAGCCCCGCAGAACGGTAGGCCTCTAGAATTGGTTCTTTGATCCATCGAGCCAGGGTGGCTTTAGAAGCCTGCAACCCCTTGCGCGGACCAGCGACAAGGACGAAAAGTGCATCGGCACGGCGTATGGGCGCCGTGCGGGAAATGTAGATTCTGAGTGCTCTCACCAGATCTAGCAAACGTAAGTCCTTTTCATACCGGTGAACCGGATGAGGACAAAAAGAAGGCAAGGAAATATCCTGATTAAGATGAAAAGAGGATACGACCTTAGGGAGAAACTCCGGAATGGGGCGCAGCACAACCTTGTCCTGGTGGAACACCAGGAAGGGAGCCTTGGATGACAGAGCTGCCAGCTCAGACACTCGCCGAAGCGATGTGATCGCAACAAGAAACGCCACTTTCTGCGACAGCCGAGAAAAGGAAACTTCCTTCAGAGGCTCGAAGGGCGGCTTCTGGAGAGCAACTAGTACCCTGTTCAGATCCCATGGATCTAACGGTCGCTTGTACGGGGGCACAATATGACAGACCCCCTGCAGGAACGTGCGCACCTTAGACAGACGTGCTAGACGCTTCTGAAAAAACACGGATAGTGCCGAAACTTGCCCTTTAAGGGAGCTGAGCGACAAGCCCTTTTCTAACCCCGATTGCAGGAAGGAAAGAAACTTGGGTAATGCAAATGGCCAGGGAGACACTCCCTGAGCCGAGCACCAGGATAAGAAAATCTTCCACGTTCTGTGGTAGATCTTAGCAGAATTCGACTTTCTGGCTTGTCTCATTGTAGCAACGACTCCTTGAGATAATCCTGCAGATGCTAGGATCCAGGACTCAATGGCCACACAGTCAGGTTCAGGGCCGCAGAATTCTGATGGAAAAACGGCCCTTGGGACAGTAAGTCTGGTCGGTCTGGCAGTGACCACGGTCGACCGATCGTGAGATGCCACAGATCCGGATACCACGACCTCCTCGGCCAGTCTGGAGCGACGAGTATGATGCGGCTGCACTCGGATCTGATCTTGCGTAGCACTCTGGGCAAGAGCGCCAGAGGCGGAAACACGTAAGGGAGCTGAAACTGCGACCAATCTTGAACCAAGGCGTCTGCCGCCAGAGCTCTTTGATCGCGCGACCTCGCCATGAATGCCGGGACCTTGTTGTTGTGCCGGGATGCCATTAGGTCGACGTCCGGCACTCCCCAGCGGCGACAGATTTCCTGAAACACGTCCGGGTGAAGGGACCATTCCCCTGCGTCCATGCCCTGGCGACTGAGGAAGTCTGCTTCCCAGTTTTCTACGCCTGGGATGTGAACCGCGGATATGGTGGATGCTCTGTCCTCCACCCACATTAGAATGCGCCGGACTTCTTGGAAGGCTTGCCGACTGCGCGTCCCTCCTTGGTGGTTGATGTATGCCACCGCTGTGGAGTTGTCCGATTGGATTCGGATCTGCTTTCCTTCCAGCCACTGCTGGAAGGCTAGTAGGGCAAGATACACTGCTCTGATCTCCAGAACATTGATCTGAAGGGTGGACTCCTGCGGAGTCCACGTCCCCTGAGCCCTGTGGTGGAGAAACACTGCTCCCCACCCTGACAGACTCGCATCTGTCGTGACTACTGCCCAGGATGGGGGCAGGAAGGATCTTCCCTGAGATAACGAGGTGGGAAGGAGCCACCATTGTAGAGAGTCCTTGGCCGTCTGGGAAAGCGAGACTTTCCTGTCCAGGGACGTTGACTTCCCGTCCCATTGGCGGAGAATGTCCCATTGAAGTGGGCGCAGATGAAACTGCGCAAAGGGAACTGCTTCCATGGCTGCCACCATCTTCCCTAGGAAATGCATGAGGCGCCGCAAGGGATGCAACTGGCCCTGCAGGAGAGATTGCACCCCTGTCTGTAGTGACCGCTGCTTGTTCAGCGGCAGCTTCACTATCGCTGCTAGAGTATGAAACTCCATGCCAAGATACGTTAGTGACTGAGTCGGTGATAGGATCGACTTTGGAAAGTTGATGATCCATCCGAAAGACTGTAGAGTCTCCAGCGTAGCATTCAGGCTGTGCTGACATGCCTCCTGAGAGGGAGCTTTGACCAATAAGTCGTCTAGGTAAGGGATCACCGAGTGTCCCTGAGAGTGCAAGACTGCTACCACCGCCGCCATGACCTTGGTGAAGACCCGTGGGGCTGTCGCCAGACCAAATGGAAGAGCTACGAACTGAAAATGGTCGTCTCCTATCACAAAACGTAGAAAACGTTGATGTTCTGTAGCAATTGGCACGTGGAGATAAGCATCTTTGATGTCTATTGAGGCAAGGAAGTCTCCTCTGGACATTGAGGCAATGACAGAGCGGAGGGTTTCCATCCGGAACCTCCTGGCGTGCACATGTTTGTTGAGCCGTTTTAGGTCCAGAACAGGACGGAACGAGCCGTCCTTTTTTGGAACCACAAAGAGATTGGAGTAAAACCCTTGCCCTTGTTCCTGAGGAGGGACTGGGATCACCACTCCTTCCGCTTTTAGGGAATCCACCGCCTGCAGCAGAGCATCTGCTCGGTCTGGATGTGGGGAGGTTCTGAAGAACCGAGCTGGAGGACGAGAAATGAACTCGATTCTGTACCCGCGAGACAAAATGTCCGTCACCCACCGGTCTTTGACCTGTGACATCCAAATGCCGGAAAAGCGGGAGAGCCTGCCCCCGACCGGCGATGCGGAGGGAGGGGGCTGGAAGTCATGAGGTAGCCGCTTTGGAAGCGGTACCTCCATTTGCTTTCTTGGGGCGTGTGTGAGTCCGCCACGAATCTGAGTTTCTTTGCGTCCTCTGAGTCCCCTTGGACGAGGTAAATGGTGTCTTGCCCGAACCTCGAAAGGACTGAAACCTCTGCTGCCACTTTTTCTGCTGAGGTTTGGTTGTTCTGGGTTGTGGTAAAGAGGAGTCTTTACCCTTGGACTGCTTAATGATGTCAGCCAATGGCTCGCCAAACAGTCTATCTCTAGACAAAGGCAAACTGGTTAAACATTTTTTGGAACCAGCATCTGCTTTCCAGTCCTTTAACCACAAGGCTCTGCGCAAAACTACCGAATTGGCGGACGCCATTGAGGTGCGACTGGTAGATTCTAGGACCGCATTGATAGCGTAAGACGCAAACGCCGACATCTGCGTGGTAAGGTGCGCCACTTGCGGCACTGCTGGATGCATGATAGCATCCACTTTTGCTAAGCCAGCTGAAATAGCCTGGAGTGCCCATACGGCTGCGAATGCCGGAGCAAACGACGCGCCGATGGCTTCATAGACAGATTTTAACCAAAGGTCCATCTGTCTGTCATTGGCATCTTTAAGTGAAGCGCCATCCTCCACTGCAACTATGGATCTAGCTGCAAGTTTGGAAATCGGGGGGTCTACCTTTGGACACTGTGTCCAGCGCTTGACCACCTCAGGGGGGAAAGGGAAACGCGTATCTTTAGATCGTTTAGAGAAACGCCTTTCTGGGTGAGCGTCGTGCTTCTGGATTGATTCTCTGAAGTCAGAGTGATCTAACAAAGCACTCAATTTACGCTTGGGATAAAGGAAACGAAACTTCTCCTGCTCCGCAGCCGCCTCTTCTGCTGAAGGGGCTGGGGGAGAAATATCCAACAGCCTATTGATGGCTGAGATAAGGTCGTTTACCATGGCATCCCCATCAGGGGTATCCAGGTTGAGAGGGGTTCCAGGAGTGGATTCCTGATCACTCTCATCAGACACATCACAGGGAGACTGATTGCGCTGAGACCCTGAGCAGTGTGATGACGTCGAGGGTCTTTCCCAGCGAGCTCGCTTAGGGTGGCTGGGGCTATCATCTGAGTCATAATCCTCGGCCTGTGAAGCCGGGGACCCCCCTGTGGGCTGGATACATTCCAAGTAAGGGGGACCTGAGGACAGAGGCCTCGCCGTGCCCAAAGACTGAGCCCCATGCATAGATTGCAAGGTTTCAAGGATTTTTGCCATAGACACAGACATATTATCTGCAAAAACTGCAAAGTCTGTCCCTGTCACCGGGGCAGAACCTACAAGCGTCTCAGCCTGGGTCGCTACCTCTCCTGACTCCGGCTGGCGAAGCAGCACCGGGTCGGAGCATTGCACACAATGGGGGTCATCGGAGCCTGCTGGTAGATTAGCCCCACATGCAGCACACGCAGTATACACAGCCCTTTTTGCCTTGGCCGCCTTGCGTTTTGAGGATGACATGTTGCTGCTTCCACAGAGCGATCTGGGATATGCAGCCAGAAGCGACCTCACAGTGCAAGAAATACAATATCTATATATCTGTACACAGTACACCGATACACAGTGAGGCACTAGAGGGACCAGCACAGAAAAATCGCTTACCGCCCGCTTAAAAAAGCGGGTGTGTGGTCACCAGATAGCCCCTAGTCCAGGTCTCCCAGAGCCTTGCGTCCTTCCTCCAGCCAGGCATGCATGTAATGGCTGCCGGCGTCCCGAGAGAGGAAGGGGGGCGGGCCCTGGGCGTTCCTGGCCAAGAGCGGGAAGCCTGCTTCCCTCTGTGCCAAGTGAGAGGGCTGGAGCATGTAAATCAGGCTCCAGCCCTCGTCGCTGCTAGCGAACAGCGTCTCTCCCCTACCCTGATTGACAGGGTGGGGGCGGGAACGAATCGGAGGTGCCGGCGTCCTAGGCCCAAAAAGCCGGGGACTAAATTTATAACCGCCGCCGCCGTAAAAGCGCGGACGGCGGATCCCCGGCGCACCACAAGTCACAGCAGCGCCGCCCGGTCCAGAGGGGGTCGGCGCTGCGTTCCCATACACGAAAAGTCCCCCAGTAATCTGTAGGGACACCAACTCCAACGTTGCGGTCCCCGGCGCACTACAACACCCAGCCAGCCCGGAGTGTGTCTGTGCCTGCCGGGGACACAGAGTACCTGTATGATGCAGGGCCCTGTCCCTGATGGTACTCCTGCTCCGTCTCCATCAGGTTCTAATGGGTCTGTGGATGGAGCCCGGCGTCAGAGCAGAGAGGCCGGCAGGATCCCACTTCCACAGAGCCCTACAAGGGGATGTGGAAGGAAAACAGCATGTCAGGCTCCAGCCCTGTACCAGCAATAGGTACCTCAACCTTACAACACCATCCAGGGGTGAGAAGGGAGCATGCTGGGGACACTATATGTGTCCTCTTTTCTTCCATCCGAAATAGTCAGCAGCTACTGCTGACTAAAATCTGTGGAGCTATGCATGGAATGTCTGACCTCCTTCGCACACAAAGCTAAAACTGGAGAACCCGTGATACCACGGGGGGGGTATAGCCAGAGGGGGAGGGGCCTTGCACTTTTAATGTAGTGCTTTGTGTGGCCTCCAGAGGGCAGTAGCTATACCCCAATCGTCTGGGTCTCCCAATAGAGCGCTGAAGAAAACAGGGGCGGGTGCTGGGTCTCCCAATTAGAGCTAGAAGAAAAGGAATTTACGGTAAGTAAACAAAATTCCCTTCTTCTTTGTCGCTCTATTGGGAGACCCAGACAATTGGGATGTCCAAAAGCAATCCCTGGGTGGGTAAAATAATACCTCGTAATAGAGCCGTAAAACGGCCCCTTCCTACAGGTGGGCAACCGCCGCCTGAAGGACTTGTCTGCCTATGCTGGCATCCGCCGAATCATAGGTATGCACCTGACAGTGTTTCGTGAAAGTGTGGAGGCTGGACTAGGTAGCCGCCTGACACACAAGCTGAGCCGTAGCCTGGTGCCTCAAGCCCAGGACGCATCCACCGCTCTGGTAGAATGGACCTTCAGCCCTGAGGGAACCGTAAGCCCAGCAGAACGATAAGCTCGAGAATTGGTTCCTTGAACCACCGAGCCAGTCTTGATTTGGAAGCTTGCGACCCTTTACGCTGGCTAGCGACAAGGACAAAGAGTGCTTCCGAGCGGCGCAGGGGCGCCGTACGATCGATGTAGAGTCTGAGTGCTCTCACCAGATCTAATCAAGTGCAAATCCTTTTCACATTGGTGAACTGGATGAAGACAAACAGAGGGTACGGGGATACCCTGATTGAGATGAAAGGGGGGATACCACCTTAGGGAGAAATTCCGGAACCGGACGCAGAACCCCTTGACCTGGTGAGACACCGGGAAGGGGACTTTGCACGACAATGCTGCCCCGACAGACACTCTCCGAAGTGAAGTGACTGCCCCTAGGAAAACCACTTTCTGCGAAAGGCGTGAGAGAGAAAAATCCCTCATAGGCTCAAATGGTGGTTTCTGAAAAACCATCGGCACCCTGTTCAAATCACAGGGTTCGAACAGTCGTTTGTAAGGAAGGACTAAGCGGCAAACCTCCTGCAGGAACGTGCGTACCTGAGGAAGTCTTGCTAGGCGCTTCTGAAGAAAATACAGAGAGCGCTGAGATTTGTCCCTTAAGGGAGCCGAGCGACAAACCTTTTTCCAAACCGGATTGCAGGAAGGAAAGAAAGTAGGCAAGGCAATTGGCCAGGGAGAAACTCCCTGAACAGAGCACCAAGATAAGAATATCTTCCACGTTCTGTGGTAGATCTTGGCAGATGTGTGTTTTCTGGCCTGTCTCATAGTGGTGATGACCTCTTGAGATAACCCTGCAGATGTTAGGATCCAGGACTCAATGGCCACACCATCAGGTTGAGGGTCGCAGAATTCAGATGGAAAAAACGACCCTTGAGACAGCAAGTCTGGTCGGTCTGATAGTGCCCACGGTTGGCCTACCGTGAGATGCCACAGATCCGGGTACCACGACCTCGTTGGCCATTCTGGAGCGACGAGGATGGCGCGGCGGCAGTCGGACCTGATCTTGCGTAACACTCTGGGCAACAGTGCCAGAGGTGGGAACGCATAAGGGAGTTGAAACTGCGACCAATCCTGAACAAAGGCGTCTGCCGCCAGAGCTCTGTGATCGTGAGACCGCACCATGAATGCCGGGACCTTGTTGTTGTGCTGAGACGCCATTAGGTCGACGTCCGGCATCCCCCAGCGGCAACAGATCTCCTGAAACACGTCCGGGTGAAGGGACCATTCCCCTGCGTCCATGCCCTGGTGACTGAGAAAGTCTGCTTCCCAGTTTTCTACGCCCGGGGTGTGGACTGCGGATATGGTGGAGGCCGTGGCTTCCACCCACATCAAAATCCGTCGGACTTCCAGGAAGGCTTGCCGACTGCGTGTTCCTCCTTGGTGATTGATGTAAGCCACCGCTGAAGAGTTGTCCGATTGAATTCGGATCTGCTTGCCTTCCAGCCACTGCTGGAAAGCTTTTAGGGCAAGACACACTGCCCTGACTTTCAGAACATTGATCTGAAGGGAGGACTCTTGCTGAGTCCACGTACCCTGAGCACTGTGGTGGAGAAAAACTGCTCCCCACCCTGACAGACTCGCGTCCGTCGTGACCACCGCCCAGGATGGGGGTAGGAAGGATTTCCCCTTCGACAATGAAGTGGGAAGAAGCCATTACCGAAGAGAATCTTTGGCTGCCTGAGGGAGGGAGACGTTCCTGTCGAGGAACGCCGACTTCCTGTCCCATTTGCTAAGGATGTCACATTGTGCAACCCTGCTGCAGTGACCGCTGTTTGTCCAGCGGAAGTATCACCATCGCCGATAGGGCATGAAATACCATGCCTAGATATGTCAGCGATTGTGCCGGTGTCAGATTTGACTTTGGAAAATTGATGATCCACCCGAAGCTCTGGAGAATCTGTAGAGTAGCGTTGAGGCTGTGTTGGCATGCCCCTTGAGAGGGTGCCTTGACAAGCCGAACGTCCAGGTAAGGAATCACCGAGTGTCCCTGAGAGTGGAGGACCGCTACTACTGTTGCCATGACCCTGGAGAAAATCCGCGGGACTGTCGCCAGGCCGAAATGCAGTGCCGCGAACAGAAGGTGCTCGTCTCCTATGTTGAACTGCAGGAAGCGCTGATGCTCTGGAGCGATCGGCACGTGGAGATAAGCGTCCTTGATACCGATCGATGCAAGGAATCTCCTCGGGACATTGAGACGATGACGAAGCGGAGGGATTCCTCCGGAACCGCCTGGTTTTAACGTGTCTGTTGCCCTGACGGAAAGACCCGCCATTTTTTGGGACCACAAACAAGTTGGAGTAAAAACCGTGACCCTGTTGCTGAAAAGGAACCGGGACCACCACTCCTTCTGCCTTCAGAGTGCACACCGCCTGCCTGAGAGCCTCGGCTCTCTTGGGAGGCGGAGATGTTCTGAAGAATCGAGTCGGAGGACGAGAGGAAAACTCTCTCCTGTAACCGTGATTTAGGCCGTGAATCGGCATTCCTCTGATCCTTCTGAGGCCTTTTGGACGAGGAGAATTGGACCTGCCCGCGCCCCGCAAGGACCGAAACCTCGACTGTCCCCTCCTCTGTTGGGGTAAGATCGGTTTAGCCTGAGGAAAGGATGTATCTTTTTCCTTTTGATTGTTTGATGATTTCATCCAGTCGCTCACCAAACAAGCGGTAACCAGAGATTGGCAAACTGGTTAGGCACCTTTTGGAAGCAGAATCTGCCTTCCCACAAGGCTCTGCGTATTACCACTGAATTGTCGGACGCAACCGCCTTCCGGCTCGCCGAGTCCAGGACAGCATTGATGGCGTATGACGCAACCACTGACGTTTGAGATGTTAAGACGCAGCCTGCGATGCAGACAAACGTGTAACTGCTTCAATTTGCGCTTGAGCCGCTGAGACCGCTTGGAGCGCCCAGACGGCTGCGAAAGCTGGAGCAAAAGACGCGGCAATAGCTTCATAGGCATCTTTGAGTGAAGCCATATCTTCCACTGCAACTAAGGATTTAGCCGCTGGAGATAGGCGGTCCACATTGGAACACTGAACCCAGCCCTTGACAACGTCAAAAGGGAAGAGATAACGTGTATCCTTAAGGCGTTTGGAAAAAAACGATATCTGGACAAGCCTGGTTGGTCTGGACTGCCTCCCTGAAGTCAGAGTGATCCAGAAACGTAGTCAATGTACGCTTGGGGAACCTGAAACGGAACTTCTCCTGCTGAGAAGCTGACTCCTCAGGCGTAGGAGCTGAGGGAGAAGTAACCAACATTTGATTGATGGATGCCGTAAGATCGTTCATTACGGTATCACAATCAGGTGTATCCAGGTAGAGAACGTTCTCAGGATCAGAATCCTGATCAGATACCTCCGCCTCATCATAGAGAGTGTCCCCATGCTGAGGCCCTGAATGATGCGGTGATGTCGAGGGATGCTCCCAGCGAGGTCGCTTAGGGGGTCTGGGACTGCGGTCCGAGTCAGACCCCTCACCCTGGGATCCCTGAGACACTCCAGGAGCACCTTGTTGTACCAACTGGAGGGGGACCAGGGGTAATGAAACAACAGTGCCCATGGTCTGAGAGACCGGTCTGGACTGCAAGGCTTCTAGTATCATAGCCAGACTGCAAGGCTTCTAGTATCATAGCCATAGTCTCAGAAAGTCTGAAGTAAATGCTGCAAACTCCGTCCCCATCACCTGGACCATTAGCAGAGACTCCGGCTGAGTAAGTTCCACAAGGACCGTGCATTGCATACAATTGGGGTCCGTGGAACCTGCCGGCAGTATAGCCGTACATGCTGTACAGGCTGCATAGAAAACCTGTGCTTCTGCACCCTTGTTTTTCACAGACGATATGCTGTTATCTCCTCCGAACAATCAAGGAGGGTATATAGCCAAAATACAAAAGTGCGACCGAACAGTGCAATGTATAGCGTACAAGCATATATCTATATGTGCATTTCGGCACTAGTGGGGTCAGCACCACAGGTGCTGCTTACCGCCCGCTCACAGCGGTTGTGTGACCACCAGAATCCCTGCCAGGGTCTTCCCAAACTTGTCTCTTTTCTCAGCCACAGAAAAAACTGACATGAATGGCTGCCGGCGTCCTGTGTAGAGGAGGAGGCCGTGGGCGTGCCCCAGAAAGTGCGGGAATCCGGTTTCACACTGTGTACAGTGAGAGGGGTGGAGTATGCAAAGCATGCTCCAGCTCTCAGCGCTGCCGTGCTGTGCAGCGTCACGCCCTTACCCTGACTGGCAGGCCTGTGGGCGGTAACGAAGTGAGACTAGGCCGCAAAAGCCGGGGACTAGAGTGATAAGCGCGGTCCGGCATATAAGCCCTGGTCGGCGCGGAAGTCCCCGGCGCACCACAAGTCCCAGCCGCGCCTGAGATAAAAATGGCAGCGGCGGTTAGCGCGGCAGTCCCCCCAATACTCTAACACACCCAGCTATGCTGTAGTGTGCGATGGCACCAGTGCGGGCAGCGACGCCGTCCCTGGCGCACTAACACACCCAGCAGTGCTGCCGTGTGTCTGTGCGCGGTCCCCTTTATGGGGACACAGAGTACCTCAATCGTAGCAGGGCCATGTCCCTGAAGATACTCAGCTCCATCCCAGGGGCTGTGGATGGAGCACGGTCTCCTGTGCCTGGAGACCGATAAGATCCCACTTCACCCAGAGCCCTAAGGGGATGGGGAAGGAAAGCAGCATGTGGGCTCCAGCCTCCGTACCCGCAATGGGTACCTCAACCTTAACAAACACCGCCGACAAAAGTGGGGTGAGAAGGGAGCATGCTGGGGGCCCTAGTATGGGCCCTCTTTTCTTCCATCCGACATAGTCAGCAGCTGCTGCTGACTAAACAGTGGAGCTATGCGTGGAATGTCTGACCTCCTTCGCACAAAGCATGAAAACTGAGGAGCCCGTGATCCCACGGGGGGTGTATAGGCAGAAGGGGAGGGGCCTTACACTTTTAAGTGTAATACTTTGTGTGGCCTCCGGAGGCAGAAGCTATACACCCAATTGTCTGGGTCTCCCAATAGAGCGACAAAGAAATTGATGATCCACCCGAACCTCTGGAGAGTCTCCAGAGTGACGGTCAGGCTGTGTTGGCATGCCACCCTGGAGGGTGCCTTGACTAGAAGATCGTCTAAGTAAGGGATCACCGAGTGACCCTGAGAGTGTAGGACCGCCACCACTGCTGCCATGACCTTGGTGAAGACCCGTGGGGCTGTCGCCAGGCCGAATGGCAGCGCCACGAACTGAAGGTGTTCGTCCTTGATGGCGAAACGCAGAAAGCGGTGATGCTCGGGAGCGATCGGCACATGGAGATAAGCATCTTTGATGTCGATTGATGCTAGGAAGTCTCCTTGTGACATCGAGGCGATGACTGAGCGGAGAGATTCAATCCGAAACCTTCTGGTGCTCACATGCTTGTTGAGCAGCTTGAGGTCTAGAACGGGACGGAATGATCCGTCCTTTTTTTGGCACCACGAACAAGTTGGAGTAGAAGCCGTGACCATGTTCCTGAGGTGGAACGGGAATCACCACTCCTTCTGCCTTCAGAGTGTTTACCGCCTGAAAAAGTGCATCGGCTCGCTCGGGGGGCGGAGATGTTCTGAAGAAACGAGTCGGAGGACGAGAACTGAGCTCTATCCTGTAACCGTGAGACAGAATGTCTCTCACCCATCGGTCTTGGACATGTGGCCACCAGGCGTCGCAAAAGCGGAAGAGCCTGCCACCGACCGAGGATGCGGTTTGTGGAGACCGAAAGTCATGAGGAGGCCGCCTTGGGGGCGGCTCCTCCGGCGGTCTTTTTAGGACGTGACTTAGACCGCCATGCAGAAGAGTTGCTCTGGCCCTTCTGTGACCTGTTGGACGTGGAGGAATGGGACCTGGCTGAGGGCCGAAAGGACTGAAACCTCGGTTGAATCTTTCGCTGCTGAGGTCTGTTCGGTTTAGACTGGGGTAAGGACGAGTCCTTTCCCTTGGATTGGTTGATAATTTCGTCCAATTGCTCGCCAAACAAGCGGTCGCCGGAAAATGGCAAACCGGTTAAGAACTTCTTGGAAGCAGAGTCTGCCTTCCATTCGCGTAGCCACATGGCCCCGCGGACTGCCACCGAATTGGCGGATGCTACCGCTGTACGGCTCACCGAGTCGAGGACAGCGTTCATGGCGTAGGACGAAAAAGCCGACGCCTGAGAAGTCAAAGACACGACCTGCGGAGTAGCAGTGCGTGTGACCGCATTAATCTCAGACAGACAAGCTGAGATAGCTTGGAGTGCCCACACGGCTGCAAATGCTGGAGCAAAAGACGCACCTATGGCTTCATAGATGGATTTCATCAGGAGCTCTATTTGCCTGTCAGTGACATCTTTGAGCGATGAGCCATCTGCCACTGATACCACGGATCTAGCCGCCAGCCTAGAGACTGGAGGATCCACCTTGGGACACTGAGCCCAACCCTTAACTACGTCAGGTGGGAAGGGGTAACGTGTGTCCTTAAGGCGCTTAGTAAAGCGCTTGTCCGGATATGCTCTGTGCTTCCGGACAGCATCCCTGAAGTTAGAGTGATCGAAAAAAACACTCCTTGTACGTTTGGGAAACCTAAACTGGTGTTTCTCCTGTTGTGAATCTGACTCCTCAACAGGTGGAGTTGGAGGAGGAAGTTCTAGCACCCGGTTAATGGACGCTATAAGGTCATTTACAATGGCGTCTCCTTCAGGTGTATCAATATTGAGAGCACAGTCAGGATCAGAGCCCTGAGCTGCAACCTCCGCCTCATCCTCCAGAGAGTCCTCATGCTGAGACCCTGAGCAGCGTGATGAAGTGGATGAGGGTCCCCAGCGAGCCCGCTTAGACGGTCTGTGACTGCGGTCCGAGTCGGAGTCCTCCTCGTGGGACCTATGTGTCACCTCAGGAGCAGTTTGCTGCTCCAACCGAGGGGGGCCTGGGGTCAATGATTCAACAGTGCCCGGGGCCTGTGTTACCGGCCTGGACTGCAAAGCTTCTAGTATCTTAGCAGACCATTTGTCCATAGACTGAGCCATGGATTGTGAAAGGGACTCAGAAAGTTTCTCAGCCAACACTGCAAACTCTGTCCCTGCCACCTGGACAGTGACAGCCGGTGGTTCTACCTGAGCCGAGGGTCCCACCAGTGCCTGAGGCTCTGGCTGAGTGAGTGTCACAGGGGCCGAGCATTGCACACAATGAGGGTAGGTGGAACCTGCAGGTAACATAGCCGCACAAGAGGTACAAGTTGCAAAATAAGCCTGTGCCTTGGCACCCTTGCTTTTTGCAGACGACATGCTGTTATCTCCTCTTAGCAAACAGTGAGGGTATATAGCCAAGCAAATACTGCGGCCGAGCAGAGTAAATGTATACCCAATATGGATATATATATATACACTGCGGCACCCAGGGGGGCCAGCACCTGTAACAGGTGCGGCTTACCGACCGCGTTCAGCGGTTGTGTGTCCACCAGATTCCCTGCCTGGGCCTCCCAGCGCTGTGGAGCTCTATCTGAAGTTCTCCTCCGGCAGCAGCGATAATAACAATGGCTGCCAGCGTTCTGAGAGGAGGAGGGAGCCGTGGGCGTGCCTCAGAAAGTGCGGGAATCTGGTGCCCCACGGTGCTCAGTGAGGGGGGAGGAGGATACTAAGTATGCTCCAGCCCTCACCGCTGACGTGCAGTCTAGCGTCCCGCCCTTGCCCCTGACTGGCAGGCCCGGGGGCGGGAATATTCCCTGATGACATCCAGTCTCCTGTCCGTCAGGTTCCCACAGGGGCTGCGGAGGGAGCCCGGTCCCAGTGCCTGGTGACCGGTTAGGATCCCACTTCTCCCAGAGCCCCTAAGGGATGGGGAAGGATAACGGCATGTGGCTCCAGCCTTTGTACCCGCAATGGGTACCTCAACCTTAACAGCACCGCCGACCAAAGTGGGGTGAGAAGGGAGCATGCCGGGGGCCCTGGGGCCCTCTTGTTTTCCATCCGATAAAGTCAGCAGCTGCTGCTGACTAAAATGTGGAGCTTGCGTGAATGTGTGCCTCCTTCAACACAAAGCATAAAACTGATGGGCCCGTGATGCACGGGAGGGTGTATAGCAGAGGGGAGGGGTTACACTTTTTAAAGTGTAATAACTTTGTGTGGCCTCCGGAGGCAGAAGCTATACACCCAATTGTCTGGGTCTCCCAATGGAGCGACAAAGAAAAACTCGGCTGAATTTAGTTCACGTTAGGTCCGAGTGCAACGCAACTGCGATCCTTTTTTTGAATTAATGATTTGGCTCGCGTCTGCGACACGTGTGTGTCGCGATTGCGATGCTAGTTTCCTGCAACATCTTAACTACATTAAATTGATTACACATGTGTCATTTATTTTACCTTTGGGAATGTGATGTCACATTCATCTGTTGAATATTTAATGAGCGTAGTTCCTGCCACACTCGCAAATGTGAACGCTGGTGCGCGTGTGTGATCCTACTTTTAATCCCCTTCCATAGGAAATCATTGCGACAAATGGTGCGAGAAACTCGCAAAAAAGCAGCATGCTGCGATTTTTTTCTCGGTCCGATTTGGCCTGAGGGGGAGAAAAAAAAAAAAAAAAAAAAAAAAAAAAAAAAAAAAAAAAATCGCAAATGCGAGCTGAATCATTGACTAACATGTGTCAGATTCCAATGCGAGTTTTTCTCGCATTGCTCTACTGCGAGAAACTCGCAAGTGAGAAGCAGCCCTAAAGTGACCACTACCATGAAGCACAATGTGTCACAAAAAACAACTGCATATTTACTAGGATTCGTTGAAGGGTTCCAGAGTTATTACCAGAAAAAGTGACAGTGGTAAGATCTCCAAAATTGGTTTGGTCACGAAGAGGGTTAATGTTTTTCACTAAGGGGTCCTTTTTAAGCTAATGGTCATGTGAGCTAAAATTGTTACTCGCTGGATCACATAAAAGTATGTGTGTGGACCTGAAGTTGCTTTTTCAATGTATGTCTAATGCCTGCTTTACACGAGACGACCGATCGTGCAATTTCACGATCGATCGTACCCGCCCCCGTCGTTTGTGCGTCACGGGCAAATCGCTGCCCGTGTCGCACAAACTCGTTTAACCCCCGTCACACACACTTACCTTCCGGACGACCTCGCTGTGGGCGACGAACGTCCACTTCCTGGAGTGGGAGGGACGTTCGGCGTCACAGCGACGTCACACGGCAGCCGGCCAATAGAAGTGGAGGGGCGGAGATGAGCGGGATATAAACATCCCGCCCACCTCCTTCCACATAGCCGGCGGGTGCAGCGGGACGCAGGTACGCTGTGTTCATCGTTCCCGTGGTGTCACAAGGAGCAACGTGTGATGCCACGGAAACAATAAACAACCGGCGCCATTTTAATTAAACAATTTTATGAAAGCTAGCGACGAGTACACGACTCACGATTTGTGAGCGATACTGCGTCGCTAGGAGGTGTTACACGAGACGACATCGTGTACGATGCCGGATGTGCGTCACGAAAACCGTGACCCCGACGATGCATCGCATGATCAGTCGTCTCGTGTAAAGCCCGCATTAGAATCTTTGTTCTGAAGTACAGTACCAGATGCTTACATTAAGGAAGTAACAATGCCCCAAACAACAGTGCTGGTGCAGGCTGGCAAGATGCTCACATGAACTATAGGGCAGCAGCTACGCTGGAAATTAGGGAAAACTGATCGGTAAGTATATTAAACTCACCTAGTCTAAACTACATAGACAGCATAAGGGGACAAAAATATTATTGGGATTCCCTCTATAAGATGTCTTGAGTGATTATGTCAAAGGAGTTTTCATGGATGCTTAAAAAACCCAGTACGAACTACAGCAAAGCAAGGCATCTACAGCAAAAAAGACAAAGGGGCAGTGCCTGGGACATATAACTGCTTCCTTTCACCTGTGTCAAATATTCAGTTTACTTCCCAGGCAATGAAGGGCCCTTGTGCAGGACTTGTGTCTGGGCCCCTTCCATCAGCAAACCTGCATACTTACATGTAAAAGCACACATATAAATTATGCACATACTACAGTACAAATACACACAATACATGCATAAACATTTTATTTTTGTGATGCACTTGTTCTGAAGACCAATTTATTTTTGTATCAATTCAGGATGAAAACAGCCTTGGTTTTTTTTTTCTTCTTTTTATACGAGACTGTGTGCTATTTTACTAGACACACCTTTAAAGTTTTATATTTGTAACTTTATTATAGATTTAATGGAGAGAAAAAAAAATAAAAAAAAAAAAAAAAGTCACTTTTTCCATTTAAGGATCAATGTAAATAATTTTAGCACCGTTTTTATCAGGGATGGTACAATTACAGGGAAACCAAATATGTTCATGTTATTTGTAGAGATGAGTGAACCAGAGATTCGGAGTTCAGACCCAACAGACTATCACAAAAAACGTTCAGGTTCGGAAATCAGGTGCCTTACGTATGCTGCCCACTCCTGTGATCATCGATGTGCTCGAGTACGCTCAGTGCTCAGCCCAGTGCGAGCCGCCTGCAGTGTAATAACAAAAGAGTTATTGGATGTAGTGTGCACACAAAAAAATAAATAAATAAAAATGGAAAAACCCAGCCCACTCTCCCCGGGAGGAATCTGTTTATGGCTGGCCGCATGTTCAGGTCAAATCCAGGTCTCAAACCGAACTTCTACAGGTTCAGTCAGCTATAGTTATTTTTGCCGCTTAAAAAGTGCAATATATTATACATATATATTACACTTTTTAAATGGCGAAAATAACTATAGATGAGCGAACATATATCGCCATAGAGAGATTGTTCTCTGTACCAGTACAATATGCCTGTAAAGAAGAGAAATACTATTTAGAACTATAGGCAGAGAAAATTGTCCTTTATTTAAAATTCAAGAAAAGCAAATCGGAGAGAACACGAACACACACACACACACATACACTTTTATACTTGCTAGTCTCTCCTAAAGGAGAATTATAGCTATGACTGTCAATCCCTATCCTTCACACGCAACGACATCGCTTCCGAGATATCGTTGGGGGGTCACAGAATTCGTGACGCATATCCGGCCTCGTTAGCGACGTTGTTGCGTGTGACACCTACGAGCGACCGCTAACGATCAGAAATACTCACCAAATAGTTGATCGTTGACAAGTCATTCATTTTCCAAATGTTGAACTTCTGGGACGCCGGTTGTTCGTCGATCCTGAGGCAGCACACATCGCTACGTGTGACACCCCAGGAATGACGAACAACATCGTTCCTGCGTCCGCCGGCAACAAGGTGGGAGTGTTGTTTACGCGGCTGCTCTCCGCTTCTATTGGTGGCCTGCTATGTGACTTCACTGACGCCGCACGAACCACCCCATTAGAAAAGAGGTTGTTCGCCGGCCACAGCGACGTCGTTAAGAAGGGAAGTATGTGTGACGCTTACCAGCAATATTGTTTGCCACGGGCAGCGATTTGCACGTCACGCACAAATGACGGGGGCGGGTGCGATCACTAGCGATGTCGCAGCATGTAAAGCGGCCTTAATTCTTTAAAGACAAAGACTTAATAGAATAAATTTTTTTCTTATGGTTTTAAGCAATTACAATCTAACCAGATTCAAGAACTGACTGATCTCCAGCAAAATAAAATAAATATTGTTTTGTAGAAAGTATGTAAAGTCCTTCCTAATACACGTCTGTCATGGCAGGATTTTCTATAATGTTGTGCTAAATATGCATGTTCTTCTTTCTTAATATTATTCGGTACAATTACAACCAATTCTTTATATATATATTACAGGCAAGAAGTGTGATCAGGCAACCGGAGGCGCAAGTCCCCTAAATGAACTTAAAAAAAATATTTAAAATCACCTTCTTCACTTCTTTGAATAAAAGACAAAAAAAATATTTGGCTTTGTTGCATCTGCAAAACTTGGAACAAATTATAAAATGTAAAATCTGTACAGAAAATAGCATGAGAAAAACAAACTAAATTTAAAACCAATGGTTTTTTTTAATGACTGCCGGGGGGAGGGGGAGAGGAGATCATTATCTCGTCCTCTCAGAGCAGTCATTATCTCTTCTCCGCCTCTCCCGAGCAGTTATTATCAGATAACATTTTGTTATTAGAGCTACAAATAACATAAAATTATGGATTTTTCGAGACGTGACACCACCCGAGTTATGCTTTTTTTTTTTTTCTTTTTTTACTTATACAAATTTTGACACACCAAGTTGGCCATCACTGTATTGGGGCACTCAGGTACTAGTGTGATGTAAAGTCTTCCTTAATTAATTTACCTTTGTCAGTTGAATTGTTCAATCTTAGGCTATGTGCGCACAGTGCGTTTTTGTGTGGTTTTGGGCTCAAAACTGCATGACTTTGCTTCCCCAGCAAAGTCTATGAGTTTTCATTTTTGCTGTCCGCACACAATTTTTTTTTTTAAGCTGCGTTTTTGAGCTTAAAAAAAAAAAAAATGTACATGTCAATTCTTTCCTGGGTTTTCCCCCCATGCAATGCATTGGAAAAACGCCAAGATCGAAAACGCAGCAAAACGCAGCCAAAAATGCACCAAAATGCGTTAAAAACGCACGCGTTTTTATCAGTGCGTTGTTTTGTGCATTTTTCTGCGGATGCGTTTTTAGCGGCCAAAAACGTACAAAAATGCTGCGTCAAAAAAATGCAGCGTGCGCACATAGCCTTACCAAACTCGAGCACTTGCATAATCCAATTATTCATCTAAACACCATACACCAAAACACCATACACCAAAACACCATACACCAAAACACCATACACCAAAACACCATACACCAAAACACCATACACCAAAACACCATACACCAAAACACCATACACCAAAACACCATACACCAAAACACCATACACCAAAACACCATACACCATACACCAAAACACCATACACCAAAACACCATACACCAAAACACCATGTCAAATGCAAGAAAAGCTAAAGAATTGAAGATCAGGGGAAAAAAATTAAATTGTAAATAACTGAATTTTAATTTTATAGAAAAAAAAAATAAAGTTTAATCTTCCTCTAAATATGAGGCAACAAGAGGTTTTGGCAAAATAAATAATCACAATTCTGAATCTGCATTATAAATACAACTACAGCTTTTAAAACAAAATAGCGAGCAAACAAATGGGGGAAACAGCACAAACATCAAGCAATAAGGAATGTGGCCACATGTTACAGGAAACCATTTTAGATCATTTCTTAATACAAGAATAGGCTTGAAACAAGACATTAGAAAATTAACGGTATGGTACCAGATTAGTGCAGCTTGTAAGTGCCTGTGTTATAACCCTGTAAGAGTTTATTCTTCACCACAGAACGTGAGGGGCACAGCAATTGATGCTACTGCTTTAAAGTCCCCAATTCACAGCATAGAGAATAGGTCCCGCTGTCCTGCAATTACTCGCTCTGGGGTCTGTATGCCACTGTTGCGCTGGCCTGAGTGCTTGGTCCTTGAGGCTTACCGTTCACCAGCAACCGTACCGGGGAGTCTACGCGAATACTTTGAAAAACAAATGCCTGATAATAAAAAAGATAAGCATGTTGAGAAAGAAGGTAACTGTAGTCTAATATAGTTATAAACATTACTTACCCCCTGCATATCTACCTCAGCTCTTCACAAATGATAGTTTTTGTTGTTTGGCTGCAGCCAATCATGATGCCTATGCAGACAGCACCAGCTGTTGAGCTGAGAGATTGGCTGCAGCAAAGTGACGTCATGCCTACTTCCTGGCAGTGGTGGGAGAGCTGGCGCTGGATGCAGGGAGGGTAAGTAGTACTTTATTTTCTTAAAACTTTTATCAGTGTATGGAAGAGCATTTTCTATAAGAGGACAAAAACCCTTTAAAAAGGAAGCGCAACAAAGCCTGAAGACCACAATCTACAGTAACAGGTTTATAAGGGAACAGTCTACAAGATGTCCTTAAAATACCGTTGTGTACAGTGTCCGGCATGCACACTGATGCATCTGACAGGTTTTCTTTCAGGCACTAGCTAGAAACTCACCTGGCCTTTGTGCTGAATATTATGTTGTTTTAAGTGGGGTTCAGGGATGGTAACAGAGTCTGCAATGAGCACTCCCCAGCTTTCCACCATATTGTAAACCATTACGGCGTAACAACTTCCATCTGCATCTACAAGGCCAAATGTGCTAAAGGGGAAAGAAATATATTTAAAAAATATTATATATGATAAAAAAAAACAGAATTAAAAAGGCTTTTCCAAAGGTTGCATCTGGTATTACAGATCAAGACCAGTAAAGCGACTGTGCTGAAGCATCAGTATCGCGCATTTTTGTAACAAAACAATTACATTTTAGTATTCCTGGGCAAACCCCTTACTTACAGTGCGAGTAACGAGATCAAACCTACAAGTCTTGTTATAGATCAAAATGACTTTCATATTGTGAGGTCACGGTCAGAAAAATGTTGATTCAAACTAACAGCAATCTTCTCTGTGGGTGGAACACATAAGGTTCATTTAGGGAACAAGAATGTTCAGCCAACTGCTTTATGTCCTTATTTGCTAAAAATCTCATTTTTTTTTTTTTTTTTTTTTTTATTATAGTACAGTTGGAATAAATCTGTGAATTTTAACTTTTTATATGATGCATGCCAATTTCAGATCGTGCTGGCTCCTTTTTCTCTGTTATGACTGTAGTTATGCTAGAATTTCTGGTGACTGACCATCACCATACCATGCACGCCTGATTTTGGTTTGCAATGTATTCCTCCTGTTGGTAGCTGTTCAGATTCAGTTACCTCACCCTTTCCACAGGCAATGCTAATTAAGCACCATACTTGGATCTGGTCCACCTTTATCAGTGGTTGCTGTCTGGCACTGGGAGGGTCAGTTCTGATATAGTCCTGGTATGTGTAGAGCTTGCTCCACATGCTGGGACCTGGGCTGGCCTCTATCCACAATTGCCTTTTTTGCAACATGAAAGCAGCTATATACAGGTTACAGGTATGTGTGCTCCATTATGGTTCTGCTTTTAACTTTATCTAGGAGGCCCCATGGCACATGAAAAAGAGAATTTTGTTACTTACTGTAAATTCTTTTTCTTATAGTTCCGTATTGGGAGACCCAGACCATGGGTGTTTAGCTTCTGCCTCCGGAGGACACACAAAGTACTAGACTTAAAAGTGTAGCTCCTCCCTCTGAGCTTATACACCCCCTGGTAGCCAGTCCTAGCCAGTTTAGTGCAAAAGTTGAAGGAGAATAGCCACCCACAAGTAGAACCGAGTAAGAACCGGAACAACCGGAGACTCTGTCCACGACAACAGCCGGTGATAACACACGGAACAAGAAAATTGCCAACAGGCAACAGGGAGGGTGCTGGGTCTCCCAATACAGAACTATAAGAAAAAGAATTTACGGTAAGTAACAAAATTCTCTTTTTCTTTATCGTTCCTTTGGGAGACCCAGACCATGGGACGTTCCAAAGCTGTCCCTGGGTGGGAATAAACAGAAAAAACTAAGTAGGCGGAGCCTAACTTCACAAGTGGGCGACAGCCGCCTGAAGGATGCGTGTGCCCAAGCTCGCATCTGCCGAAGCATGAGCATGCACTTGGTAGTGCTTCGAAAAGGTATGCAGGCTAGTCCAAGTGGCAGCCTGACAGACTTGTTGAGCCGTAGCCTGGTGCCTAAAAGCCCAAGAGGCACCGACAGCTCTGGTCGAGTGTGCTTTGATCCCCGGCGAGGGAGGCACCTGAGTACTCTGGTAGGCGTCCGAAATGGTCGATCTAATCCAACGGGCCAAGGTAAGCTTAGAAGCAGAGAGACCCTTGCGCCGCCCTGTGGTTAGCACAAAAAGAGAGGTGCACCGCCTAAGCGCAGCGGTGCGAGACACATAGATTCGGAGAGCACGCACCAGATCTAAAGTATGCAGCGCTTTCTCAAAGCGATGAACAGGGGCCGGACAGAAGGAAAGCAAGGAAATATCCTGGTTAAGGTGGAAGGGAGAGACCACCTTAGGAAGAAAGTCCGGGGTCGGACGGAGAACTACCTTGTCTTGGTGAAAAACCAAAAAAGGTGACTCCGAGGAGAGCGCAGCCAAATCAGAGACTCTCCTGAGAGAAGTTATGGCAACTAGAAAGGCCACCTTTTGAGAAAGACGATACAAAGAAACCTCCCTAAGGGGCTCGAAAGGGGGTTTCTGCAATACCGTGAGGACCAAGTTAAGGTCCCAGGGATCCAAGGGCCGCCGATAAGGCGGAATGATGCGAGACGCACCTTGCATGAAGGTGCGGACCTGAGCCAGCCGGGCGAGACGCCGCTGGAACAGCACTGATACAGCTGAGACTTGTCCCTTGAGAGAGTTGAGGGACAGTCCTAGCTGCAGACCGGACTGTAAAAAAGACAGAAGGGTCGGCAACGAGAATGGCCAAGGAGAATGGCCGGAAGAGCGACACCAGGACAGGAAAATTTTCCAAGTCCTGTGATAGATCTTGACGGAGGAAGACTTACGGGCTCGAGTCATAGTGGAGATGACTTCAGGAGGAATACCAGAAGCCGTCAAAATCCAGGACTCAAGAGCCACGCCGTCAATTTGAGTGCCGCAGAATTTGGGCAGAAAAACGGACCTTGCGAGAGCAGGTCTGGACGGTCCGGAAGATGCCACGGCATCTCCACGGACAGTTGGAGCAGGTCCGGATACCAAGCTCGCCTGGGCCAGTCCGGTGCAATGAGGATGACTCGACGGCCCTCCATTCTGATCTTGCGCAGGACTCTGGGCAAGAGAGCTAGAGGGGGAAACACGTAGAACAGATGAAACTGGGACCAGTCTTGAACCAGAGCGTCCGCGGCGAAGGCCTGAGGATCGTGGGAGCGAGCCACGTAAACCGGAACCTTGTTGTTGTGACGGGATGCCATTAGGTCCACGTCCGGAGTGCCCCACTTGCGGCAGATTGACTGAAACACTGCCGGGTGCAGGGACCACTCGCCACCGTCCACGGATTGACGGCTGAGATAATCTGCCTCCCAGTTTTCTACGCCAGGGATGTGGACTGCGGATATGGTGGACTTGGAGTCCTCCGCCCATTGAAGAATGCGTTGGACCTCCAACATTGCCAGGCGGCTGCGTGTCCCGCCTTGGTGATTGATGTAGGCAACCGCTGTCGCGTTGTCTGACTGGACACGAATGTGCCTGCCCGCCAACAGGTGGTGAAAGGCTAGGAGAGCTAGAAGCACAGCTCTGGTTTCCAGCACATTGAATGAAAGGGCTGACTCGGACGGAGTCCAAGTGCCCTGTGCTCTGTGGTGGAGATGTACCGCTCCCCAGCCGGATAGGCTGGCATCCGTGGTGAGAATCACCCAGGACGGAGTCAGAAAGGAGCGCCCTTGGGACAGGGAGAGGGGTCGAAGCCACCACTGAAGAGAGCTCCTGGTACGTGGCGACAGAGCCACTAACCTCTGTAAGGAGGAAGGCCGCTTGTCCCAACAGCGGAGAATGTCCAGCTGCAGAGGACGCAGATGGAACTGGGCAAAGGGAACCACCTCCATGGAGGTGTCTAAGGGCAACTTCACAAGTGCCGGCAAAGTCTCGAACTGCATCCCTAGGTACGTGAGACTCTGGGTCGGAGTCAGAGTGGATTTGGGAAGATTGACAATCCACCCGAATTGGGCTAGGGTGGCGAGAGTGAGCGAAACACTCCGCTGACAGTCTGCGCTGGATGTACCCTTGACCAGAAGGTCATCCAGATAAGGAAGCACTGCTAACCCCTGGGAGGTGCAGGACCGCAATCACTGCCGCCATGACCTTGGTGAATACCCGAGGGGCCGTGGCTAACCCGAAGGGGAGAGCCACGAATTGGAAATGATCCTGTCCTATCGCAAAACGTAACCAACGCTGATGTGACACTGCGATTGGCACATGTAGAAAGGCATCTCTGATGTCGATGGACGCCAGGAACTCCCCTTGGGTCATAGAGGCAATGACTGATCGCAGAGACTCCATGCGAAAATGCCGCACCCGGACATGCTTGTTGAGAAGCTTGAGATCCAGGATGGGCCGGAAGGTACCGTCCTTTTTCGGAACTAGGAAGAGATTTGAGTAAAAACCTCTGAACCGTTCCTGAGCGGGAACTGGGACAATCACTCCGTTTGCCTGCAAGGACGCCACGGCCTGCGAGAAGGCGGCGGCCTTGGAGCAGGGGGGAGTTGAGAGAAAAAATCTGTTTGGAGGGCTGGAAGAGAATTCTATCCTGTAGCCGTGAGATATGATGTCTCTCACCCACTGATCGGAGACTTGCTTTAACCAAACGTCGCCAAAGTGGGAGAGCCTGCCACCGACTAAGGACGTGGCTGGAGCAGGCAGAGAGTCATCAGGAAGCTGCCTTAGTGGCAGAACCTCCTGCGGTCTTCTGCGGACGCGCTTTTGGGCGCCAGTTGGATTTCTGATCCTTGGCTGAGTTAGCGGACGAGGCGGGTTTCCTGGTCTTGGTTTGTGGCATGGAAGTACTCTTCCCGCCAGTAGCTTCTTTAATGATTTCATCCAGCTGTTCACCAAACAGCCGTGAACCAGCAAAAGGGAGCCCAGCAAGAAACTTCTTGGAAGAAGCATCTGCCTTCCACTCTCAAAGCCACAAAATCCTGCGGATAACAAGAGAATTAGCTGAAGCCACCGCAGTGCGGTGAGCAGCCTCTAGCATGGCAGACATGGCATAGGATGAAAAAGCTGAAGCCTGAGCAGTTAAGGTAACCATCTCAGGCATAGATTCCCTGGCGAGGGAATGCATCTCCTCTAGAGAAGCAGAGATGGCTTTGAGAGCCCACACTGCTGCAAAAGTCGGGGGAAACGCGGCCCCCGCAACTTCATACACAGATTTGGCCAGAAGGTCAATCTGACGGTCAGTGGAATCCTTAAGTGAGGTGCAGTCAGCCACCGACACAACGGTCCGGGCTGATAGCCTAGACACCGGAGGGTCTACCTTTGGGGAGTGAGACCACTCCTTGACCACCTCAGGTGGAAATGGAAACCGGTCATCAGAACCACGCTTTGGAAAGCGTTTGTCAGGGCAGGCCCTGGGTTTGGTCACAGCGGTCTGAAAACTGGAGTGGTTAAAGAACACACTCTTCACTCTCTTAGGCGAGGTAAACTGGTGCTTTTCTGCCAGAGAGGGTTGCTCCTCTGATACTGGCAGATTGAGATCCAGCACAGAATTAATAGAAGCAATCAAATCACTAAGATCTGAGTCACCCTTAGAGAAATCGATGGGATACATAGCCTCCGAGCCCCCAGTGAGGGCATCCTCCTCATCTAGAGAGTCAGCTCTTGAGACAGAGCCGTGGGATGGGGAGGGGGAGGAAACCCTGCAACTTCTCTTAGAAGGACGGGGTCTGGGATCAGATGATGAATCCTCCGTGAGCTCCGATGGACGGAGGTCAGAGGATAGGAGTCCTCTGTCAAGAGTATTAGAGGCACCCTGCGAGGGGGGCTGATGCATATTCATCAAAGTCCTGGACAAAAGCCCCATGGACTCAGCAAATGACTGGGATATGGACCTAGAAAAGGACTCTACCCAGGCCGGGGGTTCAATCACAGGTGCAGCAGCAGCCTGAGAGACCACTCGGGGTGAGACTCCAGGCTGTGACACCGCCAAGTTAGAGCAGACATCACAGTGTGGATAAATGCTCGGCTCAGGCAGCAGGAGCTTACATGCAGTGCATGCAGAATAAGGCTTTGGAGCCTTGCTCCTTGTGTGAGACATGCTGCTGGAGTGGGGGCTTTGCAGAGAATGAACCCCAGGGAGAATATACAGAGGTCCACAACCGGAGACCGGCTGTGGCTTACCAGACCGCTGAGTGCGGTGTTGTGTGCCCTCCAGATCCCGAAGCCCGGTCCCCCAGTCGCAGCACCTCAGCAGAGATGCAGAATGCAGGATGTCCCAGAGCAGAGTGAACTCTGCCTGAGAAGAGGGCGTTCCTATAAAAGAGCGGGAACTGGAGGGCTATAGAGACCTGCAGGGAAGGAGGGACGCCCCAGCAGTGGGGAATGTCCCTCCCCTGTGTAGAACGGCCGCCGGGAGGAGCCGAACCTGTGCCTCTGCATGAGTGACATGCGAGGGCAGGAAAATGAAACTAGGCCTCCGGCGAAGCCAGGGCCTAAATTTAAGCGGCGAGGCCGACAAGCAGGCAGCATCGGCGCGGTTCTCAGGCAAAAGCTAGAGAACCCGCCGGAAAAGTTAAAACAATCACATACAGCATACTCTCCCCTTACAATAAAGAACCGGGACCCCCAACATAAACGTCTCAGGTACTTAGCTGCTGAGACGCAGGGCCATGTCCCTGGGGATGAGTGCTCCGGTCCAACAGAATCCTCAAGGGGCTGTGGATGGAGACCGGACTCCTGCCAGGCATGGAGACCGTGCTGGCTCCCACTTCAAGCCAGAGCCCAGAAGGGATGGTGAAGGAGCGCGGCATGTAAGGCTGCAGCCTTGTAAATCAACCTTAACAACACCACCGACACAGTGGGGTGAGAAGGGACATGCCGGGAGTCCAGACATGGACCCGCTTTTCTTCAAACTCTTTCCAAAAGTCAAACAAATCAGATGAGAATGCATGTGTGGATGTATGCCTCCTGACACAAAGCGATAAACTGGCTAGGACTGGCTACCAGGGGGTGTATAAGCTCAGAGGGAGGAGCTACACTTTTAAGTGTAATACTTTGTGTGTCCTCCGGAGGCAGAAGCTAAACACCCATGGTCTGGGTCTCCCAAAGGAACGATAAAGAAATACATAATATAGGTTAGGACCCCCTTATTGAGATTTGCCGTGACGTTGGCAGGGGTGGCTCAGGGAATTGATCAATTATTTGCTAAAAATCTCTTTTTTTTTTATATTATAGTACAGTTGGAATAAATCTGTGAATTTTCACTTTTTATATGGTGCATGCCAATTTCAGATCGTGCTGGCTCCTTTTTCTCTGCTTTATGTCCTTGCCTGGCCTCATAGCAATGGAGATGGAAACTAAAAACTGCTCAATAAAAAGGATAGTCAAGGACAATGGCAGTTTTCCTCCAAAACCTAAATAACTGTGCACAGTTTGGGGATTGCAGCTAAATGACTTCTCAGTGAATGGGGTAAAAAATAAATCCTATGCTCATCTCACTGACTGGTCCCGGTCCTCTGACATTCTACTGTGTCCTATAATTGGACTCAGAGCTGATCAATAGCCAAAAAGAGGCATCACATGACCACTGCAAGTAATTGGCAGCTGATGTATGGTTGCAGACTTCCCATTGCATCCGAGCCACCAGACGAAACATGAAGGCTGACGCTGATGAGCTGCCTCTGGTAAATTGTAAAAGATCATGTGGCGCCCCCTGCAGACGTTGCTGTTGGTCTCAAGGCATCAACAAGTGTAGAGAATTGGCACCAGTGTGATTGGAGAGTAGAATTATATATATCTGTTAAAGTAGGTGAAACCATTAAAGCGATTTACCAGGTAGGCCAGTAAACATTTTGCTCAGACTCCTTTCATATGTGCATCATAGTTCTCCTTTTAAACTGAAAACCATGATAAAATGTCAGATATTGCTCAACAAACAGCAATCATTTGCAATAGGGATCACCGAGTTCCATCAAGTTGTACATCATTTACATGAGAGAACAGCACTGCATGCATCTGACACAGAGGTGCACACAGCCTTAGTTCTCAGATGTACACTTGGTAATATTATATATACAGTAAAGACAAGACATAAGGCAGCTATTCTAATGCAGGAGTACTATGTTTGAAAACCTGCAACGACCCAAGAGAGCATTATACAAAAAGGTCATTGCTTCAGCCCTTCCACTTATAACAGATGCTGCCTCTAGAAGAAGCAGAAGGTCACAAGCTTGTGAAATAATGTAAAATATTTACTTAAAAAATGTCTTGTAAATTATAGTATAAGTAGACTTGGAATAGCCCATTCATATCAATTGTATACAATAATTTAAAAAAAAAAAAAATTAAAGAAGATAAGTGTCCTTAATAGTGGGGGTAAACTGAATGTCCTTCTATAACGATCATTCATGGCTGCTCTCCAGCTCATCTGACTCTGGATCAGTTTGCATAAGGGGACAGGCTACTACTCACAATGGCACTCGCTCCTCGGGAACTAGGCTGAATACGGCCCTCCCCAGCACCACACAGCCAGCGTTTTTTCCTGACTGCAAAGCACTTAAGGCCTTTAGCTGTAGTCCACCAGAACTTCCATAGTGACCCAAAAGCCCCGGATTCAATCTACTCAGCATGTTCTGTAGTCTTTTACCACGGATTTTTCCCTGTAAGGGAGGATTTAAGAAGAAACAAATAAATAAAGCACGTTGGTGCTGTGAGACAATTAAATTGTGACAACTGCTTATCTGAATTCAAGGTGTGGGCTACATGGTGACTTAAAAGCCCTCTATACTGAGCCACCTACTGCTTCAGGCACCTAGTGCTTAAGGCACAGTAAGGATACAACCAACTTACCCCCCCCTTCATTTCAAACATATCAACTCACCAACGAACGAATATTTCCCAGTTACACTCTCCCATACAACTGGTGTTTGTAGATATTACCCCCTGATGACAAATATTCTTCACCATATCCCTTATTCTCTACCAGTCACCCCCCACTTAACTTCTCTCGCTTACACCAATAAACATATGACAGAGACCTAGAGCTCTGCTGGTGTCTGGTGGGTTTATACCTTGTTGTTGATAAGACCACTCAACTTGCTCAGGTAATCAAGCAACTGTTCTTCCCTCATCAAAGGTTCAGTCCAAGACGGTTCCAGAGCAGCAGCTCGAGAAAATCCATCCAGCGCTACTTGATAGTTCTCTTCATACTTGGACAACTGAGTGGAAGAGAACGCCATTACAAAAGGTCTTGTGAAGCATGCTATATAGAACCTTTAATGTAAGAGAAGCGAAACTATGAAACTCTTTGCCACATGATGTTGTAATGGTTTATTCATTACTAAGATGCAAGAAGAGCCTGGCTGTCTTTCTTGAAAAAAAAGAGAATTTTGTTTACTTACCGTAAATTCTTTTTCTTATAGTTCCGACATGGGAGACCCAGACCATGGGTGTATAGCTTCTGCCTCCGGAGGACACACAAAGTACTACACTAAAAGTGTAGCTCCTCCCTCCGAGCATATACACTCCCCGGATGACAAATCCAACCAGTTTAGTGCAAAAGCTGAAGGAGGACATCCACCCATAAGTAGAGATAGAGCAAAACCCGGAATAACCGGAACCTCTGTCTACAACAACAGCCGGTGAAAACACACGGAACAAGAAAGCTGCCAACAGGCAACAGGGAGGGTGCTGGGTCTCCCATGTCGGAACTATAAGAAAAAGAATTTACGGTAAGTAAACAAAATTCTCTTTTTCTTCATCGTTCCTTATGGGAGACCCAGACCATGGGACGTCTCAAAGCAGTCCATGGGTGGGAAATAAACAGAAACTGAGAAGTAGGCAAAACCTAACTTCACAAATGGGCGACAGCCGTCCGAAGGATGCGTCTGCCCAAGCTCGCATCTGCCGAAGCATGAGCATGCACCTGGTAGTGCTTCGAAAGGTTGTGCAGACTAGACCAAGTGGCAGCCTGACAGACCTGCTGAGCCGTAGCCCAAGAGGCACCGACAGCTCTGGTCGAGTGCGCCTTAATCCCCGGCGGGGGAGGCACCTGAGAACATTGGTAGGCATCGGATATGGCCGACCTAATCCAACGAGCTAGGGTCGGTTTAGAAGCCGAGAGACCCTTGCGCTGACCTGTGGTCAGCACAAAAAAAGGGGTGCACCGCCTAAGAACAGCGGTGCGTGACACATAGATCCGGAGAGTCCGCACCAAATCTAAAGCATGCAACGCTTTCTCAAAGCGATGCACAGGGGCCGAACAAAGGGAAGACAATGAAATGTCCTGGTTAAGGTGGAAAGGAGACACCACCTTAGGGAGAAGGCCCGGAGTCGGACGGAGAACCACCTTGTCTTGGTGAAAGACCAAAAAGGGTGACTCCGAAGAGAGCACAGTCAAATCAGAGACTCTCCTGAGAGAAATTATGGCCACCAGAAAGACCACTTTCTGTGAAAGACGAAACAACGAAACCTCCCTAAGAGGCTCAAAGGGGGTTTTCTGTAAGGCCGTGAGGACCAGATTAAGGTCTCAGGGATCCAGAGGCCGCCGGTAAGGCGGAATGATGTGAGATGCGCCCTGTATAAAGGTGCGCATCTATGGCCAGCCGGGCGAAACGCCGCTGGAACAACGCTGACAGAGCCGAGACCTGTCCCTTGAGGAAATTGAGGGACAGTCCTAGCTGCAGACCGGACTGTAGAAAGGACAGGATGGTCGGCAAGGAAAACGGCCAATGAGCATGGCCGGAAGAACGACACCAGGACAGGAAAATTCTCCAAGTCCTGTGGTAAATCCTGGCCGAGGAAGACTTCCGAGCCTGAGTCATAGTGAAGATGACCTCGGAAGGAATGCCTGAAGCCGTAAGGATCCAGGGCTCAAGAGCCACGCCGTCAATCTGAGAGCCGCAGAATTCTGGCGGAAAACGGACCCTGTGAGGGTCTGGGCGGTCCGGGAGATGCCACGGCACCTCTACGGACAGACGGAGCAGGTCTGGGAACCAAGCTCGCCTGGGCCAGTCTGGAGCAATGATTATGACCCGACGGCCCTCCATTCTGATCTTGCGCAGGACTCTGGGCAAGAGAGCTAGAGGGGGAAACACGTAGGCCAGACGGAACTGGGACCAATCTTGAACCAGCGCGTCCGCTGCCAAGGCCTGAGGATCGTGGGAGCGAGCCACGTAAACCGGGACCTTGTTGTTGTGCCGGGATGCCATTAGATCCACTTCCGGAGTGCCCCACTTGCAGCAGATTGACCGGAACACTGCCGGATGCAGGGCCCACTCGCCGCTGTCTGCCTCCCAGTTTTCTAAGCCTGGGATGTGGACTGCGGATATGGTGGACTTGGAGTCCTCCGTCCACTGAAGGATACGTTGAACTTCCGACATTGCTAGGCGGCTGTGAGTCCCGCCTTGGTGATTGAGGTAGGCAACTGCTGTCGCGTTGTCTGACTGGACACGAATGTGCCTGCCCGCCAACAGGTGGTGAAAAACTACGAGAGCTAGGAGTACAGCCCTGATTTCCAGCACCTCGATCAAGAGGGCTGATTCGGACGGAGTCCAAGTGCCCTGTGCTCGGTGGTGGAGAAACACTGCTCCCCAGCCGGATAGACTGGCATCCGTGGTGAGAATCACCCAGGACGGGGCCAGAAAGGAGCGTCCCTGGGACAGAGAGAGGGGCCGAAGCCACCACTAAAGAGAGCTCCTGGTCTGTGGCGACAGAGCCACCAGCCTGTGCAAGGAAGAGGTCCGCTTGTCCCAACAGCGGAGAATGTCCAGCTGCAGGGGACGCAGATGGAACTGGCAAAGGGAACCGCTTCCATTGACGCCACCATCTGACCCAGCACCTGCATGAGGTGCCTGATGGAATGACGGCGGAGCCTCAGCAGAGAGCGAACCGCCAGATGAAGGGGCTGTTTGACTAAGGGCAGCTTCACAAGTGCCAGCAGAGTCTCGAATTGCATCCCTAGGTACGTAAGGTCCTAGGTCGGGGTCAGAGTGGACTTGCAAGCGTGGCGAGAGTGAGCGAGACACGCCGCTGAGAGTGAGCGAGACACTCCGCTGAGAGTCTGCACTGGATGAAGCCTTGACTAGAAGGTCGTCCAGGTAAGGAATCACTACCAACCCCTGGAGGTGCAGAACCGCAACCACTGCTGCCATGACCTTGTGAGTACACGAGGGGCCGTGGCTAACCCGAAGGGGAGAGCCACGAATTGGAAATGTTCCTCTCCAATTACAAAACGTAGCCAACGCTGGTGTGAAACTGCGATTGGCACAAGCAGAAAGACATCTCTGATGTCGATGGCTGCTAAGAAATCTCCTTGGGTCATTGACTGATCGCAGAGATTCCATGCAAAAATGCCGCACCTGACATGCTTCTTGAGAAGCTTGAGATCCAGGTCGGAAAGCACCGTCCTTTTCGGGGACTAGGAAGAGATTTGAGTAGAAATCTCTGAACCGTTCCCAGTCGGGAACTGGTACAATTACTCCATTGGCCTGCAAGAATGCCACGGCCTGTGAGAAGGCGGCGGCCTTGGGGCAGGGGGGAGTTGACAGAAAAAATCTGTTTGGCGGGCTGGATAGAATTCTATTCTGTAGCCGTGGGAGATGGTAACCCACACCCACTGATCGAAGACGTGTTGAAACCACACGTCGCCCAAGAGGGAGAGCCTGCCACCGACCAAGGACGTTACTGGAGCGGCCAGATAATCAAGAGGAGGCTGCCTTGGTGGCAGCAGCTCCTGCGGACTTCTGAGGACGCGGCTTCATGCGCCAGTTGGATTACGGACCTTGGCTGAGTTAGTGGACGAGGCCGAGGGCTTAGAGGACGACCAGTTAGAGGAACGAAAGGAACGAAACCTCGACTGGTTCCTGCCCTGGACAGGTTTCCTGGGTTTGTGGCATGGAAGTACTCTTCCTGCCAAAAAACTTCCTTAATAATTTCATCCAGATGTTCATCGAATAGACTGGTCCCAGCAAAAGGGAGCCCAGCAAGGAACTTCTTAAGAAGCATCTGCCTTCCACTCTCGAAGCCACAGGAGCCTGCGGATAGCGAGGGAAGTAGCCGAGGCCACCGCAGTGCGGTGACGGTCTCCAGCATGGCAGACATGGCATAGGATGAAAAGACTAAAGCCTGGAAGTTAAGGCAACCATTTCGGGCATAAAGTCCCTGGTGAGGGAATGCATCTCCTCCAGAGATGGCTTTGAGAGCCCGCACTTGCAAAAGATGGGGAGCACGAGGCCCCCGCCGCCTCATATATAGATTTGGCCAGAAGGACAACCTGGCGGACAGTGGGATCCTTAGAGAGGTGCCGTCAGCCACTGATACAACTGTCCGGGCTGAAAGTCTAGACACCGGAGGGTCCACCCTTGGTGAATGAGCCCACTCCTTGACCACCACTGGTGGAAGGGGGAAACAGTCATCAGAACCACGCTTTGGGACGCGTCTGTCAGGATAGGCTCTGGGCTTGGTCACAGTGGCCTGAAAACTGGAGTGGTTAAGTAACACACTCCTTGTTCTCTTAAGGTATACTGATGCCTTTCTGCCAGAGGGGAATGCACCCCTGATACAGGCGGATTGAGGTCCAGTACAAATATAATGGACGCAATCAAATCATTAGCATCTGCGTCACCTTCTGAAAGATCCGTCCGAGCCCCTAGTAAAGGCATCCTCCTCGTCCTGCGAGTCGGCTCGTGAATCAGAGCTGCGGGACGAGAAAGGAAAGGGGACCCTGCGACTCCATTTTAGGAGGACGGGGACTGAGACCAGATGAAGAATCCTCTGTGAGCTTTGCTGAGCGAGCCGTAGCAGCAGAAGCGCCCTGAGAAGGGGGCTGATGCATGCTCAGCAGTGTCCGGGACAGCTGTCCCCTGGAGAGAGGGATTCTGCCCAAACCGGGGGATCAGCCACCGGAGCCGGAGCAGCTGGAGGGACCACTGATGAGCTTCCAGGCTGAGGGACCACTATGTTAGCGCAAGCATCACAATGTGGTTATGTGCTCGGTACAGACAGATCTACATGCAGTGCATAATAAGAACAGCCTTGCAGCCTTGCTCTGATGTGAGACATGCTGCAGAAGTGGGGGCTCCTGTCCAGAATGACCCCCAGCAGAGTATATAAACAGAGTATATAAGCAGCTGCACAACCGGAGGTTGTGGCTTGCCAGACCATTTAACATAGGGACATCTCTGTGCCCTCCAGATCCCCCAGCCCAAGGCCCCCATTTGTCACAATGTGTTATGCAGACATTGAGAACGCCGAGAAAATGGCGCCGGAGCGAGGAGAGGAGGCGGGGCCTACTCTGAGAGCTGGATCCGGAGGGCAAATGAGGTATACAGGGGAGGGAATCTTTCCTCAGTGAGGAGTGTCCTCCCCTGTGCTGAACAGCCGCTGGGCGGAGCCACACTGTCCCTCTGCATGACTGACATGCAGGGGGAGTGAAACCGAAAGTAGGCCTCAGGCGAAGCCGGGGCCTAGATTTAAACATGCGGCCAGCGTGCAGGCACCATCGGCGCGGTTCTCCAGTGAAAACTGGAGAACCGGCCGGAAATGTTAACACAGTCATAAAACACACTCTCCCCAAAATATAAAGTACAAGGGACCCCTGGAAAGACCACTGTCTGTGGTAATAACGTCTCAGTACTTAGCTTGTGAGACGCAGGTGCCAGGTCCCTGGGAGGTGAGCGCTCCGTCCGACAGGATCCTGAACAGGGCTGCGGATGGAGACCGGTCTCCTGCAAAGCAGTGAGAACCGTGATGGCTCCCACTTCAAGCCAGAGCCTCAGGGGATGGTGAAGGAGCGCGGCATGTGAAGGCTCCAGCCTTGTAAAATCAACCTTAACAGCACCGCCGACACAGTGGGGTGAGAAGGGACAAGCCGGGAGTCCAGATTGGACCCGCTTTTCTTCCAAATCTTTGAAATCAAAAATCAGAGGATGCATGTGTGTGTGTGTGACCTCCTGAACACAAAGCATTGAACTGGTTGGATTTGTCATCCGGGGAGTGTATATGCTCGGAGGGAGGAGCTACACTTTTAGTGTAGTACTTTGTGTGTCCTCCGGAGGCAGAAGCTATACACCCATGGTCTGGGTCTCCCATAAGGAACGATGAAGAAATATAAATATTACAGGTTATGGACACTAAATTCTGTGATTGTGCCATATCCAGTGAACTAGTCTAATTACCCTATGTGGAGCCAGGAAGGAATTTATCACCTATTATGGAGCTTATGGTCTGCCCCATTGAGTTTTGCCTTCCTCTGGATCAACATGATAGGCTATAGGTTGAACTAGATGGACTTAAAAGGGAATCTCGCAGCAGGTTTTTGCTTCTTCATCTGAGAGCAGTATGCCATAGGCAGAGATTCTGAAATTAACCATGTAAAACTTCGATTACTGGGTGCAGCTATTCTGACATTATCTAAGAATTGAGTTCTCTAAGCTGGGAGAGGTGTCCTGTCCACACCAGGCTCTCAATAGAGATTGACACTGCACAGTCAATGCACAATCACAGCAAGAGCATGCCACACAACCTGGCACAAGCCAGCAAGCCACACCAATGATAAGGGTCTGGCTACTAAAACAAACATAGCAAATAAACAAGCCATGATCTGTAACAAGGCAGGTATGCCTGAACTTTGTCTTAACCCTTACAGCATCCTGGTTTTATCTTACATAACAAAAACGTGCTGACAGATTCCCTTTAAGTCTACCTTCAAGCTTAAAAAATATGAAACTATGTCATTAGGTTTCACTACTGGCAGCCTTCATGTATGGTTCCAGGAACAGTCAAGAGAATTGTAGACAGGCTGCTCATACTGAGTTGAGGGAGCATTGGAGGCAAAGCGTGCCAGTTTCTTCAGATCTACAACCATTTAGCTTATACCCTGAGAGGTCCAGATGTAATAAGCATTATAATAAAAGAATCAGCAGGAGATGTATACTGGAAAACACTTCTATAATTACTGTAACAAAAGTGATTATAAACTAATGACAATACTATCAAAGTTAAAAATATCAGTTATTTCCTACTAGTTTAATTCAATGGAAACAATAGAAGAAATCAGCCTTGCAATCAATCCTCCCAGAGGCCATTATGCACTGTGTGACTGCTATACAGTCAATGATGTTTCTTTCAGCTGAACACATGAATTCAACAATTTCCTATGCAAAATGAGCAAAAGACAGCAGATACAAGAAAACGGTTTACCTTCCTGGGTACTCAATCTTATCACTGAGGCACTTACAGTTGCTCGATTGAGGTGTAAATCTGGATTACTGGAGGCAGTCTTGTCCACCCTCTCCTATGATATAAGAGGTTTTAGTGAATAGCTATTAAAATCATGAACTCTGAATACTTAATGCGCTTTCATTACATTTTCTCATTATAACACTTCATTTCTTTAGAGTAGATTTTGCTTTAAAGCGTACCAATCAGCAGGATTTCCCTATATAACCGAAAGCCAGTGTTATACTGGCACTATCATGAGGATTCTATACATACGTTTAGTTGTCAGCTAGAATGCATAGGTTTTGAAATCCAAGAAAGTAAAGTTTGTAAAATGAGCAGCTTGTTGAGTGATAGCAGCTGCCGATCAGCTGATAGGGGGAGGGGATAACTGAATACCCCCAGCTGTTACATATGCTAATTCTATTATACAATCGTTTTACTTTGTGACTAAAAGGACCTGTGCTAATGTAATACCCATGTGACCAGAAGGGGCGGGGCCTCAGCCAATAGAAAAATGTTACTTCCTGGTACAAGCTATGTTGGCTGAGGCCCCGCCCCTTCTGGTCACAAGGGTATGACATTAGCACAGGTCCTTTTAGTCACAAAGTAAAATGATTGTATAATAGAATTAGCATAAGTAACAGGGGAGTGGATAACTATGAACACCCCCAGCTATCAGCTGCTTTCACTCAACAGGCTGCTGATTTTACAAACTTTACTTGCTTGTGTTTCAAAACCTAAACATCCGAGATGACAACTAAAGGTATGTGTAGAATCACCCTGATAGTGCCAGTATAGCACTGGCTTTTGGTTATATAGGAAAATCCTGGTGACTGGTGCGCTTTAAACATCAGATAGGATGAAAGGATTTCTCTTGGTATTGAAGCTAAAATGTCATTTATCCAATACAAGTAAAATAATTAGAAACCATAAAGTCAACAGGTAAATATTGAATTTATCATGAATGGGTATTACAAATAAAATGCACCAGTGTACTTCTAAACCCATATTAAGACTCTCCAAAAAACAAACAAACAAAAAAAGTGAGAAACAGAGTTTTTTGTGCGCGCACAAACATATGTAAAGACTGACACCAGTACTTCTGGAGACCAAAAAAATGCATAGTTAAAATATGTTCACAAGTGGTGTTTTTTAGCTGCATTTTTTTGCATTCTTTTTTCATGAGTTTCATGCAGATTAAAAGCTGCTTTTTACAGTACCAGCAAAAACATTTGCTTTTTCCCCCCCCTGACTGAAACGGCAAATTGCTGCATTTTTTAAAGAAGCAGCATGGCAATTTATTCAGCGTTTTTGCTGCTTTTTTCAACACTTAAAGCAATGAAGGTACAAATTTCAACTGTGTTTTTTGCTGCTTTTGGGCAGAATTAAACTAACATGTATTATAGACAACTGACACAACAAAAACTTAGCTTAAAAAAACAGCAAAACCTGCTTTTTTTGAAGCAGCTTTTTTTTTTTACTGGCTAGAGAGCAGGTTTTGCTGAGAAAAAAAATGCAGCAAAACAATGAAACATGACACATAGCCTTAAGGCACATACAGTTTAGTACAAAAAATTCCAGCGTGAATATGTAACATAATAAAGTGCATAGAATTTACTTAGAAGTAAGAAACATTCAGGTGTGAATATACTCCAATTTAGTATTTTTAAATAACCCAATTTAGATGGACAATGAATGCCCCAATATTTACATGAGTATTTGCGGTTATAAAAAATATGTAAGGTAGGGAGGAAGAATAATAAGCCTTTAAGGGAACCTGTAAGGTGCAATATACACCCTGAACCACAAGCAGTTCTGGGTGCATATTAGTAATCCCTGCCTAACTATCCCTGTATACACTAGCATAGATAAAAACATCTTTAGAAAAAGTATATCTAAAGATCTTTTATTGTATGCTAATGAGCGCGGGGACTAGTCCCAAGGGCGTTGCTTCCCTTGCTAGTCGGCCCCATTAGCGTGTTATTGCGCCCCTGTGAGTGTACTAACACGCTAATGAATGTGCGGCGTCACAGGATGATCTCACTCACCTCTCTGCTGCCATCGCCGCCAGTTGCTGCATTTTGGGCTCAGTGCGCATGACCCCAGACTTTCGGTCATGCGCACTACTCCAGTTTGAAGCTGGGACGCGTACTCCTGACTTCATAGTGCACATGATCGAAACTTTGGGGTCATGGGCACTGAGCCAAAATCCAGCGTCGGGTGCGGTGGCAGCGGAGCATTCATTAGCATGATAGCAAACCCTCAGGGGTGTACTACCATGCTAATAGGGCCGACTAGCAAGGGAAGCAACACCCTTAGAACTAGTCCCTGGCCTCATTAGCATATTATAAAGAATCTTTAGAAATACTTTTTCTAAAGATCTCTTTATCTATGCAGGGACGGTTAGGCAGGGATTAGCAATATGCACCCAGAACTGCTCGTGGTTCTGGGTGCACATTGCACCTGACAGGTTCCCTTTAACATAAAAAGACAAAAATAGTCATACTGATCAAAAAGGTATTAAAATCTACCACATGACCAGCAATTAGGTCACTTTACTCCTAAACTGGCAATAAGCCAACAGAGGAAGCGAGAAGAGGATGGAGGAGATTCTGTCAAAGACGAGTAAAATTAGAAATCCACTGAGAAAAGCACTCAATCACCTAAATGGTCAGACACCAGTACATGACTTGCCACTGTAGATTCCAACTCCTTATTTTCCACCTTAATGAGGGCTAGTAACTGGTAATAGACCATGTCACGTTTCCAACATTGGACTTTCTCTTCTGGGAAGATGTTGTCCGCCCGTAGGCACGAAACCCACAATGACAACGTTTCGTGCTGCAGTAGATGAAGCCAAACATTTATCGGAGCAGGGATTTGGCTTCTGCCACGCATCTGTCATTTTCTTTAGATGAAGTGCGCAGGAGAGGAGAATCTGGTTAAGTAGTTGAGGCATCACGAGTTGTGTCAGGTAGCAAAGGAAAGTAGTTTTTCTGTGTCTGTCCACTTCAGTGTGCAGAAGTCTCATGAAGGGCTAAGTCTAGCATTGCTGCTGCCTGAGGTAAAAAGTAACATCACCCCCTCCCATCCTGTCTTTCCCTAACTTAAAGGGGAAAACAGTCACTCAACTGCCAAAACCACATACAGCTTGAATCAGATCCTGGCTGCAAGATTTTGGGGAGCCAGGAGAAGGAGTCAGAGTATGCAGAGCTGTGTGTGATGTCCCTGCCGCCCATCACAGAACAGGTTGGTTTGATAGAATTTGAAAAACTCACCGCTTGGACATAGGCATTTAGAGCCTGCTGGGAAATTTTGGGATTTTGTCCAGTACAGAAGAACAGAGACAGATAGGCATTGCCAAGGATATCTGCAAAAGCAATGAAATGTAAAACACACAGTGCATAATGAAGAACACACAACCAAAACATGTCGGTCTAAGTATACAGTCAGAAACAAATGGAGTCACTCCCACCTGACGTTGTGCCACTTGTCCAGGCACAGGGAGAGAGTCATATAGCACATTTATCAATGATAGAGAGCAGTACAGTGCATCCATCACTATACGCTACCTCAAAGAGGTGCTACTGCACACCAGGTGACTGCAAGTACGCAATGTGTCTGTACCACAGATAGGCAACGAAAAATAAATGGTTGGGCCAAAAAAATGATAATCCAGAAGAAGAAAATATTATACCCTCAGGCCACGGCAGCAACATGAGTTACTATAGTGTGTGCCCCAGACCATAAACATGACAACCCAGAGGCAACACTTTTTTCTTCCTCCTAAAAAGGGGCTGTCCACAATCTCTTAGCCCATGTGGTGGTCAAATTAAAATTTAGGTTCTGTACATTCTGTTTTACTCCTAGGTTAATGTGACGATTTTAGCCAATATATAGAAACCAGGAGACTACAGGGGGGACCTGTGCAGTGACATGAGGGAAACAGAAACTTGACTAAGGCTAAGTTCACATTTCCGTTGTTTTGCATCAGTCACATGCGTTGCTTGACGCATGTGACTGATGCCTTGTACAACGAATGACAAAGAAAAGAATTTTATTGTCGGACTCTGTTGTGTGCTGGGGGCGGAGTTCGGGGGGCGGAGATAAGGACGTCAGTGCCGCGGTCTACATG
This sequence comes from Anomaloglossus baeobatrachus, assembly GCF_048569485.1. Lineage (NCBI taxonomy): Eukaryota > Metazoa > Chordata > Amphibia > Anura > Aromobatidae > Anomaloglossus > Anomaloglossus baeobatrachus. The sequence goes on along the minus strand of NC_134353.1, from coordinate 647,724,708 downwards.
GCTGGGGACAGGTGAGTGTGTGTGTCTACATGCGTGTGTACATGCGGAGTGCAGGAGCGCGAGGGGCGGAGCCGAGCGGGGCCGTGGAGCTGAGGACTTCAGTGCCGCGGGGACTGCAGGGCTGGGGACAAGTGTGTGTCTGTGTGTGTGTGTATATATACACACACACACACACACACACACACACACACACACACACACACACACACACACACACACATGCGGAAGGGGGCGGAGCCGAGTGGTGAAGTATCGGCCTCCTTGCACACTGTATCCAGGGTAAATATCGGGTATAAGCAAACCACTTTTTGCTTGGTTACCCGATATTTATCTTGGTTACCAGCATACACCGCTTAGCGCGGGCTCCCTGCACCCGTAACCACTGTAAATATCGGGTAACTAACCAAAGCGCATTGCTTGGTTACCCGATGTTTATCCTGGTTACGGGGGCAGGGAGCCAGAGAGAGCATGCGCAGCAAAATACTACGGATCGCGCTGCTCAAAAAACGTTACAGGCTGCGTTGCTCCCGCCCGGTCAGTTAAACGACTGACCGCGACGCAGCGGATGCAACGCAGCATCATCAGTCGCAATCTGTTACTAATAGAAGAAGTCTATGGGGAAAAACAGGATTCCTGCAAAATATTTTTCAGGATACCGTAATTCCTCAAGGCTACGGATTGTGACTGATGCAAAACAACGGAAGTGTGAACTTAGCCTAACACACTGGGACTATTTAAGAAAAGAAAATATTGGTGGACAACCCTTCAGAGGCACATATGAAAAGACTGAATGTACAGTACTTACACCAGGAGGTGCCGTCTCTTGTGTCCATCTGAACGGCTCGCTTGGCTTGCTTTACACTATCCATAATATTTCGAGAATTTTCATCAGCGTCCTGCAAGCGCTGCTGCCTCATCACCATTGAGAGGTTTCGCAACGAAACTTTGTTCTTACACTTCAATATGAAACATGAAATTAAGATAGGGTGTACATCTACAGGACTGGTGACAAGGTCAATACAATACAGGCGACATATTTCTCCATGTGTTATCAATGCTTACATGATTCAGGGCACCCAAAAAGCAAGTCTTTGCAGCGGTCACATCCATTTTCTTCCAGTATACTTCTCCGAGCTGATTCCAAGCTTCTACAAGGTCTGGGTCTAATTTTACTGCCTTAGAAAGCACATCTTCTGCTTCTAGGCAATAGCTGGGATTCACATTCAGAGCCTTTCCTTTCAGCATTAAATAGAAAGCTTTGTTCTTCCAGGCATCTATGAAATAAGACAAATAGTGATGCCCAGTCCACTCCAATCTATATTCACTTGAGTCTGTCTGTTCAGGTTTTTATGAACATATGGAAATAATGTCAAAAATGGATCTATTGCATAACTAATACAAACTAAAAGAGGAGCCCAATTAATTATATGTGTCAGTCTTCTAAATGGAAGAGAAAGCTCATCAAGCAGAAGATTTTCATTTGCTCTACAACCTCAATTCCTCAAAAGTTGGGACACCAAGTAAAATGTAAAAGAAAACAAGAAGGCAATAATGTGGAAATCTGTTATAGCCATATTTCATTCACAACAGAACATAGGACATAAATCAGAAAGTGAACGTTGGACATTTTTTCACTTCATTTGAAAAATTAACTAATTTAGAAATTGATGGCAGCAACACATCCAAAAAAGCTAGGACTGGGTCAGGTCTACCATTGTGTAACATCCCCTCTGTAAACATCTGGAAAGTGAAGAGACCAATTGCTGGAGTTTGGGAGAGTAGTGTTGCCCCATTCTTGTCCGATATAGGATTCTAACTGCTCAACAGTCCTGGGTCGTCTTTTCCGGAATTCGTGATTCATAACTTGCCAAATGTTTTCCATTGGTGAAAGGTCTGGGCTGCAGGTGGCCAGTTCCTCACCTGAACGCTTCCTCTGAGAATCCATGCTGTTTTGATGGATACAGTATGTGGTTTAGAATAGTCTTATTGAAATACGCAATTTCTTTTCTGAAATAGATGTCTGCATGGAAGCAGGTGTTTTACAACCTCTATATAATGCTCTGCATTGACCGTGCCTTTCAAGATGCATATGAGTCGACCATTAGGGTTTTCGGTAGGGGTACTCTGGCGCCGGGACTACGGATACTTTACTCTCGATGGCGTTATCACAGGTGGTCGGTCCCGGTTTCGTGCCCTGGGCGCTCACTCTGCGGCTGTGGAATGGGGTTCAGGGATGATTTTGGGGATATACGTGACGCCACCTGTGGTGTCTGGTAAGCGGGATATACCAGCGCTGCCCACGGCCGATCTCTGAGGCGATGGTGACGGCAGCTTAAGATCTCTCAGCTCCCTCCCCACAGGTGGATATTTCTTATCTCAGGGTGGCAGGTGACCGAGCGGTGATGGCTGCCTTCTTCTCTGAAGGGTCCTGTAGAACGGCGGAGAGATGACACACCGAGTCCACATCAGCTTAAACAAGTCCTTTTTACTAGAATCTGGTTTATTTTGCACAGTTCACAGCAGCAACAGTTCGGTTACCAGAAGGCCAATGGTCACAAGGTTCGTCGGAGATTTGATGACAGAGTTTTTTCTCTGAGGTAACCTTTCTTTGTTTCTTTCTCGGTCTCTGCTCTGAGGGCTCTGTGACTCCCTCTTTAACCCACTCGTTAGTCTTGTCACTGGTTTTCCCAGGGGTCTGATGCTGCACGATTTCTTTATCTATCCCGCAACAGCGTCGTGAACTCGGCTTGGGGTTAGTAGTGAGACTCTTGATGGGTACCGGGACTCCTCTTATTTAGGATCCCAGGTTAACAGTCAATGGTTTTGGGGATAAACCTGACAAACCTCCTTGGTCCCGTTATACCGGTGTCGACCTGAACTCTTCAGCCGGCTCTCGCCAGACCTAAAGCGTCCCCTTTCCGTCTGGGTTACCCCTTTTCCAGTGTCTTTCTTTTCTTTTGGGGTACCCTCGCTCAGGACGTCGGGCCTATGTTATTTCTAGCCCTTCTTTCAGTCATCAATTTACTCTCATCTCTTCTTGTCACTCCTTACTGACTGACTGTCACCCAGTCATCCTGGCAACCACGTCACGTCTGACGCTCAGCTAGGCTCCACCCCCCTATGGACCTACTATATAAACAGTCCCAGGAATATGAAGGTAGGGACTGCTGAGTCAATGTTACTCAATCTAATATAAGACTCTGCATTTCTTCTCTCTTTCACCTGTGACCAAAGAGCACTGCACCTTGCTGTTAAGGTGCTGTATTCCCCTGTAGTGCCTAACCACAGGGACGCCACACATATGTCATAGATACTAATTCAACAACTTGCCATACAGAATGCAGACTTCTAAAGTGTGCGCTGATAAGCTGGATGGTCAACAGGAGGTGAGTGCCCAGCCGCAGTACTCACTTCCTGTTGATTACTCATACATCCAAAAATGGGGAGAGAGAAGCCGGCGGTGATTGGGAGCGGGTCAAGAGTGACATCACAACTTCATGTGAGCACAGATAACGCTGGAATCGCGCCACCACTGGAGGAGAGTATATGTGATAGGGTAAGAGTGTATTAAATGACCTTTATTCACTGTGAATGCAAAATGCTTATTTACTATTCATTGTATGTATTGTTACTGACCAGCCACAAGAGGCTGCTGTTTTGCATCTGCCTTTGACTGTTTGGTTACTATAGCAACAGCTCAGCTGACTTCGGCTGTGGACTTGGGAGACCTGAGGAGGTGCTGTGTGTGAGCTGAAGGGAAAGTGAGAGGTGTGAGTAACAGAAAGGAGCCGCCGCTGAAACACTTAAGTAAATTGTGAGAACACTCATGTTAGAGTTTAGTGAGGAGGACTGTGACGCGTGTGAGCAGCATCCTGTGCCGGAGACCGCCATTCTTCAGTTGCTGGCTATACTGGTCACTGTGAGAGGACCTTCAAGTCTCTGTTTATGGCAGCTGGACATCATAGTACCTGGGTACGGTAGGCTGGGCCCAGGACTGCGTGCACGCAACACTTTGTTTTGGTACCAAAACACATGTCTGTTCTGCTTAGGCCGACTATATACACAGTAAAGGCCCCGTCACACACAGAGATAAATCTTTGGCAGATCTGTGGTTGCAGTGAAATCATGGACATATTGTTCCATTTGTACACAGCACAAACCTGGCACTGATTGTCCACAATTTCACTGCAACCACAGATCTGCCGCAGATTTATCTCTGTGTGTGACAGGGCCTTAAGACTTGCTGGCTCTGGTCTGTCAGTTACATTTAAAACCTTAAAGGGACAGCGACACATGTTTGCATTGACTGTTGCTTTAGAAGGTTTCCAGGACTGTGTTGCTGAGCTTTGTGGTTTGCCTTCCCAATGTTATCATCTGCCTTATCTGTGAGGCTTCAGCAATTAAGGCTATTCAGGGGGGTTAATGGGTTTTGTTTATGTTTAGGTAGATAAAGGCCCAGTCACACTAAACTTACCAGTGATCCCAACAACGATACAACCTGATAGGGATCGCTGGTAAGTTGCTAGGAGGTCGCTGGTGAGATGTCACACTAAAGGCCACGTCACACTAAGCAACATCACTAGCAACATCGCTGCTAAGGAACAACTTTTGTGACGTAACAGCGATGTTGCTAGCGATGTTGCTGTGTGTGACATCCAGCAACAACCTGGCCCCTGCTGTGAGGTCGCTGGTTGTTGCGGAATGTGCTGGACCATTTTTTAGTTGTTGCTCTCCCGCTGTGAAGCACACATCGCTGTGTGTGACAGCGACAGAGCAACAACTAAATGTGCAGGCAGCAGGAGCCGGCTTCTGCGGACGCTGGTAACCACGGTAAACATCGGGTAACCAAGAAGCCCTTTCCTTGGTTACCCGATATTTACCTTCGTTACCAGCATCCCCGCTCTCACACTGTCAGTGCCGGCTCCCTGTTCCCTGCACTCCTAGCCACAGTACACATCGGGTTAATTACCCAATGTGTACTGTGGCTACGTGTGCAGAGAGCAGGGAGCCGGCACTGACAGCGTGAGAGCGGGGATGCTGGTAACGAAGGTAAATATCGGGTAACCAAGGAAAGGGCTTCTTGGTTACCCGATGTTTACCGTGGTTACCAGCGTCCGCAGAAGCCGGCTCCTGCTGCCTGCACATTTAGTTGTTGCTCTGTCGCTGTCACACACAGCGATGTGTGCTTCACAGCGGGAGAGCAACAACTGAAAAATGGCCCAGGACATTCAGCAACAACCAGCGACCTCACAGCAGGGGCCAGGTCGTTGCTGGATGTCACACACAGCGACATCACTAGCAACATCGCTGCTACGTCATAAAAGTTGTTCCTTAGCAGCGATGTTGCTAGCGATGTTGCTAAGTGTGACGTGGCCTTTAGTTGTAAGCTCTTGTGCTGCACCACTGGTAGGGTGTGTTTATATACACACACACACACACACACACACACACACACACACACACTTAAGGCCCCATTACACACTGAGACTTTCTAGCGATCCCACCAGCGATCCCAACCTGGCCGGGATCGCTACAAAGTCTCTGGTGAGTCGCTGGTGAGCTGTCAAACAAGCATACCTGGCCAACGACGCAGCAGCGTTTAGAGACTTTCTAGCGATCCCGGACCTGCAGAACGACCTAGCTAGTCATTGGGGACGTGTCAAAGCAGCTATTTGAAAGGGAAGTCGCTAACGAAGTCGTTGTAACGGTGTCAAACACACCGATGCATGCTACACAAAGGGACACAAAAGGACCAAAAATGGTCCTGAAAGATTTGTAGCAATCAGCGACCTCACAGCGGGGGCCAGGTCGCTGATGCGTTTCACACACTACAATATCGCTGGGGAGGTCGCTATTACGTCACAAAACCGATGACGTTACAGCGATGATGTTGCAGTGTGTAAAGGGGCCTTTACTCCTGCTATCCAGAGGGATTACTAGGTATTAGGCGACTGTTTAGACAGTCCCTTGGTTAGGCAAAGGTTGGTGAGAAGGCGGCATAAATCGCCATTACGAGTGGCGCAGCACAGGGGTGTAGGCTTTTGGCCCTGTAAATATATTGTTCTATTCTTTCTGTTTTATGCATGTTTTTTTTATTTTGGTAAAGTAAAACAATCATTTAGCAATCCAACTGCCTAGAGTCCTTTTCCTGGTGCGTGGTTTTGCTGTATACTGGGGAGCCCACCCTGTACACGACTTACATATAGGCTTTTTTATTTTAATGAGGCCAAACATGGGGAATTGGAAGGGGTTGTCCAAGTAGTAGCAAACCCTTTAAAGTTGGCAGGACATGGTCTGTGTAGTTTTCTTAAAGATTTTCCAAGTTGGATTAATCTGTCTACAGAACAGTTTTCCATTTTGCCCCAGTCCATTTGAAATGAGCTTTGGCCCACAGAAGATCGCAGTTTCTGGATTGTGTTGATATATGGATTCTCCTTTGCCAGATACAGTTTTTACTTGCATTTGTGGATTGCACGGGGAACAGTGTTCACAGATCATGATTCCTGGAAGTATTCCTGAGCTCATGCAGTGAATCCGGACATGGATTTCTCCAGAATCTCTGAATCATTTCATATTATGTACTGTAAATGGTAGGCTATTCAAAGTCTTTGCAATTTTAAATTCAGGAACATTTTTCTGAAATGGTTTCATAATTTTATACGCCGTTTTTGAGAATTTGTGAACCTCTGACCATCTTTGCTTCTGAGAGACTCTGCCTCTCTAACGTGTTCTTCTTATACGCAATCATGTAAATTGACCCTTCAACTGTTATCCATAAGTTATTATATTATTAACGGCCATCAGCACAATCTCGAGCCATTGCGACTTGATGGATCAATGTTCTGTAGGAAGATTGATCTTGTGCAAGCCTAAATAAGTTAATCAGGATCTTCTCTGCCGTTATCTTGCTTGTTTCAAGCCATTGGGTTGCTGATCTTCCTAATCAAATTGTTCCTTCTATTCTTCTGACCATTATCTCCAGTGATCGCTCTCGTTGTATGATGTTATTCATAAGTACTATTTCATTTTCGATCCTTTTCTCAACCTTGTCACCTTCTGATATTCGTTCTAAGTTCTGTTTTGAATACAACTTGGATATGAGATTTCCCAATCATTGCATTCTTGTTTTCTTTATATTCTACACAGCATCGTAACTTTTTGGAAATGGGTTTGTAAAAATGGATAGAACCAGACATATCCCATAATGAATGGAGCCCCTCTGCCTCCGCTTGCATTACTTATATAGTAAATTCATTGTTTATATTAATCCTTTATGTTCCCGAAAACGTAACAGACAAAAGGAATTTTGAAAATGCAAGTGTAAACATAGCCTGAGCATTAAAAAGGATACCAAGAAAAATAGTACAGACAGAAGACAATGTGTTATGTTACCATCAGCCTCATCCATCAAAATGATGGTTTTCTCCATTTCCTCCTTCACGTCATATTGTTTTCGGATAGCATCTTCAACACTGTGGGTTTCAAAATAGTGGTCCCGGAAAAGATACAGTTTGTCTACTAGTTCCTGCAATAGAAGAAGTAGCTGCTATAAGACAAATTCATCAAGATATGCATCACAGATTAGGCTGCTTTCACACTACGTTTTTTATAACATGCGTCATGAACTTTTTTTAACGCAAAAACGGATCCAGTGCAAATGCGTTTTCATTTCAATGCATTTGCAATGGACTCGCATCAACATGCGTTCACATGCGTTTGCGTGCGTTATAGTGAGGATCCAGCGACTTGCAGGTTTTTTTTAACTTTTTTCAAAAACTATACTTGTAGCGTTTTTGAGCTGCGTCGAAATACTGTTTTTCACTGGATCCTGACTATACTGCACGCAAACGCATGTGAACGCTGGCATGCTGATAGACAGGATCCTGCTTGCACTACTGAGCATGCCCAGAAACCAGCCTGGCGTGATCAGTCTCACTCTCCCCCTCCCACTCCTCTCTCTCTCTCCCCCGCCTGAGAGTGGTGGACGCTCGTAACCAAGGTAAATATCGGGTATCCAAGCAAAGCACTTCGCTTAGTTACCCGATGTTTACCTTGGTTACCAGCATCCGCAGCTGTCAGATGCCGGCTCCCAGTCTATCACATTCAGTTCCCCTCACTCCCGATCACATGACTTCAATGCCCGCCCATAAACTTCAAGTGACAGGATCCTGCAAAATAACACATGCGTTTGCATGCGTTTTTCTTTGTAAAAACAGGATCCACTTTTAGGCTATGTTCACACACTGCGTTTTTTACCTGCGTTTTGGGTCCGTTTTTGCTGCAGAAATTTCTTGAGAAATTCTTGTAACCTTTCTGCAGACATTCCCCAGCAAAACCTATGGCAAAATAAATTAGCTGTGCACACACTGCGTTTTTTTCTTAAGAAAATTCTTTCAGTAGATTTTCTTAAAAAAAAGAATGAGCATGTCACTTCTTTTCTGCAGCTTACTGCGTTTTTTGCCATAGATAATTGGCACAATAACGCAGGGAGCAACCAGCGGTAAAAACGCACCAAAAACGGACCGAAAACGCACCAAAAACGCACCAAAAACGCGGCAAAAACGCAGGTGCGTTTTTGGTGCGTTTTTTAACACAGGTGCACTCTTAAGAAATTTCTTAAGAAAAATCATTTTTCTAGTGTGAACATAGCCTTACAGCAAAAAAACGTTCATGACGCATGTTAAAAAAAAAAAGTAGTGTGAAAGCAGCCTTAAAGGGGTTGTCCTAACGTAACTAGTTCTCCACCTATCCACAGGTAAGGTGAATCACAACACTACCATTTCAGGGTAACATCAAGAAATACAGAATAATGTTCTCTTATTATTGCATTTTTGCTTTGTGGGGTTTTTTTTTTGCATTTTACCCTTTATTTGATGCATTTTTAATGCAGATTTGAAACAGCATCTTTTTAATGTTTTTAATTATTTCTTTAAAGAGAATCTGTCACCTTTTTAAAATGGATTTTACCAGCACACACAGGATTAATCTGCAGGTTAACAGCATTGCAATACTGGCTGGCTGGCAAGTTTAAACAGCCGCTACTTCAAATCTGCATCAAAAATGCATCAAATAAAAGGGTAAAAAAACGAAAAACCAACAGGAAAAACACAATTAAAGAAGCTTGTTAGGGCCGTATACAGTGTGTCCGTAAAGTAATGGTGCACTTTTGACCGGTCACAGGAAAGTAACAAAAGACGATGTAAATGTGAAATCTGCACCAAATAAAAGGAAACCCTCCCAGCTTCTATAGGATGACGTGGCAGCATGTGCGCATGAATAGGTATGAAACTGGGAGCGTTTTTCTTTTATTTGGTGCAGATTTCACATTTCTATCGTCTTTTGTTGCTTTCCTGTGACCGGTCAAAAGTGCACCATTACTTTACGGACACACTGTATATCAGAAGAGACAGCACTCAGACCAATGATAGGTAATGGGGCAGTGCTGATTTGCATTTGTTTTTCTCATAGAAATTTGAGATAAGAAAAAAAACTACAGCATGCTGCAATTTCATGGGCAAATCAGATACCACTGATTTGGTCTAAGTACAAAATCTGCCGTGCTCATTGCTGCTCCATAATCTATGGGACTACCAGAAACAGAGGAGGGCTATGCTCAGACCAGAGTACAAGATCCGCCGTGCTCACCTCTGCTCCATAATCTATGGGATTATCGGAGACAGAGGAGGACTATGCTCAGACCAGAGTACAAGATCCACCGTGCTCACCTCTGCTCCATTATCTAAAGGGACTACTGGAGACAGAGGAAGGCTATGCTCAGACCACAGTACAAGATCCGCCGTGCTCACCTCTGCTCCATAATCTATGGGATTATCGGAGACAGAGGAGGACTATGCTCAGACCAGAGTACAAGATCCACCGTGCTCACCTCTGCTCCATTATCTAAAGGGACTACTGGAGACAGAGGAGGGCTATGCTCAGACCACAGAACAAGATTCGCTGTGCTCACCTCTGCTCCACTATCTAAGGGACTACCGGAGACAGAGGAGGGCTATGCTGAGACCAGAGTACAAGATCCGCCATGCTCACCTCTGCTACATAATCTATGGGACTACCTGAAACAGAGGAGGGCTATGCTCAGACCAATGTACAAGATCCGCCATGCTCACCTCTGCTCCATTATCTAAGGGACTACCGGAAACAGTGGGGGGCTGTGCTCAGACCAGAGTACAAGATCCGCCATGCTCACCTCTGCTACATAATCTATGGGACTACCTGAAACAGAGGAGGGCTATGCTCAGACCAATGTACAAGATCCGCCATGCTCACCTCTGCTCCATTATCTAAGGGACTACCGGAAACAGTGGGGGGCTGTGCTCAGACCAGAGTACAAGATCCGCCATGCTCACCTCTGCTACATAATCTATGGGACTACCTGAAACAGAGGAGGGCTATGCTCAGACCAATGTACAAGATCCGCCATGCTCACCTCTGCTCCATTATCTAAGGGACTACCTGAAACAGAGGAGGGCTATGCTCAGACCAATGTACAAGATCCGCCGTGCTCATCTCTGCTCCATTATCTAAGGGACTACCAGAAACAGCCGTGCTCAGCGCTGCCCCCACCAGTTCTCAGCACTCGGAGCCCCACTCTCCAGATGACAATCCTAAAGTTATCTATCCCATTCTTAAGGAATACCTATTCTAGGAATACCCTGTAATTGGCTGCCATGAGAAGTGGAGGACACAACACATGAGCTCTGCCTGGTGGACAATGTGGGCTATTCATTACAAGCAGCACAAGGGGAGGGGAGGAGGTGTCTATAGCAGCGGCCCTGGAGCAGCACCGCCGGCGCTGATTGGCTCCTATGCTCCATGTTTGGCACTGTGCTGCCCTGACAGGAGTTGTTTGCTCCTACACCTCTGCACAATCACTACCAGCGGCCGGGGTTGCTATAGCAACAAACAATAAGTGAAAGAGAGACCGCAGAAACTCTCCAGTAAGAAGCGGCCGTACGCCTCACACAGCAGCACTTCATAGCCAGCCGCTCTATGGGTCAGTGTGAGCCTGCAGACAGTGACCGAACCAAACACACCCTGCGCAGCGGCCATTACTGGTCACGGAGAACATGACGGGCTCTGCCCCGTGGCCTGGACCCACCTGCAACCGACCCCTCACGTCAGCCTCGGTCTCCACTCCCCCTTCAGCCATAATTTCTGAAGAGTACACACCAAACTCTTCTGGGCTAAAGGACCTGTGATGATGTCATAACCATGTGACCAGTCACGTGGGGAGGAGGAGCTTCACGGAAGTGTGTGTGTACACTAGTGATGGGAAATCTAGTTCATTTTGGTGATTAGTTCACCATGAACTAGTTCACTGAAAAGATTAGTTCAAAAGATTAGTTCATTTAGTTCATTTAGTTCAGTATTTCTCTGGAGGAGCTGATAGGAAATGCATCATGTGACCTGTGAACTAAATGAACTATATGAGCTGCTGAACTAAATGTTGTATTGAGAATGAATCAGGACAGTCTAGTTCAGTCTGATGCATCTCACTGAGCCCAGCAGCGCCCCCTGTGGTAGTGTAGAGTACTGACTCATAATGAATGTGTATGAGGAGCCCAGCAGCGCCCCCTGTGGTAGTGTAGAGTACTGACTCATAATGACTGTGTATGAGGAGCCCAGCAGCGCCCCCTGTGGTAGTGTAGAGTACTGACTCATAATGAATGTGTATGAGGGAGCCCAGCAGCGCCCCCTGTGGTAGTGTAGAGTACTGACTCATAATGAATGTGTATGAGGAGCCCAGCAGCGCCACCTGTGGTAGTGTAGAGTACTGACCCATAATCAATGTGTATGAGGAGCCCAGCAGCGCCCCCTGTGGTAGTGTAGAGTACTGACTCATAATGACTGTGTATGAGGAGCCCAGCAGCGCCCCCTGTGGTAGTGTAGAGTACTGACTCATAATGAATGTGTATGAGCGAACCCAGCAGCGCCCCCTGTGGTAGTGTAGAGTACTGACTCATAATGAATGTGTATGAGCGAGCTGAGAAGCAGTTCAGCAGCCACCATTTTCAGAACACAACATGAGCCAGTGGTAAAGATTTTAGCAAGACTGATCTAGGCTACAGGAGGCTGCTCCTCTACAAGAGGGTGATCCTATCACAGACAGGTGAGGGGCATGAAACACACAGAACCACTCTCTCTCATACACACATATGAGCTGTGTCTGTCTACTCTGCAATTTCAGTTTTTATTATTATTATTATTATTATTATTATTATTATTCTATTTGTATTTGATGTGTGGTCTAGTGTTTTACTACCTTCTTTTCCAGCATCAGGAGCTATAAGGAGCCAGTGTGAGAGCAGGAGCCTCCTGGAGCTGTAGAGGATCACTCTGTCTCCTCACACTGCTGTTTAGTTCAAAAGATTAGTTCATTTAGTTCAGTATCTCTCTGGAGGAGCTGACAGGAAATGCATCATGTGACCTGTGAACTAAATGAACTATATGAGCTGCTGAACTAAATGTTGTATTGAGAATGAATCAGAGCAGCCTAGTTCAGTCTGATGCATCTCACTGAGCCCAGAAACACACACAGAAACACGCTCTCTCATACACACATATGAGCAGTGTCTTGTCTACTCTGCAATTTCAGTTTTTATTATTACTATTTGTATTTGATGTGTGATCTAGTGTTTTACTACCTCCTTTTCCAGCATCCGGAGTTATATAGAGCCAGTGTGAGAGCAGGAGCCTCCTGGAGCTGTAGTGGATCTCTGTCTCCTCACACTTTCTGTTTAGTTCATAATGAACTAATCTCTGTCAGGATGGTGAACTAGATGAACTAGTTCACTCTGAGGAGTAGTTCATTTTGAACTACTCACTCACGAACTACCCATCACTAGTGTACACTGTATGTTCGTTGTATACACTCCTCTGTAGTCTGTACTGTAGCCGCACACACCTATGTTGTACACACACACACCCCTCTGCACTGTATGTTGTACATACCTCTGTACTGTAAGCAGTACACACACCCCTCTCTGTACTGTATGTTATACACACCCCTCTCTGTACTGTATGTTATACACACCCCTCTGTACTGTATGTTATACACACCCCTCTCTGTACTGTAAGTTATACACACCCCTCTGTACTGTATGTTATACACACCCCTCTCTGTACTGTGTGTTATACACACCCCTCTGTACTGTATGTTATACACACCCCTCTCTGTACTGTATGTTATACACACCCCTCTCTGTACTGTATGTTATACACACCCCTCTGTACTGTATGTTATACACACCCCTCTCTGTACTGTATGTTATACACACCCCTCTCTGTACTGTATGTTATACACACCCCTCTCTGTACTGTATGTTATACACACACCCCTCTGTACTGTATGTTATACACACCCCTCTGTACTGTATGTTATACACACCCCTCTCTGTACTGTGTTATACACACCCCTCTCTGTACTGTATGTTATACACACACCCCTCTGTACTGTATGTTATACACACACCCCTCTGTACTGTATGTTATACACACCCCTCTGTACTGTATGTTATACACACACCCCTCTGTACTGTATGTTATACACACACCCCTCTGTACTGTATGTTATACACACACCCCTCTGTACTGTATGTTATACACACCCCTCTGTACTGTATGTTATACACACCCCTCTCTGTACTGTATGTTATACACACCCCTCTCTGTACTGTATGTTATACACACACCCCTCTGTACTGTATGTTATACACACCCCTCTGTACTGTATGTTATACACACCCCTCTCTGTACTGTATGTTATACACACCCCTCTGTACTGTATGTTATACACACCCCTCTCTGTACTGTAAGTTATACACACCCCTCTGTACTGTATGTTATACACACCCCTCTGTACTGTATGTTATACACACCCCTCTCTGTACTGTGTTATACACACCCCTCTCTGTACTGTATGTTATACACACCCCTCTCTGTACTGTATGTTATACACACACCCCTCTGTACTGTATGTTATACACACCCCTCTGTACTGTATGTTATACACACCCCTCTGTACTGTATGTTATACACACCCCTCTCTGTACTGTGTTATACACACCCCTCTCTGTACTGTATGTTATACACACCCCTCTGTACTGTATGTTATACACACCCCTCTGTACTGTATGTTATACACACCCCTCTCTGTACTGTATGTTATACACACCCCTCTCTGTACTGTATGTTATACACACACCCCTCTGCACTGTATGTTGTACATACCTCTGTACTGTAAGCAGTACACACACCCCTCTCTGTACTGTATGTTATACACACCCCTCTCTGTACTGTATGTTATACACACACCCCTCTGTACTGTATGTTATACACACCCCTCTGTACTGTATGTTATACACACCCCTCTCTGTACTGTGTGTTATACACACCCCTCTCTGTACTGTATGTTATACACACCCCTCTCTGTACTGTATGTTATACACACCCCTCTCTGTACTGTATGTTATACACACCCCTCTGTACTGTATGTTGTACACACACCCCTCTCTGTACTGTATGTTATACACACCCCTCTCTGTACTGTATGTTATACACACCCCTCTCTGTACTGTATGTTATACACACCCCTCTCTGTACTGTATGTTATACACACCCCTCTGTACTGTATGTTGTACACACACCCCTCTCTGTACTGTATGTTATACACACCCCTCTCTGTACTGTGTGTTATACACACCCCTCTCTGTACTGTATGTTATACACACCCCTCTCTATACTGTATGTTATACACACCCCTCTCTGTACTGTATGTTATACACACCCCTCTGTACTGTATGTTGTACACACACCCCTCTCTGTACTGTATGTTATACACACCCCTCTCTGTACTGTATGTTATACACACCCCTCTCTGTACTGTATGTTATACACACCCCTCTCTGTACTGTATGTTATACACACCCCTCTGTACTGTATGTTGTACACACACCCCTCTCTGTACTGTATGTTATACACACCCCTCTCTGTACTGTATGTTATACACACCCCTCTCTGTACTGTGTGTTATACACACCCCTCTCTGTACTGTATGTTATACACACCCCTCTCTGTACTGTATGTTATACACACCCCTCTCTGTACTGTATGTTATACACACCCCTCTCTGTACTGTATGTTATACACACCCCTCTCTGTACTGTATGTTGTACACACCCCTCTCTGTACTGTATGTTATACACACCCCTCTCTGTACTGTATGTTATACACACACCCCTCTGTACTGTATGTTATACACACCCCTCTCTGTACTGTAAGCTGTACACACACCCCTCTCTGTACTGTATGTTATACACACCCCTCTCTGTACTGTAAGCTGTACACACACCTCTCTCTGTACTGTAAGCTGTACACACACCCCTCTCTGTACTGTATGTTATACACACCCCTCTCTGTACTGTATGTTATACACACCCCTCTCTGTACTGTATGTTATACACACCCCTCTCTGTACTGTATGTTATACACACCCCTCTCTGTACTGTATGTTGTACACACACCCCTCTCTGTACTGTATGTTATACACACCCCTCTCTGTACTGTATGTTATACACACCCCTCTCTGTACTGTATGTTATACACACCCCTCTCTGTACTGTATGTTGTACACACACCCCTCTCTGTACTGTGTACCCCTCTCTGTACTGTGTGTTATACACACCCCTCTCTGTACTGTGTGTTATACACACCCCTCTCTGTACGGTATGTTATACACACCCCTCTCTGTACTGTATGTTATACACACCCCTCTCTGTACTGTGTGTTATACACACCTCTGTAGTCTGTACTGTATGTTATACACACCCCTCTCTGTACTGTATGTTATACACACCTGTGTACTGTATGTAATACACACCCCTCTCTGTACTGTATGTAATACACACCCCTCTCTGTACTGTATGTTATACACACCCCTCTCTGTACTGTATGTTATACACACCCCTCTCTGTACTGTATGTTATACACACCTCTGTACTGTATGTTATACACACCCCTCTCTGTACTGTATGTTATACACACCCCTCTCTGTACTGTATGTTATACACACACCCCTCTGTACTGTATGTTATACACACTCTCTCTGTACTGTAAGCTGTACACACACCCCTCTCTGTACTGTATGTTATACACACCCCTCTCTGTACTGTAAGCTGTACACACACCCCTCTCTGTACTGTATGTTATACACACCCCTCTCTGTACTGTATGTTATACACACCCCTCTCTGTACTGTATGTTATACACACCCCTCTCTGTACTGTATGTTATACACACCCCTCTCTGTACTGTATGTTGTACACACACCCCTCTCTGTACTGTATGTTATACACACCCCTCTCTGTACTGTATGTTATACACACCCCTCTCTGTACTGTATGTTATACACACCCCTCTCTGTACTGTATGTTGTACACACACCCCTCTCTGTACTGTGTACCCCTCTCTGTACTGTGTGTTATACACACCCCTCTCTGTACTGTGTGTTATACACACCACTCTCTGTACGGTATGTTATACACACCCCTCTCTGTACTGTATGTTATACACACCCCTCTCTGTACTGTGTGTTATACACACCTCTGTAGTCTGTACTGTATGTTATACACACCCTTCTCTGTACTGTATGTTATACACACCTCTGTACTGTATGTAATACACACCCCTCTCTGTACTGTATGTTATACACACCCCTCTCTGTACTGTATGTTATACACACCTCTGTACTGTATGTTATATACACCCCTCTCTGTACTGTATGTTATGCACACCCCTCTCTGTACTGTAAGCTGTACACACACCCCTCTCTGTACTGTATGTTATACACACCCCTCTCTGTACTGTAAGCTGTACACACACCCCTCTCTGTACTGTATGTTATACACACCCCTCTCTGTACTGTATGTTACACAAACACCCCTCTGTACTGTATGTTATACACACCCCTCTCTGTACTGTAAGCTGTACACACACCCCTCTCTGTACTGTATGTTATACACACCCCTCTGTACTGTATGTTATATGTGAGGCCCCACCAGTGATGTGTCGGTGTCGGTGCGTTACCTTCAGGGACTCCACGTTGCTGGATCTCCGTCACTGGTAGGAAATCTTCTGTTTTGATCGTGACGCCACTCTCAGTATTGCGGTCAGTGGGGACCGCCACTGCAGGTTAGGGGACGCCTGGGGCTGATGGTGGGTGCAGTCGGATGTAGTAGCCTCCTGAGAGTGAGGCAAGCCCCAGGGCCCTGTGTAGGTTTGTAGTACCACAAGTCGCAGAATGACCACACAGGCAGGATGTCTTTTAGGGTTTTTACTCACATTTGATGGCAGGGTGAGTAACCCGGGCGTAGCTGGGATGAACCAGGTGGGAACCAGGTATCCTTCAGGCTGACTTTATGAGGGTGACTACTGACTCGCCTTCCTTAGCCCTTGGTGGTTTGGGGTGACCCCGACTTTTAGTCCCTATGGGGGTCACCCAGGGAAGATGCTGCAGCCTCTCTCTCCCCTTCGTTCGCCGTATGCTTGTTCCCCGGACCAGGCCACTCCAGCTGCTTGCCTCCTGTGACCTATGGGCCCTCGCTGTGGTTACGTGGCTGCGGCTTTTGTGGTGTTGTGGTGTGGGCTTTGAGAGCCCCACACCGGCAGGTTTAGCAGGGAAAGGTGGATCTATCCTCGCTTCGGGATCTGCCGCCCGGTTGGGCCTGGTGCTCTCTAGCAGTCTCCTTACTTCCCACTCCGTTGCACTCCCTAGCTGAAGCTGGCTTTCAGGTAGCACTCCTAGTTGACCGTTCTCCCCCGTCAATAGCCACTGCGCGGGCGCTGTTAGACAGCACAAGCCCCACAGGTCTGCTCCTTCCTGAGCCCTATGGAGTTCTCTCTCTAACTGACTCACTGCCCCTCCTCTCCTGTTCTTGCCTACGCCACCTAGCAACCAGACTCTCCACCACACCCCTTGAGAGGAGATGGAGGCTCTACCCCCTCCACTATTCCAGTGAAGGTGAAGGCTTGCCCCCTCCTGGGATCCCCAGGGGTCCTCTCATGGGTACATGTGTGAGACCTGGTCACTATGCGCCTGTGTTCCACACCCCGGTCAGCCTTCTGGATTACCTGTATTGTACTGTCCCCAGCATGGGTGCAGTACTCAGTGGTGCCTGACCAGGTCAGGGGCGCCACATTCCCCCTTAGTTATCACCAGCACGTCCTCGGGCTGCAAGACAACATTTTAAAATGCATAAAACATTAAAACATGTAAAACATTTTTAAAACCACCAGGTATCAGACATCACCACCCTCCACCCACAAGTCCGTTAACCCACCCAAAACCCTCTCAGGAGGCAGGTCACCGGTCCTGTTGGTAACCAGGTCTGGGCCATCCGTTTCCCCAGACCTTTCCTCCAATCTTCCTCTCCCGTTGGCCGCGACTTCAGCCACTTCTGGCAGGATGTAGAGGCGGCTTTCATGGGCTGGTGGTTTCAGGGTCTACCTGGCCTGGTGGATCCGCGCCTTCAGCCCCTTCTGGCAGGATGTAGAGGCGGCCTCCACAGTTGGTGCTGACCAGGTACCCTCTTTGTGGTGGTGAGCCAAGGCCCCATAAACAGGCGTGCTCTCTGGTCGCAAGTGAGCCAAGGCCCTATATACGGACGGACTCCTCCTGGTTGCAGACGAGCCAAGCCCCTAAACAGGCTGGCTCTGGTGGCGGTGCCACTGGTGTAACTATTTACACTGCGAGAGTTTGTGGCTATAGCAAGTTCATAGCCTTAAAGTTTATTTCTCACAATAGTTTTTGTGGGCACATGCTTAAACAATAACGTTGCAAACTTTTCAACTTGTCAAACTGGTCAAACTTTCGGTACTTCTTTCTTTACTTTACTCCTCGGTACCAGGGCTTTGGCCTATTGGGCTACGGCACCTGCTGTTTTCTTGCTCCTTGTCATCCTCTGAGGTAGTTTCATCTGTAGGCTCTTTGTCTTTTCTTTCTAGATCTTCATCTGTTTCCTTTTCTGCATCTGTTTCTTTATCTCTGTCTTTTCTTTCTTCTTTGGGACATGGTGCTACGTCTAAGGCATAGTAGCCCCTTTCTCCTTGATGCAAGGTGAACTGTACTGCGTCTCCAATTTTCAAATTTCTGCCTGAATGTCCTCTGGGCAGGTGGGCTTGAACATCTCTCCGATTCACAAATATGCCCTCTTTTATTCCTCTTGCTACAATAAAGCCGTATCCGCTTTTCAAATTGAAGTCCTCCACAACTCCTCTGCAAAGGGGTCCTCTGACCTGGGCTTTGGATCTTCTCAGGGCTCGTTTTTCTTGCAGGTCTCTGGCTGTGACTTCTCTCTGCTCTGGAGACTGTGGTGTTGGAGGATACTTTGCTCTGCTGCGCCGTGTCTTGCGGGCTGGGTTCATGCCTGCAGGCTCCCAGGTGAGGTCTTTGGGCTGATCTTCGTCAGCAGACGGGGTCAGGTCTTCCTCATCCCAGCGAGAATAGGGCAGCATCTCTGGCTCTGGGTATGGGTCCACTGCTGGTGGCACTGGAGTCGGAGTCAGCCCCTCAGCTTCCTGGCCTCCCCTCCCCCTTAGTTCTTCGCTGCACTCTGGTTGTGGCAGCGTTGGGGATGAGTGTTCTTCAGCTGGCCCAGGCGGTGGACTCTCCGGCGCAGCTGCAGGGGTTGCCTGAATCTCCTTGGGGGTATACGGAGGGAGCAGATACCGATCCACCATCTCTTGTGGGAACTGGGCCTCTAGGTCAGCCTTCAGCTTCCAGTATTCGGGGTCCTCTCCTATCAGGGTCTTCCTAGCAGGGACCTCTTTGGACTGGGGAGCGGTGTCTGCTCTGGCCTTGCAGGCCGGGGAAAATAGTGATGCAATCTCTTGGCGGGCCGCGCCCTGTATGGCGGCGGCCTGGTCTTGGCGGGCCGCGCCTGGCATGGCGGCGGCCTGGTCTTGGCGGGCCGCGCCCTGTATGGCGGCGGCCTGGTCTTGGCGGGCCGCGCCTGGCATGGCGGGGGCCTGGTCTTGGCGGGCCGCGCCCTGTATGGCGGCGGCCTGGTCTTGGCGGGCCGCGCCTGGCATGGCGGCGGCCTGGATCAGTGTCGCTGTTGCAGGGGGCTCTGTGCAGGCCGGGCTGGACGTCGCTGCAGCGATCGGAGCTTGGCGGGCCGCACCTGGCGGGGCTGCGGCCTGGTTCAGCATCTCACTTGCGGCGCGGACGAGCGTCGCTGCTGCGGTGGGGTCTTGGCGGACTGGGCTCAGCAGGGTGGCAGCCTGGGTCAGTGTCACACCTGCGGCACGGATCAGTATCGCAGTGGTAGTCGGACCTTTGCGGGCCAGGCGGGGCATGGCTGCGGCGGCCTGGATTTGGCGGGCCGCATCTAGCGTGGCTGCGGCCTGGTCCGGTGGCGCCGCGCCGGGCGCCTCTTCTGGGACCGCGGGCGTGGCAGCAGGGGTCGGGGCACTTGCGCTGGCCGGGGCATCACTCGACTCACCCATCTGTGGCAGCATCGGGGTCTGCGTCGTCGCCGCTCGGTCTGGCATGCGTCGCGCGGCTCCCTCCTCGTAGGTCCGAACCGCCGCCGCCATCTCCAGAAGCTCCGTGCGTTCTTCTCTGAGCCGTCGCACAATCCTGGCCTCCAGCTGGTCGCAGAAGATAGCAAGCTCCCGGCACCACCAGGCAGCAGTGCCTGGTTCTGGGTATCCGCGTCTGGACTCCATTTTCTCTAGCAAGCTGCTGGCTTCTCTTCTGCTCCGCCGTCTCTGGACGCTTCCGCTTTCTTCATCAGCGAGGTCAGGACTCTGCAGGGGATCTCTGGGTAGCCACACCTCTTCGTGGGCGGTAACTTCTTCCAGCGCGGGCTGCTGTTGTTTTTCAGCGCGCTTTTCATGGTGGCAATATGGCGGCGCTTCCAATTTTTCAAGCGGACCGCCCAGGCACATGGTCACCTGTCTGAACAGGTCTAGTCCTTATCCTGTTCGTGACGCCAGATGTGAGGCCCCACCAGTGATGTGTCGGTGTCGGTGCGTTACCTTCAGGGACTCCACGTTGCTGGATCTCCGTCACTGGTAGGAAATCTTCTGTTTTGATCGTGACGCCACTCTCAGTATTGCGGTCAGTGGGGACCGCCACTGCAGGTTAGGGGACGCCTGGGGCTGATGGTGGGTGCAGTCGGATGTAGTAGCCTCCTGAGAGTGAGGCAAGCCCCAGGGCCCTGTGTAGGTTTGTAGTACCACAAGTCGCAGAATGACCACACAGGCAGGATGTCTTTTAGGGTTTTTACTCACATTTGATGGCAGGGTGAGTAACCCGGGCGTAGCTGGGATGAACCAGGTGGGAACCAGGTATCCTTCAGGCTGACTTTATGAGGGTGACTACTGACTCGCCTTCCTTAGCCCTTGGTGGTTTGGGGTGACCCCGACTTTTAGTCCCTATGGGGGTCACCCAGGGAAGATGCTGCAGCCTCTCTCTCCCCTTCGTTCGCCGTATGCTTGTTCCCCGGACCAGGCCACTCCAGCTGCTTGCCTCCTGTGACCTATGGGCCCTCGCTGTGGTTACGTGGCTGCGGCTTTTGTGGTGTTGTGGTGTGGGCTTTGAGAGCCCCACACCGGCAGGTTTAGCAGGGAAAGGTGGATCTATCCTCGCTTCGGGATCTGCCGCCCGGTTGGGCCTGGTGCTCTCTAGCAGTCTCCTTACTTCCCACTCCGTTGCACTCCCTAGCTGAAGCTGGCTTTCAGGTAGCACTCCTAGTTGACCGTTCTCCCCCGTCAATAGCCACTGCGCGGGCGCTGTTAGACAGCACAAGCCCCACAGGTCTGCTCCTTCCTGAGCCCTATGGAGTTCTCTCTCTAACTGACTCACTGCCCCTCCTCTCCTGTTCTTGCCTACGCCACCTAGCAACCAGACTCTCCACCACACCCCTTGAGAGGAGATGGAGGCTCTACCCCCTCCACTATTCCAGTGAAGGTGAAGGCTTGCCCCCTCCTGGGATCCCCAGGGGTCCTCTCATGGGTACATGTGTGAGACCTGGTCACTATGCGCCTGTGTTCCACACCCCGGTCAGCCTTCTGGATTACCTGTATTGTACTGTCCCCAGCATGGGTGCAGTACTCAGTGGTGCCTGACCAGGTCAGGGGCGCCACATTCCCCCTTAGTTATCACCAGCACGTCCTCGGGCTGCAAGACAACATTTTAAAATGCATAAAACATTAAAACATGTAAAACATTTTTAAAACCACCAGGTATCAGACATCACCACCCTCCACCCACAAGTCCGTTAACCCACCCAAAACCCTCTCAGGAGGCAGGTCACCGGTCCTGTTGGTAACCAGGTCTGGGCCATCCGTTTCCCCAGACCTTTCCTCCAATCTTCCTCTCCCGTTGGCCGCGACTTCAGCCACTTCTGGCAGGATGTAGAGGCGGCTTTCATGGGCTGGTGGTTTCAGGGTCTACCTGGCCTGGTGGATCCGCGCCTTCAGCCCCTTCTGGCAGGATGTAGAGGCGGCCTCCACAGTTGGTGCTGACCAGGTACCCTCTTTGTGGTGGTGAGCCAAGGCCCCATAAACAGGCGTGCTCTCTGGTCGCAAGTGAGCCAAGGCCCTATATACGGACGGACTCCTCCTGGTTGCAGACGAGCCAAGCCCCTAAACAGGCTGGCTCTGGTGGCGGTGCCACTGGTGTAACTATTTACACTGCGAGAGTTTGTGGCTATAGCAAGTTCATAGCCTTAAAGTTTATTTCTCACAATAGTTTTTGTGGGCACATGCTTAAACAATAACGTTGCAAACTTTTCAACTTGTCAAACTGGTCAAACTTTCGGTACTTCTTTCTTTACTTTACTCCTCGGTACCAGGGCTTTGGCCTATTGGGCTACGGCACCTGCTGTTTTCTTGCTCCTTGTCATCCTCTGAGGTAGTTTCATCTGTAGGCTCTTTGTCTTTTCTTTCTAGATCTTCATCTGTTTCCTTTTCTGCATCTGTTTCTTTATCTCTGTCTTTTCTTTCTTCTTTGGGACATGGTGCTACGTCTAAGGCATAGTAGCCCCTTTCTCCTTGATGCAAGGTGAACTGTACTGCGTCTCCAATTTTCAAATTTCTGCCTGAATGTCCTCTGGGCAGGTGGGCTTGAACATCTCTCCGATTCACAAATATGCCCTCTTTTATTCCTCTTGCTACAATAAAGCCGTATCCGCTTTTCAAATTGAAGTCCTCCACAACTCCTCTGCAAAGGGGTCCTCTGACCTGGGCTTTGGATCTTCTCAGGGCTCGTTTTTCTTGCAGGTCTCTGGCTGTGACTTCTCTCTGCTCTGGAGACTGTGGTGTTGGAGGATACTTTGCTCTGCTGCGCCGTGTCTTGCGGGCTGGGTTCATGCCTGCAGGCTCCCAGGTGAGGTCTTTGGGCTGATCTTCGTCAGCAGACGGGGTCAGGTCTTCCTCATCCCAGCGAGAATAGGGCAGCATCTCTGGCTCTGGGTATGGGTCCACTGCTGGTGGCACTGGAGTCGGAGTCAGCCCCTCAGCTTCCTGGCCTCCCCTCCCCCTTAGTTCTTCGCTGCACTCTGGTTGTGGCAGCGTTGGGGATGAGTGTTCTTCAGCTGGCCCAGGCGGTGGACTCTCCGGCGCAGCTGCAGGGGTTGCCTGAATCTCCTTGGGGGTATACGGAGGGAGCAGATACCGATCCACCATCTCTTGTGGGAACTGGGCCTCTAGGTCAGCCTTCAGCTTCCAGTATTCGGGGTCCTCTCCTATCAGGGTCTTCCTAGCAGGGACCTCTTTGGACTGGGGAGCGGTGTCTGCTCTGGCCTTGCAGGCCGGGGAAAATAGTGATGCAATCTCTTGGCGGGCCGCGCCCTGTATGGCGGCGGCCTGGTCTTGGCGGGCCGCGCCTGGCATGGCGGCGGCCTGGTCTTGGCGGGCCGCGCCCTGTATGGCGGCGGCCTGGTCTTGGCGGGCCGCGCCTGGCATGGCGGGGGCCTGGTCTTGGCGGGCCGCGCCCTGTATGGCGGCGGCCTGGTCTTGGCGGGCCGCGCCTGGCATGGCGGCGGCCTGGATCAGTGTCGCTGTTGCAGGGGGCTCTGTGCAGGCCGGGCTGGACGTCGCTGCAGCGATCGGAGCTTGGCGGGCCGCACCTGGCGGGGCTGCGGCCTGGTTCAGCATCTCACTTGCGGCGCGGACGAGCGTCGCTGCTGCGGTGGGGTCTTGGCGGACTGGGCTCAGCAGGGTGGCAGCCTGGGTCAGTGTCACACCTGCGGCACGGATCAGTATCGCAGTGGTAGTCGGACCTTTGCGGGCCAGGCGGGGCATGGCTGCGGCGGCCTGGATTTGGCGGGCCGCATCTAGCGTGGCTGCGGCCTGGTCCGGTGGCGCCGCGCCGGGCGCCTCTTCTGGGACCGCGGGCGTGGCAGCAGGGGTCGGGGCACTTGCGCTGGCCGGGGCATCACTCGACTCACCCATCTGTGGCAGCATCGGGGTCTGCGTCGTCGCCGCTCGGTCTGGCATGCGTCGCGCGGCTCCCTCCTCGTAGGTCCGAACCGCCGCCGCCATCTCCAGAAGCTCCGTGCGTTCTTCTCTGAGCCGTCGCACAATCCTGGCCTCCAGCTGGTCGCAGAAGATAGCAAGCTCCCGGCACCACCAGGCAGCAGTGCCTGGTTCTGGGTATCCGCGTCTGGACTCCATTTTCTCTAGCAAGCTGCTGGCTTCTCTTCTGCTCCGCCGTCTCTGGACGCTTCCGCTTTCTTCATCAGCGAGGTCAGGACTCTGCAGGGGATCTCTGGGTAGCCACACCTCTTCGTGGGCGGTAACTTCTTCCAGCGCGGGCTGCTGTTGTTTTTCAGCGCGCTTTTCATGGTGGCAATATGGCGGCGCTTCCAATTTTTCAAGCGGACCGCCCAGGCACATGGTCACCTGTCTGAACAGGTCTAGTCCTTATCCTGTTCGTGACGCCAGATGTGAGGCCCCACCAGTGATGTGTCGGTGTCGGTGCGTTACCTTCAGGGACTCCACGTTGCTGGATCTCCGTCACTGGTAGGAAATCTTCTGTTTTGATCGTGACGCCACTCTCAGTATTGCGGTCAGTGGGGACCGCCACTGCAGGTTAGGGGACGCCTGGGGCTGATGGTGGGTGCAGTCGGATGTAGTAGCCTCCTGAGAGTGAGGCAAGCCCCAGGGCCCTGTGTAGGTTTGTAGTACCACAAGTCGCAGAATGACCACACAGGCAGGATGTCTTTTAGGGTTTTTACTCACATTTGATGGCAGGGTGAGTAACCCGGGCGTAGCTGGGATGAACCAGGTGGGAACCAGGTATCCTTCAGGCTGACTTTATGAGGGTGACTACTGACTCGCCTTCCTTAGCCCTTGGTGGTTTGGGGTGACCCCGACTTTTAGTCCCTATGGGGGTCACCCAGGGAAGATGCTGCAGCCTCTCTCTCCCCTTCGTTCGCCGTATGCTTGTTCCCCGGACCAGGCCACTCCAGCTGCTTGCCTCCTGTGACCTATGGGCCCTCGCTGTGGTTACGTGGCTGCGGCTTTTGTGGTGTTGTGGTGTGGGCTTTGAGAGCCCCACACCGGCAGGTTTAGCAGGGAAAGGTGGATCTATCCTCGCTTCGGGATCTGCCGCCCGGTTGGGCCTGGTGCTCTCTAGCAGTCTCCTTACTTCCCACTCCGTTGCACTCCCTAGCTGAAGCTGGCTTTCAGGTAGCACTCCTAGTTGACCGTTCTCCCCCGTCAATAGCCACTGCGCGGGCGCTGTTAGACAGCACAAGCCCCACAGGTCTGCTCCTTCCTGAGCCCTATGGAGTTCTCTCTCTAACTGACTCACTGCCCCTCCTCTCCTGTTCTTGCCTACGCCACCTAGCAACCAGACTCTCCACCACACCCCTTGAGAGGAGATGGAGGCTCTACCCCCTCCACTATTCCAGTGAAGGTGAAGGCTTGCCCCCTCCTGGGATCCCCAGGGGTCCTCTCATGGGTACATGTGTGAGACCTGGTCACTATGCGCCTGTGTTCCACACCCCGGTCAGCCTTCTGGATTACCTGTATTGTACTGTCCCCAGCATGGGTGCAGTACTCAGTGGTGCCTGACCAGGTCAGGGGCACCACATATACACACCCCTCTCTGTACAGTATGTTATACACACCCCTCTCTGTACTGTATGTTGTACACACACCCCTCTCTGTACTGTGTGTTATACACACCCCTCTCTGTACTGTGTGTTATACACACCCCTCTCTGTACTGTATGTTATACACACCTCTGTACTGTATGTTATACACACCCCTCTCTGTACTGTATGTTATACACACCCCTCTCTGTACTGTGTGTTATACACACCCCTCTCTGTACTGTATGTTATACACACCTCTGTACTGTATGTTATACACACCCCTCTCTGTACTGTATGTTATACACACCCCTCTCTGTACTGTAAGCTGTACACACACCCCTCTCTGTACTGTATGTTATACACACCCCTCTCTGTACTGTATGTTACACAAACACCCCTCTGTACTGTATGTTATACACACCCCTCTCTGTACTGTAAGCTGTACACACACCCCTCTCTGTACTGTATGTTATACACACCCCTCTGTACTGTATGTTATACACACCCCTCTCTGTACTGTATGTTATACACACCCCTCTCTGTACTGTATGTTGTACACACACCCCTCTCTGTACTGTGTGTTATACACACCCCTCTCTGTACTGTGTGTTATACACACCCCTCTCTGTACTGTATGTTATACACACCTCTGTACTGTATGTTATACACACCCCTCTCTGTACTGTATGTTATACACACCCCTCTCTGTACTGTAAGCTGTACACACACCGCTCTCTGTACTGTATGTTATACACACCCCTCTCTGTACTGTATGTTACACAAACACCCCTCTGTACTGTATGTTATACACACCCCTCTCTGTACTGTATGTTGTACACACACCCCTCTCTGTACTGTATGTTATACACACCCCTCTCTGTACTGTAAGCTGTACACACACCCCTCTCTGTACTGTATGTTATACACACCCCTCTCTGTACTGTATGTTACACAAACACCCCTCTGTACTGTATGTTGTACACACACCCCTCTCTGTACTGTATGTTATACACACCCCTCTCTGTACTGTATGTTATACACACCCCTCTCTGTACTGTATGTTATACACACCCCTCTCTGTACTGTATGTTATACACACCCCTCTCTGTACTGTATGTTGTACACACACCCCTCTCTGTACTGTGTGTTATACACACCCCTCTCTGTACTGTGTGTTATACACACCTCTCTCTGTACTGTGTGTTATACACACCCCTCTCTGTACGGTATGTTATACACACCCCTCTCTGTACTGTATGTTATACACACCCCTCTCTGTACTGTGTGTTATACACACCTCTGTAGTCTGTACTGTATGTTATACACACCCCTCTCTGTACTGTATGTTATACACACCTCTGTACTGTATGTTATACACACCCCTCTCTGTACTGTATGTTATACACACCCCTCTCTGTACTGTATGTTATACACACCCCTCTCTGTACTGTATGTTATACACACCTCTGTACTGTATGCTATACACACCCCTCTCTGTACTGTATGTTATACACACCCCTCTCTGTACTGTAAGCTGTACACACACCCCTCTCTGTACTGTGTGTTATACACACCCCTCTCTGTACTGTGTGTTATACACACCCCTCTCTGTACTGTATGTTATACACACCTCTGTACTGTATGTTATACACACCCCTCTCTGTACTGTATGTTATACACACCCCTCTCTGTACTGTAAGCTGTACACACACCCCTCTCTGTACTGTATGTTATACACACCCCTCTCTGTACTGTATGTTACACAAACACCCCTCTGTACTGTATGTTATACACACCCCTCTCTGTACTGTATGTTGTACACACACCCCTCTCTGTACTGTATGTTATACACACCCCTCTCTGTACTGTAAGCTGTACACACACCCCTCTCTGTACTGTATGTTATACACACCCCTCTCTGTACTGTATGTTACACAAACACCCCTCTGTACTGTATGTTATACACACCCCTCTCTGTACTGTATGTTGTACACACACCCCTCTCTGTACTGTATGTTATACACACCCCTCTCTGTACTGTATGTTATACACACCTTTCTCTGTACTGTATGTTATACACACCCCTCTCTGTACTGTATGTTATACACACCCCTCTCTGTACTGTATGTTATACACACCCCTCTCTGTACTGTATGTTGTACACACACCCCTCTCTGTACTGTGTACCCCTCTCTGTACTGTGTGTTATACACACCCCTCTCTGTACGGTATGTTATACACACCCCTCTCTGTACTGTATTTTATACACACCCCTCTCTGTAAAGTGTGTTATACACACCTCTGTAGTCTGTACTGTATGTTATACACACCCCTCTCTGTACTGTATGTTATACACACCTCTGTACTGTATGTTATACACACCCCTCTCTGTACTGTATGTTATACACACCCCTCTCTGTACTGTATGTTATACACACCTCTGTACTGTAAGCTGTACACACACCCCTCTCTGTACTGTATGTTATACACACCCCTCTCTGTACTGTATGTTACACAAACACCCCTCTGTACTGTATGTTATACACACCCCTCTCTGTACTGTAAGCTGTACACACACCCCTCTCTGTACTGTATGTTATACACACCCCTCTGTACTGTATGTTATACACACCCCTCTCTGTACTGTATGTTATACACACCCCTCTCTGTACTGTATGTTGTACACACACCCCTCTCTGTACTGTGTGTTATACACACCCCTCTCTGTACTGTGTGTTATACACACCCCTCTCTGTACTGTATGTTATACACACCCCTCTCTGTACTGTATGTTGTACACACACCCCTTTCTGTACTGTATGTTATACACACCCCTCTCTGTACTGTAAGCTGTACACACACCCCTCTCTGTACTGTATGTTATACACACCCCTCTCTGTACTGTATGTTACACAAACACCCCTCTGTACTGTATGTTATACACACCCCTCTCTGTACTGTATGTTGTACACACACCCCTCTCTGTACTGTATGTTATACACACCCCTCTCTGTACTGTATGTTATACACACCCCTCTCTGTACTGTATGTTATACACACCCCTCTCTGTACTGTATGTTATACACACCCCTCTCTGTACTGTATGTTGTACACACACCCCTCTCTGTACTGTGTGTTATACACACCCCTCTCTGTACTGTGTGTTATACACACCGCTCTCTGTACTGTGTGTTATACACACCCCTCTCTGTACGGTATGTTATACACACCCCTCTCTGTACTGTATGTTATACACACCCCTCTCTGTACTGTGTGTTATACACACCTCTGTAGTCTGTACTGTATGTTATACACACCCCTCTCTGTACTGTATGTTATACACACCTCTGTACTGTATGTTATACACACCCCTCTCTGTACTGTATGTTATACACACCCCTCTCTGTACTGTATGTTATACACACCCCTCTCTGTACTGTATGTTATACACACCTCTGTACTGTATGCTATACACACCCCTCTCTGTACTGTATGTTATACACACCCCTCTCTGTACTGTAAGCTGTACACACACCCCTCTCTGTACTGTGTGTTATACACACCCCTCTCTGTACTGTGTGTTATACACACCCCTCTCTGTACTGTATGTTATACACACCTCTGTACTGTATGTTATACACACCCCTCTCTGTACTGTATGTTATACACACCCCTCTCTGTACTGTAAGCTGTACACACACCCCTCTCTGTACTGTATGTTATACACACCCCTCTCTGTACTGTATGTTACACAAACACCCCTCTGTACTGTATGTTATACACACCCCTCTCTGTACTGTATGTTGTACACACACCCCTCTCTGTACTGTATGTTATACACACCCCTCTCTGTACTGTAAGCTGTACACACACCCCTCTCTGTACTGTATGTTATACACACCCCTCTCTGTACTGTATGTTACACAAACACCCCTCTGTACTGTATGTTATACACACCCCTCTCTGTACTGTATGTTGTACACACACCCCTCTCTGTACTGTATGTTATACACACCCCTCTCTGTACTGTATGTTATACACACCCCTCTCTGTACTGTATGTTATACACACCCCTCTCTGTACTGTATGTTATACACACCCCTCTCTGTACTGTATGTTATACACACCCCTCTCTGTACTGTATGTTGTACACACACCCCTCTCTGTACTGTGTACCCCTCTCTGTACTGTGTGTTATACACACCCCTCTCTGTACGGTATGTTATACACACCCCTCTCTGTACTGTATTTTATACACACCCCTCTCTGTAAAGTGTGTTATACACACCTCTGTAGTCTGTACTGTATGTTATACACACCCCTCTCTGTACTGTATGTTATACACACCTCTGTACTGTATGTTATACACACCCCTCTCTGTACTGTATGTTATACACACCCCTCTCTGTACTGTATGTTATACACACCTCTGTACTGTATGTTATACACACCCCTCTCTGTACTGTATGTTATACACACCCCTCTCTGTACTGTAAGCTGTACACACACCCCTCTCTGTACTGTATGTTATACACACCCCTCTCTGTACTGTATGTTACACAAACACCCCTCTGTACTGTATGTTATACACACCCCTCTCTGTACTGTAAGCTGTACACACACCCCTCTCTGTACTGTATGTTATACACGTTATACACACCCCTCTCTGTACTGTATGTTATACACACCTCTGTACTGTATGTTATACACACCCCTCTCTGTACTGTAAGCTGTACACACACCCCTCTCTGTACTGTATGTTATACACACCCCTCTCTGTACTGTATGTTACACAAACACCCCTCTGTACTGTATGTTATACACACCCCTCTCTGTACTGTATGTTGTACACACACCCCTCTCTGTACTGTATGTTATACACACCCCTCTCTGTACTGTAAGCTGTACACACACCCCTCTCTGTACTGTATGTTATACACACCCCTCTCTGTACTGTATGTTACACAAACACCCCTCTGTACTGTATGTTATACACACCCCTCTCTGTACTGTATGTTGTACACACACCCCTCTCTGTACTGTATGTTATACACACCCCTCTCTGTACTGTATGTTATACACACCCCTCTCTGTACTGTATGTTATACACACCCCTCTCTGTACTGTATGTTGTACACACACCACTCTCTGTACTGTGTGTTATACACACCCCTCTCTGTACTGTGTGTTATACACACCTCTCTCTGTACTGTGTGTTATACACACCCCTCTCTGTACGGTATGTTATACACACCCCTCTCTGTACTGTATGTTATACACACCCCTCTCTGTACTGTGTGTTATACACACCTCTGTAGTCTGTACTGTATGTTATACACACCCCTCTCTGTACTGTATGTTATACACACCTCTGTACTGTATGTTATACACACCCCTCTCTGTACTGTATGTTATACACACCCCTCTCTGTACTGTATGTTATACACACCCCTCTCTGTACTGTAAGCTGTACACACACCCCTCTCTGTACTGTATGTTATACACACCCCTCTGTACTGTATGTTATACACACCCCTCTCTGTACTGTAAGCTGTACACACCCCCCTCTCTGTACTGTAAGCTGTACACACACCCCTCTCTGTACTGTATGTTATACACACCCCTCTGTACTGTATGTTATACACACCCCTCTCTGTACTGTAAGCTGTACACACCCCTCTCTGTACTGTATGTTATACACACCCCTCTGTACTGTAAGCTGTACACACCCCCCTCTGTACTGTATGTTATACACACACCCCTCTGTACTGTATGTTATACACACCCCTCTCTGTACTGTAAGCTGTACACACACCCCTCTCTGTACTGTAAGCTGTACACACACCCCTCTCTGTACTGTATGTTATACACACCCCTCTGTACTGTATGTTATACACACCCCTCTCTGTACTGTAAGCTGTACACACCCCTCTCTGTACTGTATGTTATACACACCCCTCTGTACTGTATGTTATACACACCTCTCTGTACTGTATGTTATACACACCCCTCTCTGTACTGTAAGCTGTACACACACCCCTCTCTGTACTGTATGTTATACACACCCCTCTGTACTGTATGTTATACACATCCCTCTCTGTACTGTAAGCTGTACACACCCCTCTCTGTACTGTATGTTATATGTCGCGGGCGGGGAGGAGGGTGTCAGCACACCGCGCTCACCCCTTCTGCTCGGGTCCGGCAGCTGCTCAGTGGTGGCTCGAGCTGTGGGCCGGATCCCGGGGTGTCTCGAGCGACACTCCTCGCCCGTGAGTGAAAGGGGGGTGTTTGTTGGGGTTATAGTTCGTGACGCCACCCACGGTTGTGGTGATTGCACCCCCGCTGCTTTGGATGGGGATCCCGGGGATGGTGATGGGAGCAGCCAGGTGTTGTGTTGCCCCTCCGTGGGTAGGGGTTGGTGATCCTGGGGCCCGGTGAAGAGATGTAAAGTGTAGGGCCTGGAGGGCGCAGGGACGCGGGGGCAGCGCTGTGCCTTGCGGCACTGTGGTACTCACTCAGCCTGAGACATGGACACAGTTTGTACGGTAAACCAACGGCTGGTAGGACGGTCCCACAGACGGCTGCACCTGCACTCCCGGTAGGTGACGGTGACGTCTCTCTTCCTTGCACCTGTGTTGTCTGATGGTAGCGGTGGATTCCCTCCGGTTACCCGCTCCCCGACTGCAATCTGGGCCGGAGGAGCTCTACACTTTGCCCGCAGGCGCTGGCCCTGGGGAAACTGGTGCCCAGGCGGTGGCGGTGTCTCCCCGGTAATGGTCGGGCTGTTGCCGTCAATCGGGACTTGGTTGTTGGGGGATCTACGTCCCCTTCACTGACGGATTCGGCAAATTTGGCGACTCCTAGCCTTGCCGGGGTCCGAGAGGCCCCTGCCCTGGTGCTGACTGTCCTTCGGAACACTGCTCCAGACCACCGGGCACACAGCCAACGGGGTCCTTCCAGGAACTTCCAAACGGTCCCCCTCCGGACAGTCACCGCCGTCGCTGACCTTGCTGTTCTAGCCCTACACACAGCTGGGCTCTCAGGCTTTGCACACTCTCTGCGCTGTCTCCACTTCTTGCTTTCCTCCTTTTCCACTTTCCTTTCCTTCACTTTCACTTCTGGTTGTTTACTCTAGCCCCTGCCTGGGCTACTCCTCACTCCTTCCACTTCCTCCTCCCTGACTAGACTCTCCTTTCTCTTGCCCTCCCTGGGCTCAACTGCCTGGTTACTTCCTGCCTCCAGAGTTGTGAGCTCCTTGTTGGGCGGTGCCAACCGCCTGGCCCACCCCCTGGTGTGCATCAACAGACTCCTGGAGGAAGGCAACAAGGATTTCTGGTTAGCAGATGTGCCTACCTGGAGTGTGGGGTGTGGTGGTGTTGTGTCCTGTGTCCCCTGGCTTGCCCAGGGCGACACATTCCCCCTTAGCAAAATGCAGACCGTCCGCGGGCTGCCGTCCTACACCGGTTTTATTTTTCTGTAAAAAGGGGATAACAGGGTTAAACAAACATGCATAACATTTTTAATAAACTCTTCCCAAGACGGGAGGCACATTTTCTTTTAACGTTTCAACGGTATACGGTCACGGTTTACGCTCTCTCCCACCCAAGTAACCTGGCCCTGATGCTGCCCCTAAAACCCAGGCAGCACCCCTTGACCCACAGTCCAGCACACGGTACCCGAGCGGGATCTGTCCTTCCCTCCAGAGGGTAGCCACCGGTTCCCTTGGTGGCTGGGCCCTGGCCTGCTCTGCTCAGGGCC
Organism: Anomaloglossus baeobatrachus; assembly: GCF_048569485.1. NCBI lineage: Eukaryota > Metazoa > Chordata > Amphibia > Anura > Aromobatidae > Anomaloglossus > Anomaloglossus baeobatrachus. The sequence continues at coordinate 647,690,824 of NC_134353.1, read as the reverse complement.
CTCCCTCCAACCTGCCTCTCCGGAGGCGGCCTGCGGAAACGGTAACGGTACCCAACATATTTACAAGCCACTAACGTTTGTGGTTGCCCTGCAGAGTTCACGGGCTTGTCCATGGAGAGTTGCCATGCATTTTTAAACTTTAAACGGTCCCCACGGGGACAACGGTGCCGGCTCCAGCCGGTTGCAAATCAACAAAATAAATCAGGTGACTTCTCGGTAATCATTTTCACTTATCATTGCAGAACTTTCAAAAACTTTTCAAACAAGCAGGTGGTCCCAACGGGGACGGTGCTGCGGGCATCTGCTGCCCTTTTGCGGCTTAACAGTCCATTCTCACTCGTGGGGCTCTAGTGCCACCTTCACACGGTGCACCGCTCTGGACCCCAATGGTAGCTCGCTGCAGGCGATCCTCTTCCATATTCATGCGGGCATGCACATCCGCTCTACACCCCTCTCGGGCATCGATCTCCCTGCGCAGCTGCTGTTGCCGCCGCTCCCAGCCGGGAGTACTTTCTGTTTGCTCCGGTTCAGCGTGTGCGGGGGACGGACCCAGCCAGAGTCCCTCCGTGTCGGCTACGACCGGCACCTTCAGTAATGAGGGACCCCGCTGTGACATGGCCTCCTCTGCCTCCTGGCAGCTGCATCCCCGCCGTGCCTCCGGTGCATCTTTGCTGACGGGCTCAGCCTTTGGCTTCTTCCATAGAAGCGGTTCAGGGTGGTCATGAGCTTCTGCTGCAGGTCGGTCCACCGGGGCGGATTGGCAGGGTACCGCTACCGGTGGTGGTGGTAGCGGGCCTAGTGGCGGGGCAGCAGCAGCTAACGCGGGTAGCGGGAGAGGCAGCAGGGTGAACGGGTGTAGGCCGGGCCCCTCAGCCGCAGCGGCCGATCCCTCGGGAATACAGGGACGTGGGTCTCTTACCCGTTCCTCCAAATCTTCCTCCACCTCGCATCTCCGCATAGCAGCCACCGCTTCCACCATGTCGGCCTCCCACTCCTCCAGGAGGAGCTGCATGCGGACCTGCAGACGGCTGCTTAGCTGGGCGGTCCGGACTTCCACCCACGCCGCCATGCCGGGCGCGGGGACCACGGTGTTGTTGGTCGGACTCAGCATCTTTAGCAGCGGCCTCTTCCAGGAACCAGTAAATGGCCGCAGGGTCCTGGCGTCCCTGCTTCCAGAGCCGCGCTCACATGCGGCCAGCCGCCATCGCGTCCCCCTTAGCTCTTTCCGGCCCCTCCTCTCTCGGGGCGGGGTTTCGGCCTTCGCGCCTCTACTGCTCGAGAAGACGCTCGAGCGGGAACTTTTCGCGCCAAAGATGGCGGCTTCTGAAATTTTTCTGCCGGATACCTCCGGCGGTAACAAGGCGCACCTCTACCAGACGGCAGAGCGGTAAGATCCTGTTCGTGACGCCAAGTTGTCGCGGGCGGGGAGGAGGGTGTCAGCACACCGCGCTCACCCCTTCTGCTCGGGTCCGGCAGCTGCTCAGTGGTGGCTCGAGCTGTGGGCCGGATCCCGGGGTGTCTCGAGCGACACTCCTCGCCCGTGAGTGAAAGGGGGGTGTTTGTTGGGGTTATAGTTCGTGACGCCACCCACGGTTGTGGTGATTGCACCACCGCTGCTTTGGATGGGGATCCCGGGGATGGTGATGGGAGCAGCCAGGTGTTGTGTTGCCCCTCCGTGGGTAGGGGTTGGTGATCCTGGGGCCCGGTGAAGAGATGTAAAGTGTAGGGCCTGGAGGGCGCAGGGACGCGGGGGCAGCGCTGTGCCTTGCGGCACTGTGGTACTCACTCAGCCTGAGACACGGACACAGTTTGTACGGTAAACCAACGGCTGGTAGGACGGTCCCACAGACGGCTGCACCTGCACTCCCGGTAGGTGACGGTGACGTCTCTCTTCCTTGCACCTGTGTTGTCTGATGGTAGCGGTGGATTCCCTCCGGTTACCCGCTCCCCGACTGCAATCTGGGCCGGAGGAGCTCTACACTTTGCCCGCAGGCGCTGGCCCTGGGGAAACTGGTGCCCAGGCGGTGGCGGTGTCTCCCCGGTAATGGTCGGGCTGTTGCCGTCAATCGGGACTTGGTTGTTGGGGGATCTACGTCCCCTTCACTGACGGATTCGGCAAATTTGGCGACTCCTAGCCTTGCCGGGGTCCGAGAGGCCCCTGCCCTGGTGCTGACTGTCCTTCGGAACACTGCTCCAGACCACCGGGCACACAGCCAACGGGGTCCTTCCAGGAACTTCCAAATGGTCCCCCTCCGGACAGTCACCGCCGTCGCTGACCTTGCTGTTCTAGCCCTACACACAGCTGGGCTCTCAGGCTTTGCACACTCTCTGCGCTGTCTCCACTTCTTGCTTTCCTCCTTTTCCACTTTCCTTTCCTTCACTTTCACTTCTGGTTGTTTACTCTAGCCCCTGCCTGGGCTACTCCTCACTCCTTCCACTTCCTCCTCCCTGACTAGACTCTCCTTTCTCTTGCCCTCCCTGGGCTCAACTGCCTGGTTACTTCCTGCCTCCAGAGTTGTGAGCTCCTTGGTGGGCGGAGCCAACCGCCTGGCCCACCCCCTGGTGTGCATCAACAGACTCCTGGAGGAAGGCAACAAGGATTTCTGGTTAGCAGATGTGCCTACCTGGAGTGTGGGGTGTGGTGGTGTTGTGTCCTGTGTCCCCTGGCTTGCCCAGGGCGACACATTCCCCCTTAGCAAAATGCAGACCGTCCGCGGGCTGCCGTCCTACACCGGTTTTATTTTTCTGTAAAAAGGGGATAACAGGGTTAAACAAACATGCATAACATTTTTAATAAACTCTTCCCAAGACGGGAGGCACATTTTCTTTTAACGTTTCAACGGTATACGGTCACGGTTTCCGCTCTCTCCCACCCAAGTAACCTGGCCCTGATGCTGCCCCTAAAACCCAGGCAGCACCCCTTGACCCACAGTCCAGCACACGGTACCCGAGCGGGATCTGTCCTTCCCTCCAGAGGGTAGCCACCGGTTCCCTTGGTGGCTGGGCCCTGGCCTGCTCTGCTCAGGGCCCTCCCTCCAACCTGCCTCTCCGGAGGCGGCCTGCGGAAACGGTAACGGTACCCAACATATTTACAAGCCACTAACGTTTGTGGTTGCCCTGCAGAGTTCACGGGCTTGTCCATGGAGAGTTCCCATGCATTTTTAAACTTTAAACGGTCCCCACGGGGACAACGGTGCCGGCTCCAGCCGGTTGCAAATCAACAAAATAAATCAGGTGACTTCTCGGTAATCATTTTCACTTATCATTGCAGAACTTTCAAAAACTTTTCAAACAAGCAGGTGGTCCCAACGGGGACGGTGCTGCGGGCATCTGCTGCCCTTTTGCGGCTTAACAGTCCATTCTCACTCGTGGGGCTCTAGTGCCACCTTCACACGGTGCACCGCTCTGGACCCCAATGGTAGCTCGCTGCAGGCGATCCTCTTCCATATTCATGCGGGCATGCACATCCGCTCTACACCCCTCTCGGGCATCGATCTCCCTGCGCAGCTGCTGTTGCCGCCGCTCCCAGCCGGGAGTACTTTCTGTTTGCTCCGGTTCAGCGTGTGCGGGGGACGGACCCAGCCAGAGTCCCTCCGTGTCGGCTACGACCGGCACCTTCAGTAATGAGGGACCCCGCTGTGACATGGCCTCCTCTGCCTCCTGGCAGCTGCATCCCCGCCGTGCCTCCGGTGCATCTTTGCTGACGGGCTCAGCCTTTGGCTTCTTCCATAGAAGCGGTTCAGGGTGGTCATGAGCTTCTGCTGCAGGTCGGTCCGCCGGGGCGGATTGGCAGGGTACCGCTACCGGTGGTGGTGGTAGCGGGCCTAGTGGCGGGGCAGCAGCAGCTAACGCGGGTAGCGGGAGAGGCAGCAGGGTGAACGGGTGTAGGCCGGGCCCCTCAGCCGCAGCGGCCGATCCCTCGGGAATACAGGGACGTGGGTCTCTTACCCGTTCCTCCAAATCTTGCTCCACCTCGCATCTCCGCATAGCAGCCACCGCTTCCACCATGTCGGCCTCCCACTCCTCCAGGAGGAGCTGCATGCGGACCTGCAGACGGCTGCTTAGCTGGGCGGTCCGGACTTCCACCCACGCCGCCATGCCGGGCGCGGGGACCACGGTGTTGTTGGTCGGACTCAGCATCTTTAGCAGCGGCCTCTTCCAGGAACCAGTAAATGGCCGCAGGGTCCTGGCGTCCCTGCTTCCAGAGCCGCGCTCACATGCGGCCAGCCGCCATCGCGTCCCCCTTAGCTCTTTCCGGCCCCTCCTCTCTCGGGGCGGGGTTTCGGCCTTCGCGCCTCTACTGCTCGAGAAGACGCTCGAGCGGGAACTTTTCGCGCCAAAGATGGCGGCTTCTGAAATTTTTCTGCCAAATACCTCCGGCGGTAACAAGGCGCACCTCTACCAGACGGCAGAGCGGTGAGATCCTGTTCGTGACGCCAAGTTGTCGCGGGCGGGGAGGAGGGTGTCAGCACACCGCGCTCACCCCTTCTGCTCGGGTCCGGCAGCTGCTCAGTGGTGGCTCGAGCTGTGGGCCGGATCCCGGGGTGTCTCGAGCGACACTCCTCGCCCGTGAGTGAAAGGGGGGTGTTTGTTGGGGTTATAGTTCGTGACGCCACCCACGGTTGTGGTGATTGCACCACCGCTGCTTTGGATGGGGATCCCGGGGATGGTGATGGGAGCAGCCAGGTGTTGTGTTGCCCCTCCGTGGGTAGGGGTTGGTGATCCCGGGGCCCGGTGAAGAGATGTAAAGTGTAGGGCCTGGAGGGCGCAGGGACGCGGGGGCAGCGCTGTGCCTTGCGGCACTGTGGTACTCACTCAGCCTGAGACACGGACACAGTTTGTACGGTAAACCAACGGCTGGTAGGACGGTCCCACAGACGGCTGCACCTGCACTCCCGGTAGGTGACGGTGACGTCTCTCTTCCTTGCACCTGTGTTGTCTGATGGTAGCGGTGGATTCCCTCCGGTTACCCGCTCCCCGACTGCAATCTGGGCCGGAGGAGCTCTACACTTTGCCCGCAGGCGCTGGCCCTGGGGAAACTGGTGCCCTGGCGGTGGCGGTGTCTCCCCGGTAATGGTCGGGCTGTTGCCGTCAATCGGGACTTGGTTGTTGGGGGATCTACGTCCCCTTCACTGACGGATTCGGCAAATTTGGCGACTCCTAGCCTTGCCGGGGTCCGAGAGGCCCCTGCCCTGGTGCTGACTGTCCTTCGGAACACTGCTCCAGACCACCGGGCACACAGCCAACGGGGTCCTTCCAGGAACTTCCAAACGGTCCCCCTCCGGACAGTCACCGCCGTCGCTGACCTTGCTGTTCTAGCCCTACACACAGCTGGGCTCTCAGGCTTTGCACACTCTCTGCGCTGTCTCCACTTCTTGCTTTCCTCCTTTTCCACTTTCCTTTCCTTCACTTTCACTTCTGGTTGTTTACTCTAGCCCCTGCCTGGGCTACTCCTCACTCCTTCCACTTCCTCCTCCCTGACTAGACTCTCCTTTCTCTTGCCCTCCCTGGGCTCAACTGCCTGGTTACTTCCTGCCTCCAGAGTTGTGAGCTCCTTGGTGGACGGAGCCAACCGCCTGGCCCACCCCCTGGTGTGCATCAACAGACTCCTGGAGGAAGGCAACAAGGATTTCTGGTTAGCAGATGTGCCTACCTGGAGTGTGGGGTGTGGTGGTGTTGTGACCTGTGTCCCCTGGCTTGCCCAGGGCGACACATTATACACACCCCTCTATACTGTATGTTATACACACCCTTCTGTACTGTATGTTATACACACCCCTCTCTGTACTGTAAGCTGTACACACCCCTCTCTGTACTGTATGTTATACACACCCCTCTGTACTGTATGTTATACACACCCCTCTCTGTACTGTAAGCTGTACACACCCCTCTCTGTACTGTATGTTATACACAACCCTCTGTACTGTATGTTATACACACCCCCCTCTGTACTGTAAGCTGTACACACCCCTCTCTGTACTGTATGTTATACACACCCCTCTGTACTGTATGTTATACACACCCCTCTGTACTGTATGTTATACACACCCCTCTCTGTACTGTAAGCTGTACACACCCCTCTCTGTACTGTATGTTATACACACCCCTCTGTACTGTAAGCTGTACACACACCCCTCTGTACTGTATGTTATACACACACCCCTCTGTACTGTATGTTATACACACCCCTCTCTGTACTGTAAGCTGTACACACACCCCTCTCTGTACTGTAAGCTGTACACACACCCCTCTCTGTACTGTATGTTATACACACACCCCTCTGTACTGTATGTTATACACACCCCTCTCTGTACTGTAAGCTGTACACACACCCCTCTCTGTACTGTAAGCTGTACACACACCCCTCTCTGTACTGTATGTTATACACACCCCTCTGTACTGTATGTTATACACACCTTTCTGTACTGTATGTTATACACACCCCTCTCTGTACTGTAAGCTGTACACACACCCCTCTCTGTACTGTATGTTATACACACCCCTCTGTACTGTATGTTATACACACCCCTCTCTGTACTGTAAGCTGTACACACCCCTCTCTGTACTGTATGTTATACACACCCCTCTGTACTGTATGTTATACACACCCTTCTGTACTGTATGTTATACACACCCCTCTCTGTACTGTAAGCTGTACACACCCCTCTCTGTACTGTATGTTATACACACCCCTCTGTACTGTATGTTATACACACCCCTCTCTGTACTGTAAGCTGTACACACCCCTCTCTGTACTGTATGTTATACACACCCCCCTCTGTACTGTAAGCTGTACACACCCCTCTCTGTACTGTATGTTATACACACCCCTCTGTACTGTATGTTATACACACCCCTCTCTGTACTGTAAGCTGTACACACCACTCTCTGTACTGTATGTTATACACACCCCTCTGTACTGTAAGCTGTACACACACCCCTCTGTACTGTATGTTATACACACACCTCTGTACTGTGTTATACACACCCCTCTGTACTGTATGTTATACACACACCTCTGTACTGTGTTATACACACCCCTCTGTACTGTATGTTATACACACCCCTCTCTGTACTGTAAGCTGTACACACCCCTCTCTGTACTGTATGTTATACACACCCCTCTGTACTGTAAGCTGTATACCTCTCTGTACTGTAGCCGCACACACCCCTCTCTGTACTGTATGTTATACACACACCCCTCTGTACTGTGTTATACACACACCCCTCTGTACTGTAAGCTGTACACACACCTCTGTACTGTAGCTGCACACACCCCTCTCTGTACTGTATGTTATACACACACACCTCTGTACTGTATGTTATACACACACCCCTCTGTACTGTATGTTATACACACACCCCTCTGTACTGTATGTTATACACACACCTCTGTACTGTAGCCGCACACACCCCTCTCTGTACTGTATGTTATACACACACCCCTCTGTACTGTATGTTATACACACCCCTCTGTACTGTATGTTATACACACCACTTTCTGTACTGTATGTTATACACACCCCTCTGTACTGTATGTTATACACACCACTCTCTGTACTGTATGTTATACACACCCCTCTCTGTACTGTATGTTGTACACACACCCCTCTCTGTACTGTGTACCCCTCTCTGTACTGTGTGTTATACACACCTCTCTCTGTACTGTGTGTTATACACACGCACACCCCTCTCTGTACGGTATGTTATACACACCCCTCTCTGTACTGTATGTTATACACACCCCTCTCTGTACTGTGTGTTATACACACCTCTGTAGTCTGTACTGTATGTTATACACACCCCTCTCTGTACTGTATGTTATACACACCTCTGTACTGTATGTTATACACACCCCTCTCTGTACTGTATGTTATACACACCCCTCTCTGTACTGTATGTTATACACACCCCTCTCTGTACTGTATGTTATACACACCTCTGTACTGTATGTTATACACACCCCTCTCTGTACTGTATGTTATACACACCCCTCTCTGTACTGTAAGCTGTACACACACCCCTCTCTGTACTGTATGTTATACACACCCCTCTGTACTGTATGTTATACACACCCCTCTCTGTACTGTAAGCTGTACACACCCCCCTCTCTGTACTGTAAGCTGTACACACACCCCTCTCTGTACTGTATGTTATACACACCCCTCTGTACTGTATGTTATACACACCCCTCTCTGTACTGTAAGCTGTACACACCCCTCTCTGTACTGTATGTTATACACACCTCTCTGTACTGTATGTTATACACACCTCTCTGTACTGTATGTTATACACACCCCTCTCTGTACTGTAAGCTGTACACACACCCCTCTCTGTACTGTATGTTATACACACCCCTCTGTACTGTATGTTATACACACCCCTCTCTGTACTGTAAGCTGTACACACCCCTCTCTGTACTGTATGTTATACACACCCCTCTGTACTGTATGTTATACACACCCTTCTGTACTGTATGTTATACACACCCCTCTCTGTACTGTAAGCTGTACACACCCCTCTCTGTACTGTATGTTATACACACCCCTCTGTACTGTATGTTATACACACCCCTCTCTGTACTGTAAGCTGTACACACCCCTCTCTGTACTGTATGTTATACACACCCCTCTGTACTGTATGTTATACACACCCCCCTCTGTACTGTAAGCTGTACACACCCCTCTCTGTACTGTATGTTATACACACCCCTCTGTACTGTATGTTATACACACCCCTCTCTGTACTGTATGTTATACACACCCCTCTGTACTGTATGTTATACACACCCCTCTCTGTACTGTAAGCTGTACACACCCCTCTCTGTACTGTATGTTATACACACCCCTCTGTACTGTAAGCTGTACACACACCCCTCTGTACTGTATGTTATACACACACCCCTCTGTACTGTATGTTATACACACCCCTCTCTGTACTGTAAGCTGTACACACACCCCTCTCTGTACTGTAAGCTGTACACACACCCCTCTCTGTACTGTATGTTATACACACCCCTCTGTACTGTATGTTATACACACCCCTCTCTGTACTGTAAGCTGTACACACCCCTCTCTGTACTGTATGTTATACACACCCCTCTGTACTGTATGTTATACACACCTCTCTGTACTGTATGTTATACACACCCCTCTCTGTACTGTAAGCTGTACACACACCCCTCTCTGTACTGTATGTTATACACACCCCTCTGTACTGTATGTTATACACACCCCTCTCTGTACTGTAAGCTGTACACACCCCTCTCTGTACTGTATGTTATACACACCCCTCTGTACTGTATGTTATACACACCCCTCTGTACTGTATGTTATACACACCCCTCTCTGTACTGTAAGCTGTACACACCCCCCTCTCTGTACTGTAAGCTGTACACACACCCCTCTCTGTACTGTATGTTATACACACCCCTCTGTACTGTATGTTATACACACCCCTCTCTGTACTGTAAGCTGTACACACCCCTCTCTGTACTGTATGTTATACACACCCCTCTGTACTGTAAGCTGTATACCTCTCTGTACTGTAGCCGCACACACCCCTCTCTGTACTGTATGTTATACACACACCCCTCTGTACTGTGTTATACACACACCCCTCTGTACTGTAAGCTGTACACACACCTCTGTACTGTAGCTGCACACACCCCTCTCTGTACTGTATGTTATACACACACACCTCTGTACTGTATGTTATACACACACCCCTCTGTACTGTATGTTATACACACACCCCTCTGTACTGTATGTTATACACACACCTCTGTACTGTAGCCGCACACACCCCTCTCTGTACTGTATGTTATACACACACCCCTCTGTACTGTATGTTATACACACCCCTCTGTACTGTATGTTATACACACCACTCTCTGTACTGTATGTTATACACACCCCTCTGTACTGTATGTTATACACACCACTCTCTGTACTGTATGTTATACACACCCCTCTCTGTACTGTATGTTGTACACACACCCCTCTCTGTACTGTGTACCCCTCTCTGTACTGTGTGTTATACACACCTCTCTCTGTACTGTGTGTTATACACACGCACACCCCTCTCTGTACGGTATGTTATACACACCCCTCTCTGTACTGTATGTTATACACACCCCTCTCTGTACTGTGTGTTATACACACCTCTGTAGTCTGTACTGTATGTTATACACACCCCTCTCTGTACTGTATGTTATACACACCTCTGTACTGTATGTTATACACACCCCTCTCTGTACTGTATGTTATACACACCCCTCTCTGTACTGTATGTTATACACACCCCTCTCTGTACTGTATGTTATACACACCTCTGTACTGTATGTTATACACACCCCTCTCTGTACTGTATGTTATACACACCCCTCTCTGTACTGTAAGCTGTACACACACCCCTCTCTGTACTGTATGTTATACACACCCCTCTGTACTGTATGTTATACACACCCCTCTCTGTACTGTAAGCTGTACACACCCCCCTCTCTGTACTGTAAGCTGTACACACACCCCTCTCTGTACTGTATGTTATACACACCCCTCTGTACTGTATGTTATACACACCCCTCTCTGTACTGTAAGCTGTACACACCCCTCTCTGTACTGTATGTTATACACACCTCTCTGTACTGTATGTTATACACACCTCTCTGTACTGTATGTTATACACACCCCTCTCTGTACTGTAAGCTGTACACACACCCCTCTCTGTACTGTATGTTATACACACCCCTCTGTACTGTATGTTATACACACCCCTCTCTGTACTGTAAGCTGTACACACCCCTCTCTGTACTGTATGTTATACACACCCCTCTGTACTGTATGTTATACACACCCTTCTGTACTGTATGTTATACACACCCCTCTCTGTACTGTAAGCTGTACACACCCCTCTCTGTACTGTATGTTATACACACCCCTCTGTACTGTATGTTATACACACCCCTCTCTGTACTGTAAGCTGTACACACCCCTCTCTGTACTGTATGTTATACACACCCCTCTGTACTGTATGTTATACACACCCCCCTCTGTACTGTAAGCTGTACACACCCCTCTCTGTACTGTATGTTATACACACCCCTCTGTACTGTATGTTATACACACCCCTCTCTGTACTGTATGTTATACACACCCCTCTGTACTGTATGTTATACACACCCCTCTCTGTACTGTAAGCTGTACACACCCCTCTCTGTACTGTATGTTATACACACCCCTCTGTACTGTAAGCTGTACACACACCCCTCTGTACTGTATGTTATACACACACCCCTCTGTACTGTATGTTATACACACCCCTCTCTGTACTGTAAGCTGTACACACACCCCTCTCTGTACTGTAAGCTGTACACACACCCCTCTCTGTACTGTATGTTATACACACCCCTCTGTACTGTATGTTATACACACCCCTCTCTGTACTGTAAGCTGTACACACCCCTCTCTGTACTGTATGTTATACACACCCCTCTGTACTGTATGTTATACACACCTCTCTGTACTGTATGTTATACACACCCCTCTCTGTACTGTAAGCTGTACACACACCCCTCTCTGTACTGTATGTTATACACACCCCTCTGTACTGTATGTTATACACACCCCTCTCTGTACTGTAAGCTGTACACACCCCTCTCTGTACTGTATGTTATACACACCCCTCTGTACTGTATATTATACACACCCTTCTGTACTGTATGTTATACACACCCCTCTCTGTACTGTAAGCTGTACACACACCCCACTCTGTACTGTATGTTATACACACCCCTCTGTACTGTATGTTATACACACCCCTCTCTGTACTGTAAGCTGTACACACCCCTCTCTGTACTGTATGTTATACACACCCCTCTGTACTGTATGTTATACACACCCCTCTCTGTACTGTAAGCTGTACACACCCCTCTCTGTACTGTATGTTATACACACCCCTCTGTACTGTATGTTATACACACCCCCCTCTGTACTGTAAGCTGTACACACCCCTCTCTGTACTGTATGTTATACACACCCCTCTGTACTGTATGTTATACACACCACTCTCTGTACTGTATGTTATACACACCCCTCTGTACTGTATGTTATACACACCCCTCTCTGTACTGTAAGCTGTACACACCACTTTCTGTACTGTATGTTATACACACCCCTCTGTACTGTAAGCTGTACACACACCCCTCTGTACTGTATGTTATACACACACCTCTGTACTGTGTTATACACACCCCTCTGTACTGTATGTTATACACACACCTCTGTACTGTGTTATACACACCCCTCTGTACTGTATGTTATACACACCCCTCTCTGTACTGTGTTATACACACCCCTCTGTACTGTAAGCTGTACACCTCTCTGTACTGTAGCCGCACACACCCCTCTCTGTACTGTATGTTATACACACACACCCCTCTGTACTGTATGTTATACACACACCCCTCTGTACTGTATGTTATACACACACCCCTCTGTACTGTATGTTATACACACACCTCTGTACTGTGTTATACACACCCCTCTGTACTGTAAGCTGTACACACACCTCTGTACTGTATGTTATACACACCCCTCTCTGTACTGTAAGCTGTACACACACCTCTGTACTGTGTTATACACACCCCTCTGTACTGTATGTTATACACACCCCTCTCTGTACTGTAAGCTGTACACACCCCTCTCTGTACTGTATGTTATACACACCCCTCTGTACTGTAAGCTGTATACCTCTCTGTACTGTAGCCGCACACACCCCTCTCTGTACTGTATGTTATACACACACCCCTCTGTACTGTATGTTATACACACACCCCTCTGTACTGTAAGCTGTACACACACCTCTGTACTGTAGCTGCACACACCCCTCTCTGTACTGTATGTTATACACACACACCTCTGTACTGTATGTTATACACACACCCCTCTGTACTGTATGTTATACACATACCCCTCTGTACTGTATGTTATACACACACCTCTGTACTGTAGCCGCACACACCCCTCTCTGTACTGTATGTTATACACACACCCCTCTGTACTGTATGTTATACACACCCCTCTGTACTGTATGTTATACACACCACTCTCTGTACTGTATGTTATACACACCCCTCTGTACTGTATGTTATACACACCACTCTCTGTACTGTATGTTATACACACCCCTCTGTACTGTATGTTATACACACCCCTCTCTGTACTGTAAGCTGTACACACCACTCTCTGTACTGTATGTTATACACACCCCTCTGTACTGTAAGCTGTACACACACCACTCTGTACTGTATGTTATACACACATTTCTGTACTGTGTTATACACACCCCTCTGTACTGTATGTTATACACACCCCTCTCTGTACTGTGTTATACACACCCCTCTGTACTGTAAGCTGTACACCTCTCTGTACTGTAGCCGCACACACCCCTCTCTGTACTGTATGTTATACACACACACACCCCTCTGTACTGTATGTTATACACACACCCCTCGGTACTGTATGTTATACACACACCCCTCTGTACTGTATGTTATACACACACCTCTGTACTGTGTTATACACACCCCTCTGTACTGTAAGCTGTACACACACCTCTGTACTGTGTTATACACACACCTCTGTACTGTAAGCTGTACACACACCTCTGTACTGTGTTATACACACCCCTCTTTGTACTGTAAGCTGTACACACCCCTCTGTACTGTATGTTATACACACACCTCTGTACTGTAAGCTGTACACACACACCTCTGTACTGTGTTATACACACACCTCTGTACTGTGTTATACACACACCTCTCTGTATTGTAAGCTGTACACACCCCTCTGTACTGTATGTTATACACACACCTCTGTACTGTAAGCTGTACACACACCTCTGTACTGTATGTTATGCACACACCTCTCTGTACTGTAAGCTGTACACACACACCTCTGTACTGTAAGCTGTACACACACACCTCTGTACTGTAAGGCTGCTTTCACACATCCAGTTTTTGCTGAGCGGCACAATACGGCGCTTTGCAGAAAAAACGCAACCGGGTTTTTTTGCCGCCGTTTGCGTTTTTCAGCATAGACTTGCATTAGCGCCGTATTGTGCCGCATGGCCTTGCGTTGCGTCCGGCATATTTAGCCCATGCGGCGGCCGGATGGAACGTTGCCTGGCACGTTTTTTTGTGCGGCAAAAAAAACACATCGCGCCGGATCTGGCGCGATTTACAATGCAAGCCTATGGACGCCGGATGCGGCGTCCTGCGGCAAGAAACGCATCCGGCCGCCGGATGCGTTTTTTGAACTGCGCATACTCAGTATCAAGCCGCAACCTTCAAAAAACGGACGGGCTGCATGGAAAAACTTATTCAACGGATCCGTTTTTTTCGCCGCATCCGTTGCATAGGTTTTTGAGCCGGATTGTACCGCTCAGAAAAAAAACGGATGTGTGAAAGCAGCCTAAGCCACACACACCCCTCTCTGTACTGTAAGCTGTACACACACACATTCCTCTGTACTGTAAGCTGTACTTACACACACCTCTCTGTATTGTAAGCTGTACATATGTAGCGCCTCACGGGTCAGGTGGTTAACCTACTCGTTGCCGGGTAGTCGCGGGTCGGGTCAGGCGATGTCACGGGTGGCCTTGCCCGTTGGCCCGAGGCGTACAGTAAATGGTGGGGGAAGAGGGGTATTAGGGAAAGTTTATCGTGACGCCACCTGTGGTATGCGGCCAGGGAGTACCCGCCCCTGCAGAATTCCTCACCGGGGCAGATGTTTTGGCAGCCAGGATGGTGTCGCTCTCCACAGGCGGAGCGGGCCCTGGGTGGATAACGGGGGAAGTGGCAGTCCCGTGGAAGCGCCGGAGCGCGGGGCAACAGTGTTGCTAGTCAGAGTCTGAGTCGGCAACTGCTGTTCCAGGTTCTTTTACTCACTGATTTAAAGCTGCACCCAGGTGCTGGTCTCTGCTGTCGTGGGCTCCGGTCAATCCCAGGGCAAGTAAGTGGCCACCACCGGTGTTTTAAGAGAGAGAAGGAGAATGTCCCTTTTCTAGGATGTCCCCCTCTGCAGTTAGGTAACCTGGCCGAGATCACGCTCCAAGCCCGAGGCCTAATAAAGTCCAAGAATTCCAAAGGTGTCTTGTCAGAACTATGGTCCCGATGGATCTGTTTTTGATGTGTGTTGCGCCTACTTCTACCCCCAAGTAGAACCAGCCCCCTGGGAAGTACCATGTATCGTGATGGCCACCCCCCTGCCTACCCTGAGCTATCCCACCCTGTATGAAAGCTCCTAAGCCGTATGTAAGTGTGAATGTGGAACACCGGTGATTAACCCCCCCCCTTACCTGAGATGGGTACCGCACCTTAACTGAGGCGCAGTACCTTGTAGCTACCAGAGTCTCAGAGGTGCCACACACACCTCTCTGTACTGTAAGCTGTTCACACACACACACACACACACACACCCCTCTCTGTACTGTAAGCTGTACACACACCTCTCTGTACTGTAAGCTGTACACATCTCTGTACTGTAAAACACACACACCTCTGTGTACTGTAAGCTGTACACACACCTCTCTGAACTGTATGTTGTACACAACTCTGTACTGTTAGCTATACACACACCTCTCTGTACTGTTGCTGTACACACACCCCTCTCTGTACTGTATGTTGTTCACACCTCTCTCTATTGTAAGCTGTACACACACACATCTCTACGTACTGTAAGCCACACACACACCTCTGTACTGTAAGCTGTACAGGCACCCCTCTCTGTACTGTAAGCTGTACACACCCCTCTGTGTACTGTAAGTTGTACACACCTCTGTACTATAAGCTGTACACGCACCCCTTTCTGTACTGTATGTTGTGTACACACACACAAACACACAGTTCTCTGTACTGTATGTTGTACACACACACCCCTCTGCACTGTATGTTGTACATACCTCTGTACTGTAAGCAGTACACACACCCCTCTCTGTACTGTATGTTGTACACACACCTCTGTACTGTATGTTGTACACACCTCTCTCTGTACTGTATGTTGTACACACCTCTCTCTGTACTGTATGTTGTACACATTATGGAGCCTTTTTTACATATTCCCCTTGTGAAAATTGGAAATATGGGGTTAAATCATGTGAGGCAAATCCTGGGATATGAAGAGGGATTATGATTGCCAGTCATAATCGCTCTCATCACTCCCTGGCAGTGCCCCCTCCCTTCTTGTTCTCAATGTCCACCATCTGGGAAGGTGTCACATCCCAGCAACACATCCCATGGCCATCTCCTGTGATATGGAGATTAGATGACCTGGGAACAATGGACACAGGATGACCCCCTGCCGTCACCCTGTAACAAGAGTTGTATCTCATTATAAGGCTATGGAAGTATCCAGACAGAACGACTCCAGTAAAAAATGGTTCATATCTCGCAAGCCATATTTCCGATAAATATGGCAACCATAAAAATGGTGTCTCCGCATGCGGACGAGGCTGGCACACCCTTTTTATGGGAGCAGGACCTGGGGAAATACCCCAGGCGTGATATCAGCCAATGGGGAACTAGTAGACAAGTCATGAGTCCTCTCGTTCTGTAGCTAAATTCATAACTGTCACAATGAGAGCGTTGGCGTCTGCCTACGACGCTCCCAGGCCAAGTTATGGCCATATCCCCTGTTGTGGATATTGTCCATAACTCCAGCCAGGGGTGGAGCAGTGCTCCCTCTGAGGTCACTAAGGTAGGAGGGGACCTGGATTTGCCCAGGTTGATAACCCTACTTCGGCCATTTTCCAGTGTTCTTTCGCCGGGGGTCACGTGTAGGAAACATCTGTGGGAAGGATCCTAGAAACCTGGTCTGCAGCGCCCCCCTGTGGCCAGACGCACAAGGTAACTGCTGGAACTGTGTATGCCTGTTTGTAACCCATGCTTTGATTGTAACTGTACTCTGACCTATGTATATTCTGTAGATTCCCTATTGTATATATTGTATTTTCTAGTGTGGCTTTAGGCTGATTAAATTATATAATTAATCTTGGGCTGTTCTGTTAACTCGATCTTGAATCCCACGTCTGTGTGTTCGGCTAATAGTTACCGTGAAGCGGTTGGTGGCAGCGAGTTGTGCCAAGGATTATTGTGGGGAGGCCAGTGAGATTCGGGGAGGTTTTATATATTCCGCCCGCGGAGGTCGGGGGAATATATACCCTACTCTCACCGGGGACCCTTCAATAATCGGCATAAGTAGTATAGCGGCCTCCTTGCTTATTGTCGGGCAATTCCATAATTGGCCTGACTATAAGAGGGGCGCTAGAGAGCGCGTCACGTGCTCTGTCTGTCGGTCGGGAGGTATAAAGGAGGGGTGACCCCCACTTGTTACCCCCCGATTGTGACGTACTGGTAGCCAGCGCGGGGGATTTCTGAGTGACCCCCCCCGGTGGTTCGTGACATATTGGTGGCAAGCGGTGGGATCGAGATAATAGTGTGTGTGAGTGTGAGACCCATACTCCCAGACACTAAAGACTGCCTGCAGCAGCTGTGGCTGCTGGGGTCTTCAGACCAGCTCAACACTAGAGTGTCAGAGTGCAGTTACTGTAAGGTGTGTGGAGGCATCAGGTGTCAGTTCTGTGTCAGTGACCAAAAGTCTGCAACAATGGCTGAGAGCACCAGGAGCAAAGCCAAAGGAATGGCCGATGCTCAGGCCAGAGACGATGAGGAGGTTGTCCACGAGCCCTCCAAGAGCCCGACGCCAGAGAACAGCTCTGCAGAGGACATCGCACAACCTGGCACTGATGGACAAGATGAGGAGCAGCTCACCCAAGGGTCCTCAACGAGCCAGATGCCAGTCCTCACACCCCTCTCTGTACTGTAAGCTGTACACACACCCCTCTCTGTACTGTATGTTATACACACCCCTCTGTACTGTATGTTATACACACCTTTCTGTACTGTATGTTATACACACCCCTCTCTGTACTGTAAGCTGTACACACACCCCTCTCTGTACTGTATGTTATACACACCCCTCTGTACTGTATGTTATACACACCCCTCTCTGTACTGTAAGCTGTACACACCCCTCTCTGTACTGTATGTTATACACACCCCTCTGTACTGTATGTTATACACACCCTTCTGTACTGTATGTTATACACACCCCTCTCTGTACTGTAAGCTGTACACACACCCCACTCTGTACTGTATGTTATACACACCCCTCTGTACTGTATGTTATACACACCCCTCTCTGTACTGTAAGCTGTACACACCCCCCTCTCTGTACTGTAAGCTGTACACACACCCCTCTCTGTACTGTATGTTATACACACCCCTCTGTACTGTATGTTATACACACCCCTCTCTGTACTGTAAGCTGTACACACCCCTCTCTGTACTGTATGTTATACACACCTCTCTGTACTGTATGTTATACACACCTCTCTGTACTGTATGTTATACACACCCCTCTCTGTACTGTAAGCTGTACACACACCCCTCTCTGTACTGTATGTTATACACACCCCTCTGTACTGTATGTTATACACACCCCTCTCTGTACTGTAAGCTGTACACACCCCTCTCTGTACTGTATGTTATACACACCCCTCTGTACTGTATGTTATACACACCCTTCTGTACTGTATGTTATACACACCCCTCTCTGTACTGTAAGCTGTACACACCCCTCTCTGTACTGTATGTTATACACACCCCTCTGTACTGTATGTTATACACACCCCTCTCTGTACTGTAAGCTGTACACACCCCTCTCTGTACTGTATGTTATACACACCCCTCTGTACTGTATGTTATACACACCCCCCTCTGTACTGTAAGCTGTACACACCCCTCTCTGTACTGTATGTTATACACACCCCTCTGTACTGTATGTTATACACACCCCTCTCTGTACTGTATGTTATACACACCCCTCTGTACTGTATGTTATACACACCCCTCTCTGTACTGTAAGCTGTACACACCCCTCTCTGTACTGTATGTTATACACACCCCTCTGTACTGTAAGCTGTACACACACCCCTCTGTACTGTATGTTATACACACACCCCTCTGTACTGTATGTTATACACACCCCTCTCTGTACTGTAAGCTGTACACACACCCCTCTCTGTACTGTAAGCTGTACACACACCCCTCTCTGTACTGTGTTATACACACCCCTCTGTACTGTATGTTATACACACCCCTCTCTGTACTGTAAGCTGTACACACCCCTCTCTGTACTGTATGTTATACACACCCCTCTGTACTGTATGTTATACACACCTCTCTGTACTGTATGTTATACACACCCCTCTCTGTACTGTAAGCTGTACACACACCCCTCTCTGTACTGTATGTTATACACACCCCTCTGTACTGTATGTTATACACACCCCTCTCTGTACTGTAAGCTGTACACACCCCTCTCTGTACTGTATGTTATACACACCCCTCTGTACTGTATGTTATACACACCCTTCTGTACTGTATGTTATACACACCCCTCTCTGTACTGTAAGCTGTACACACACCCCACTCTGTACTGTATGTTATACACACCCCTCTGTACTGTATGTTATACACACCCCTCTCTGTACTGTAAGCTGTACACACCCCTCTCTGTACTGTATGTTATACACACCCCTCTGTACTGTATGTTATACACACCCCTCTCTGTACTGTAAGCTGTACACACCCCTCTCTGTACTGTATGTTATACACACCCCTCTGTACTGTATGTTATACACACACCCCCCTCTGTACTGTAAGCTGTACACACCCCTCTCTGTACTGTATGTTATACACACCCCTCTGTACTGTATGTTATACACACCACTCTCTGTACTGTATGTTATACACACCCCTCTGTACTGTATGTTATACACACCCCTCTCTGTACTGTAAGCTGTACACACCACTTTCTGTACTGTATGTTATACACACCCCTCTGTACTGTAAGCTGTACACACACCCCTCTGTACTGTATGTTATACACACACCTCTGTACTGTGTTATACACACCCCTCTGTACTGTATGTTATACACACACCTCTGTACTGTGTTATACACACCCCTCTGTACTGTATGTTATACACACCCCTCTCTGTACTGTGTTATACACACCCCTCTGTACTGTAAGCTGTACACCTCTCTGTACTGTAGCCGCACACACCCCTTCTGTACTGTATGTTATACACACACACCCCTCTGTACTGTATGTTATACACACACCCCTCTGTACTGTATGTTATACACACACCCCTCTGTACTGTATGTTATACACACACCTCTGTACTGTGTTATACACACCCCTCTGTACTGTAAGCTGTACACACACCTCTGTACTGTATGTTATACACACCCCTCTCTGTACTGTAAGCTGTACACACACCTCTGTACTGTGTTATACACACCCCTCTGTACTGTATGTTATACACACCCCTCTCTGTACTGTAAGCTGTACACACCCCTCTCTGTACTGTATGTTATACACACCCCTCTGTACTGTAAGCTGTATACCTCTCTGTACTGTAGCCGCACACACCCCTCTCTGTACTGTATGTTATACACACACCCCTCTGTACTGTATGTTATACACACACCCCTCTGTACTGTAAGCTGTACACACACCTCTGTACTGTAGCTGCACACACCCCTCTCTGTACTGTATGTTATACACACACACCTCTGTACTGTATGTTATACACACACCCCTCTGTACTGTATGTTATACACACACCCCTCTGTACTGTATGTTATACACACACCTCTGTACTGTAGCCGCACACACCCCTCTCTGTACTGTATGTTATACACACACCCCTCTGTACTGTATGTTATACACACCCCTCTGTACTGTATGTTATACACACCACTCTCTGTACTGTATGTTATACACACCCCTCTGTACTGTATGTTATACACACCACTCTCTGTACTGTATGTTATACACACCCCTCTGTACTGTATGTTATACACACCCCTCTCTGTACTGTAAGCTGTACACACCACTCTCTGTACTGTATGTTATACACACCCCTCTGTACTGTAAGCTGTACACACACCACTCTGTACTGTATGTTATACACACATTTCTGTACTGTGTTATACACACCCCTCTGTACTGTATGTTATACACACCCCTCTCTGTACTGTGTTATACACACCCCTCTGTACTGTAAGCTGTACACCTCTCTGTACTGTAGCCGCACACACCCCTCTCTGTACTGTATGTTATACACACACACCCCTCTGTACTGTATGTTATACACACACCCCTCTGTACTGTATGTTATACACACACCCCTCTGTACTGTATGTTATACACACACCTCTGTACTGTGTTATACACACCCCTCTGTACTGTAAGCTGTACACACACCTCTGTACTGTATGTTATACACACCCCTCTCTGTACTGTAAGCTGTACACACACCTCTGTACTGTGTTATACACACCCCTCTGTACTGTATGTTATACACACCCCTCTCTGTACTGTAAGCTGTACACACCCCTCTCTGTACTGTATGTTATACACACCCCTCTGTACTGTAAGCTGTATACCTCTCTGTACTGTAGCCGCACACACCCCTCTCTGTACTGTATGTTATACACACACCCCTCTGTACTGTATGTTATACACACACCCCTCTGTACTGTAAGCTGTACACACACCTCTGTACTGTAGCTGCACACACCCCTCTCTGTACTGTATGTTATACACACACACCTCTGTACTGTATGTTATACACACACCCCTCTGTACTGTATGTTATACACACACCCCTCTGTACTGTATGTTATACACACACCTCTGTACTGTAGCCGCACACACCCCTCTCTGTACTGTATGTTATACACACACCCCTCTGTACTGTATGTTATACACACCCCTCTGTACTGTATGTTATACACACCACTCTCTGTACTGTATGTTATACACACCCCTCTGTACTGTATGTTATACACACCACTCTCTGTACTGTATGTTATACACACCCCTCTGTACTGTATGTTATACACACCCCTCTCTGTACTGTAAGCTGTACACACCACTCTCTGTACTGTATGTTATACACACCCCTCTGTACTGTAAGCTGTACACACACCACTCTGTACTGTATGTTATACACACATTTCTGTACTGTGTTATACACACCCCTCTGTACTGTATGTTATACACACCCCTCTCTGTACTGTGTTATACACACCCCTCTGTACTGTAAGCTGTACACCTCTCTGTACTGTAGCCGCACACACCCCTCTCTGTACTGTATGTTATACACACACACACCCCTCTGTACTGTATGTTATACACACACCCCTCGGTACTGTATGTTATACACACACCCCTCTGTACTGTATGTTATACACACACCTCTGTACTGTGTTATACACACCCCTCTGTACTGTAAGCTGTACACACACCTCTGTACTGTATGTTATACACACCCCTCTCTGTACTGTAAGCTGTACACACCACTCTCTGTACTGTATGTTATACACACCCCTCTGTACTGTAAGCTGTACACACACCACTCTGTACTGTATGTTATACACACATTTCTGTACTGTGTTATACACACCCCTCTGTACTGTATGTTATACACACCCCTCTCTGTACTGTGTTATACACACCCCTCTGTACTGTAAGCTGTACACCTCTCTGTACTGTAGCCGCACACACCCCTCTCTGTACTGTATGTTATACACACACACACACACACCTCTGTACTGTATGTTATACACACACACACCTCTGTACTGTATGTTATACACACACACACACCTCTGTACTGTATGTTATACACACACACCTCTGTACTGTATGTTATACACACACACACACCTCTGTACTGTATGTTATACACACACACACCTCTGTACTGTGTTATACACACACCTCTGTACTGTGTTATACACACCCCTCTTTGTACTGTAAGCTGTACACACCCCTCTGTACTGTATGTTATACACACACCTCTGTACTGTAAGCTGTACACACACACCTCTGTACTGTGTTATACACACACCTCTGTACTGTGTTATACACACACCTCTCTGTATTGTAAGCTGTACACACCCCTCTGTACTGTATGTTATACACACACCTCTGTACTGTAAGCTGTACACACACCTCTGTACTGTATGTTATGCACACACCTCTCTGTACTGTAAGCTGTACACACACACCTCTGTACTGTAAGCTGTACACACACACCTCTGTACTGTAAGGCTGCTTTCACACATCCAGTTTTTGCTGAGCGGCACAATACGGCGCTTTGCAGAAAAAACGCAACCGGGTTTTTTTGCCGCCGTTTGCGTTTTTCAGCATAGACTTGCATTAGCGCCGTATTGTGCCGCATGGCCTTGCGTTGCGTCCGGCATATTTAGCCCATGCGGCGGCCGGATGGAACGTTGCCTGGCACGTTTTTTTGTGCGGCAAAAAAAACACATCGCGCCGGATCTGGCGCGATTTACAAGGCAAGCCTATGGACGCCGGATGCGGCGTCCTGCGGCAAGAAACGCATCCGGCCGCCGGATGCGTTTTTTGAACTGCGCATACTCAGTATCAAGCCGCAACCTTCAAAAAACGGACGGGCTGCATGGAAAAACTTATTCAACGGATCCGTTTTTTTCGCCGCATCCGTTGCATAGGTTTTTGAGCCGGATTGTACCGCTCAGAAAAAAAACGGATGTGTGAAAGCAGCCTAAGCCACACACACCCCTCTCTGTACTGTAAGCTGTACACACACACATTCCTCTGTACTGTAAGCTGTACACACACACACACACCTCTCTGTATTGTAAGCTGTACATATGTAGCGCCTCACGGGTCAGGTGGTTAACCTACTCGTTGCCGGGTAGTCGCGGGTCGGGTCAGGCGATGTCACGGGTGGCCTTGCCCGTTGGCCCGAGGCGTACAGTAAATGGTGGGGGAAGAGGGGTATTAGGGAAAGTTTATCGTGACGCCACCTGTGGTATGCGGCCAGGGAGTACCCGCCCCTGCAGAATTCCTCACCGGGGCAGATGTTTTGGCAGCCAGGATGGTGTCGCTCTCCACAGGCGGAGCGGGCCCTGGGTGGATAACGGGGGAAGTGGCAGTCCCGTGGAAGCGCCGGAGCGCGGGGCAACAGTGTTGCTAGTCAGAGTCTGAGTCGGCAACTGCTGTTCCAGGTTCTTTTACTCACTGATTTAAAGCTGCACCCAGGTGCTGGTCTCTGCTGTCGTGGGCTCCGGTCAATCCCAGGGCAAGTAAGTGGCCACCACCGGTGTTTTAAGAGAGAGAAGGAGAATGTCCCTTTTCTAGGATGTCCCCCTCTGCAGTTAGGTAACCTGGCCGAGATCACGCTCCAAGCCCGAGGCCTAATAAAGTCCAAGAATTCCAAAGGTGTCTTGTCAGAACTATGGTCCCGATGGATCTGTTTTTGATGTGTGTTGCGCCTACTTCTACCCCCAAGTAGAACCAGCCCCCTGGGAAGTACCATGTATCGTGATGGCCACCCCCCTGCCTACCCTGAGCTATCCCACCCTGTATGAAAGCTCCTAAGCCGTATGTAAGTGTGAATCTGGAACACCGGTGATTAACCCCCCCCCTTACCTGAGATGGGTACCGCACCTTAACTGAGGCGCAGTACCTTGTAGCTACCAGAGTCTCAGAGGTGCCACACACACCTCTCTGTACTGTAAGCTGTTCACACACACACACACACACACACACACACCCCTCTCTGTACTGTAAGCTGTACACACACCTCTCTGTACTGTAAGCTGTACACATCTCTGTACTGTAAACCACACACACCTCTGTGTACTGTAAGCTGTACACACACCTCTCTGAACTGTATGTTGTACACAACTCTGTACTGTTAGCTATACACACACCTCTCTGTACTGTTGCTGTACACACACCCCTCTCTGTACTGTATGTTGTTCACACCTCTCTCTATTGTAAGCTGTACACACACACATCTCTACGTACTGTAAGCCACACACACACCTCTGTACTGTAAGCTGTACAGGCACCCCTCTCTGTACTGTAAGCTGTACACACCCCTCTGTGTACTGTAAGTTGTACACACCTCTGTACTATAAGCTGTACACGCACCCCTTTCTGTACTGTATGTTGTGTACACACACACAAACACACAGTTCTCTGTACTGTATGTTGTACACACACACCCCTCTGCACTGTATGTTGTACATACCTCTGTACTGTAAGCAGTACACACACCCCTCTCTGTACTGTATGTTGTACACACACCTCTGTACTGTATGTTGTACACACCTCTCTCTGTACTGTATGTTGTACACACCTCTCTCTGTACTGTATGTTGTACACATTATGGAGCCTTTTTTACATATTCCCCTTGTGAAAATTGGAAATATGGGGTTAAATCATGTGAGGCAAATCCTGGGATATGAAGAGGGATTATGATTGCCAGTCATAATCGCTCTCATCACTCCCTGGCAGTGCCCCCTCCCTTCTTGTTCTCAATGTCCACCATCTGGGAAGGTGTCACATCCCAGCAACACATCCCATGGCCATCTCCTGTGATATGGAGATTAGATGACCTGGGAACAATGGACACAGGATGACCCCCTGCCGTCACCCTGTAACAAGAGTTGTATCTCATTATAAGGCTATGGAAGTATCCAGACAGAACGACTCCAGTAAAAAATGGTTCATATCTCGCAAGCCATATTTCCGATAAATATGGCAACCATAAAAATGGTGTCTCCGCATGCGGACGAGGCTGGCACACCCTTTTTATGGGAGCAGGACCTGGGGAAATACCCCAGGCGTGATATCAGCCAATGGGGAACTAGTAGACAAGTCATGAGTCCTCTCGTTCTGTAGCTAAATTCATAACTGTCACAATGAGAGCGTTGGCGTCTGCCTACGACGCTCCCAGGCCAAGTTATGGCCATATCCCCTGTTGTGGATATTGTCCATAACTCCAGCCAGGGGTGGAGCAGTGCTCCCTCTGAGGTCACTAAGGTAGGAGGGGACCTGGATTTGCCCAGGTTGATAACCCTACTTCGGCCATTTTCCAGTGTTCTTTCGCCGGGGGTCACGTGTAGGAAACATCTGTGGGAAGGATCCTAGAAACCTGGTCTGCAGCGCCCCCCTGTGGCCAGACGCACAAGGTAACTGCTGGAACTGTGTATGCCTGTTTGTAACCCATGCTTTGATTGTAACTGTACTCTGACCTATGTATATTCTGTAGATTCCCTATTGTATATATTGTATTTTCTAGTGTGGCTTTAGGCTGATTAAATTATATAATTAATCTTGGGCTGTTCTGTTAACTCGATCTTGAATCCCACGTCTGTGTGTTCGGCTAATAGTTACCGTGAAGCGGTTGGTGGCAGCGAGTTGTGCCAAGGATTATTGTGGGGAGGCCAGTGAGATTCGGGGAGGTTTTATATATTCCGCCCGCGGAGGTCGGGGGAATATATACCCTACTCTCACCGGGGACCCTTCAATAATCGGCATAAGTAGTATAGCGGCCTCCTTGCTTATTGTCGGGCAATTCCATAATTGGCCTGACTATAAGAGGGGCGCTAGAGAGCGCGTCACGTGCTCTGTCTGTCGGTCGGGAGGTATAAAGGAGGGGTGACCCCCACTTGTTACCCCCCGATTGTGACGTACTGGTAGCCAGCGCGGGGGATTTCTGAGTGACCCCCCCCGGTGGTTCGTGACATATTGGTGGCAAGCGGTGGGATCGAGATAATAGTGTGTGTGAGTGTGAGACCCATACTCCCAGACACTAAAGACTGCCTGCAGCAGCTGTGGCTGCTGGGGTCTTCAGACCAGCTCAACACTAGAGTGTCAGAGTGCAGTTACTGTAAGGTGTGTGGAGGCATCAGGTGTCAGTTCTGTGTCAGTGACCAAAAGTCTGCAACAATGGCTGAGAGCACCAGGAGCAAAGCCAAAGGAATGGCCGATGCTCAGGCCAGAGACGATGAGGAGGTTGTCCACGAGCCCTCCAAGAGCCCGACGCCAGAGAACAGCTCTGCAGAGGACATCGCACAACCTGGCACTGATGGACAAGATGAGGAGCAGCTCACCCAAGGGTCCTCAACGAGCCAGATGCCAGTCCTCCGCTCTGCAATGGACAGTGAATCACCAGGCTCCGCAGCGGGCCGCAGATCACCACGTGCCATTCCACCGAGCCTGGGAGGCTCGGATAGCCTTCTTCAAATGGCTATGGCCCTACTCCAGGCTGGAGACCGGGAGGGCTACAAGGAACTCATGGCAGAGCGCAGGGCAGAACGTGAAGCTGCGGAGCGCAGGGCAGCGTGTGAGGCTGAGGCTGCGGAGCGGCAGGCAGCGCGTAAAGAGCGAGAGCGCCAGGCAGACCGTGACCACCAGCTGCAGCTAGCTCAGCTCCGGCCCTCATCAGCCACCCGTGACCTTCGAGACACCAAACTTCCAAAGGTCCGTGTTGAGGACTTCCCAGTGCTGGAGAAGGATGGAGACTTGGACTCTTTCTTGACTGCTTTTGAACGGACTTGCCTGCAGCACCATCTGGACAAGGACCAGTGGGCCAAATACCTGACCCCCCGTTTAAGGGGTAAGGCCCTGGATATCCTTGGGGACTTGCCTGCTGAGGCAGATCAGGGCTACGACACAATCAAGCGGGCCCTGATCCAACAGTACAACCTCACTCCGGAGTCCTACCGCAAGAAGTTCCGGACCCTGCAGAAGGGACCAAAGGACTCCTGGGCTGACCACCGGCGGGCACTTGCCCGAGCTGCCGACCACTGGACCCAAGGCCTGCAGCTTTCCACCGGACCGGAGATCCTGGACTTGGTCATCACAGAGCAACTCTTGTGGAACTGCCCTGAGGATCTCCGCCAGTTCATCCGAGACCAGAAGCCAAAGGGGTCCACGGCTACAGCTGCCCTGGCCGATGACTACACCAACAACCGGGCCCCTGAGGCCAGGAGAGCGGCCACCAGCAGCACCTGGAGAGGGGGTAAGATGAATTCTGCGACTGCCCCATCTGCCCCTAGACTGCAGGGGGTGTCCCCCTCAACTCCCCTCTCCAGGCCCGTGGCAGAACCAAGACGGTGCCACCAGTGCAACCTACCTGGACACTTCAAGGCCATGTGCCCTCAGCGTCCCAAGGCCCCGGCTCCGTCCCCGTCCCAAGGGCCGCCCAAGGTGTATTGTGTGGGTGGGGGTGGTGGTAGGTCCCTGGACAGCTTCCAACCTGTCACCGTCGGCCAGTCTGTGACCATAGGACTGCGAGACAGCGCCTCGGAGGTGACTCTGGTGCGGCCTGAGATGGTGTCCCCCCAAGACTTGATCCCTGGAAAAACCCTCGCTGTCCCCGGGATTGGAGGCATTGACCCGGCGCTGCCTGTTGCTGACATTTATGTGGACTGGGGCGCAGGGCGAGGGGTGAGAGAGGTGGGGGTAACTGATCGGATCCCTGCAAACGTGCTACTTGGGACAGATTTGGGGCAGATAACCTCCCAGTTTGGGCCCCCCCCAAGGGCTGAACCTTCAGCCAGTACTGACAGGCCTCCGGACAATGTTAATGTGTTATCTATGAATGATGTAAGGGAGGAGGGAGTGAACTCTGATACTTCTGCTTGCATAGACACCATAGACACACACACAGCTGCAGCTGTGACAGGGGAGGGGGTCAGAGAAAGGTGTGACCATGCCTCTACAAGTGATCAGCCAGTGAGCTGGGATCTGCTGCCCTCTGCAGGGATAAGCAGAGAGCAGGGTGCTGCAGGGGGAGGACCAGTGTGTGGGGTGGGGGCTACCACAGCCAATGTGGGGTCCCCAGAGATTTCACAGCGGGGTTCTGTTGCTGCAGGGGGGGAACAGGCAGGTGAGATTGGGGCCGGTCCAGGAGCGGAAGTGCTCCCAGGTAAGATCTCGGTACATGGTTCCCCCACAACCGGGGTGTCAGGAAGCCAGGTAGGTCTGCCTGAACCGGCGACTTGGTCAGGAACGGAGGAGGAGCAGGCACGACCCACGGTCGCAGCGGCTGTGGCCGCTGTCACCCGCAGTGGGAGTGCTGGAAGCCAAGGGGCCTCCCGGAGGTCCGATAGCTCTTCCCCTTCTGACCAAGTGGCAGCCGAGTCAGGTGGAGGCCAGGACACAGGTCCCGGGGTACTGACCGAAGATGTGACAGTCTCGTCGATTCTGGCCACATCTAGTCAGGGGTTTCAGGCAGCGTTAGAAGCTGACGACAGCCTGAAAGCTCTAAAGGAGCAGGCGGCACAGCCTCCCTCGGACTCGGACCCAGAGCGAGTGGTCTGGGACCAAGGACGGCTGTACCGGGTCACGGTCCAGCAGGGTTCACCGGAGGCGTGGCCCAGGGACCGACAGTTGGTGGTACCCTATCCGTTCCGGACGGAGTTGTTGCGGATCGCACATGAGATTCCGATGGCCGGACACCTAGGGATCGCTAAGACCAAGGCCAGGTTAAACCAGCATTTCTACTGGCCAAAAATGGGGGCCGATGTGGCTGCCTACTGCCGTTCGTGTGAAACCTGTCAGAGAGTGGGGAAGGCGGGGCCACACCCCAAAGCCCCACTGGTATCTCTGCCAATCATCGATGAGCCTTTCAGGAGGGTGGCTGTGGATCTGGTCGGCCCGCTGGCCATCCCCAGCAGCTCCGGGAAACGCTTCATACTGACGGTAGTGGACTATGCCACCCGGTACCCAGAAGCAGTGGCCTTGTCGTCCATTCGGGCTGACAAGGTGGCCACCGCATTGCTGGAGATTTTCTCCCGAGTGGGTTTTCCCCAGGAAATGCTCACTGACCGGGGGACCCAATTCATGTCCCAGCTGATGGAGGCCCTCTGTAAGCAAGTCCAGGTGCGACATCTGGTGGCCAGCCCGTACCATCCACAGACTAATGGCCTGTGCGAGCGGTTTAATGGCACCTTAAAGCAGATGCTTAAGATGTTGGTCGACTCCCATGGGCGTGACTGGGAGCGGTATCTCCCCCACCTGTTATTTGCTTACCGGGAGGTTCCACAGGCCTCAACGGGATTCTCACCGTTTGAGCTCCTGTACGGGCGACGTGTGCGGGGCCCCCTGGCTCTGGTGAAAGAGGCTTGGGAAGGGGATTTGGCCATCCCTGGAGTGTCGGTTATCGAGTATGTCATGCGCTTTCGGAACAAAATGCAGGCCTTGACGCAACTGGTACACGACAATATGGCTCAAGCCCAGGCCGATCAGAAGCGTTGGTACGACCAGAACGCTTGTGAGAGGACCTACCAAGTGGGTCAAAAGGTGTGGGTACTGGTCCCCGTACCACAGGACAAGCTTCAGGCAGCCTGGGAAGGCCCATACCTCGTGTACCAGCAGCTCAACCCTGTAACGTACCTGGTCACCCTGGACCCTGCCCGTGGAAGGCGGAAGCCCTTCCATGTGAACATGATGAAGGCACATCATGAGCGGGAGGCATGTGCACTCCCGGTGTGCAACCTGCCCGAGGAGGGAGAAGCGGAAACCCTCTTGGATATGCTAGCCCAGGTTAGGGCAGGCGGATCCATTGAGGATGTGGAGGTTGGCCACCAGCTCTTGGAGGACCAACGGTCCCAGCTGTGGGCCACCCTACACCCCTTCCGGGGGTTGTTTACCAACCAGCCCGGAAGGACTGACTTGGCTGTCCATCACGTGGACACTGGGGATCATCCCCCGATCCGGCGTTCAGCATATCGGGTCTCCCTGGAGGTGCAGCAACACATGCGCCAGGAGATTGACGAGATGCTGAAGCTGGGGGTGATCCAGGCATCCAACAGCGCTTGGGCCTCGCCTGTAGTCCTCGTCCCTAAGAAGGACCGAACCACTCGGTTCTGCGTGGACTACAGGGGGCTCAATGCTGTCACGGTCGCCGATGCGTACCCAATGCCACGCATCGATGACCTGCTCGATCAGTTGGCCGGGGCTCAGTACCTGACCATCATGGATCTGAGCCGGGGATATTGGCAGATCCCCCTGACTCGCAAGGCCAGGGAACGCTCTGCCTTTATTACCCCATTTGGACTGTACGAGTCCACGGTGATGCCATTTGGGATGAGGAATGCCCCTGCCACTTTCCAGCGGATGGTCAACACCCTGCTCAAGGGACTTGAAGGGTACGCGGCTGCGTACCTGGATGACATTGCCGTCTTCAGTCCCACCTGGGAAGATCACCTAGAGCATCTAGCACAGGTGCTCAGGCGGATCCACCAGGCAGGTTTGACCATCAAGCCGGGAAAGTGTCAGCTGGCCATGAGCGAGGTCCAGTACCTCGGTCACCGGGTAGGCGGGAGAACACTGAAGCCCGAGCCTGAGAAAGTGGAGGCCATTGCGTCCTGGCCCACCCCCAGGACCAAGAAGCAGGTGATGTCCTTCTTGGGGACCGCTGGGTACTATAGGAGGTTTGTTCCATGCTATAGTAGCCTGGCAAAGCCCTTGACGGACCTCACCAAGAAGAAGCTGCCCTCTGCAGTCGATTGGACAATGGACTGCGAGACAGCCTTCCGGGCCCTAAAGGACGCCCTGTCCAGCCCGCCTGTGCTACAGGCAGCCGACTTCACGCGGCCGTTTGTAGTACAGACCGACGCCAGTGACTTCGGCCTCGGTGCGGTGCTCAGCCAGGTGGACTCTGCAAGCCAAGAGCACCCAGTCTTGTACCTGAGCAGGAAGCTGTTACCAAGGGAAGTGGCCTATTCCACGATGGAAAAGGAGTGCCTGGCCATAGTGTGGGCCCTGCAGCGTCTGCAACCCTATCTATACGGGCGCCACTTCATCGTGGAGACGGACCACAATCCCCTCAGCTGGTTGCACACCGTCTCTGGGACGAATGGACGGTTGTTGCGATGGAGCCTTGCGCTCCAGCAATACAACTTCACCATTCGCCACAAAAGGGGCCGGGACCACGGTAACGCAGACGGGCTGTCCCGACAAGGAGAGGTTGCGGACGGGCGCACGGGGGAACACCGGGGTGTGCTGCCCCCTAGCGCCCTCAAAAGGGGGGAGGTGTGAGGCAAATCCTGGGATATGAAGAGGGATTATGATTGCCAGTCATAATCGCTCTCATCACTCCCTGGCAGTGCCCCCTCCCTTCTTGTTCTCAATGTCCACCATCTGGGAAGGTGTCACATCCCAGCAACACATCCCATGGCCATCTCCTGTGATATGGAGATTAGATGACCTGGGAACAATGGACACAGGATGACCCCCTGCTGTCACCCTGTAACAAGAGTTGTATCTCATTATAAGGCTATGGAAGTATCCAGACAGAACGACTCCAGTAAAAAATGGGTCATATCTCGCAAGCCATATTTCCGATAAATATGGCAACCATAAAAATGGTGTCTCCGCATGCGGACGAGGCTGGCACACCCTTTTTATGGGAGCAGGACCTGGGGAAATACCCCAGGCGTGATATCAGCCAATGGGGAACTAGTAGACAAGTCATGAGTCCTCTCGTTCTGTAGCTAAATTCATAACTGTCACAATGAGAGCGTTGGCGTCTGCCTACGACGCTCCCAGGCCAAGTTATGGCCATATCCCCTGTTGTGGATATTGTCCATAACTCCAGCCAGGGGTGGAGCAGTGCTCCCTCTGAGGTCACTAAGGTAGGAGGGGACCTGGATTTGCCCAGGTTGATAACCCTACTTCGGCCATTTTCCAGTGTTCTTTCGCCGGGGGTCACGTGTAGGAAACATCTGTGGGAAGGATCCTAGAAACCTGGTCTGCAGCGCCCCCCTGTGGCCAGACGCACAAGGTAACTGCTGGAACTGTGTATGCCTGTTTGTAACCCATGCTTTGATTGTAACTGTACTCTGACCTA
The DNA here is from genome assembly GCF_048569485.1 of Anomaloglossus baeobatrachus. Taxonomy (NCBI): domain Eukaryota; kingdom Metazoa; phylum Chordata; class Amphibia; order Anura; family Aromobatidae; genus Anomaloglossus; species Anomaloglossus baeobatrachus. The sequence continues at coordinate 647,657,989 of NC_134353.1, read as the reverse complement.
TGTATATTCTGTAGATTCCCTATTGTATATATTGTATTTTCTAGTGTGGCTTTAGGCTGATTAAATTATATAATTAATCTTGGGCTGTTCTGTTAACTCGATCTTGAATCCCACGTCTGTGTGTTCGGCTAATAGTTACCGTGAAGCGGTTGGTGGCAGCGAGTTGTGCCAAGGATTATTGTGGGGAGGCCAGTGAGATTCGGGGAGGTTTTATATATTCCGCCCGCGGAGGTCAGGGGAATATATACCCTACTCTCACCGGGGACCCTTCAATAATCGGCATAAGTAGTATAGCGGCCTCCTTGCTTATTGTCGGGCAATTCCATAATTGGCCTGACTATAAGAGGGGCGCTAGAGAGCGCGTCACGTGCTCTGTCTGTCGGTCGGGAGGTATAAAGGAGGGGTGACCCCCACTTGTTACCCCCCGATTGTGACGTACTGGTAGCCAGCGCGGGGGATTTCTGAGTGACCCCCCCCGGTGGTTCGTGACAAATCAGTGATAAAAAATTATTTTTTTCATTTACACTGCTCAACATTATAAAATTCTGTTAAGTACCTGGAGGTTCCACGTGCTTACAAAACATCTACATTCCTTCAAGGCTTTAGTTTCCAAAATGCAGTCACTTGTGGGGGAGCTCCACTGTTTTGGTACCTCAGGGGCTTTGCCAATGTGACATAGCACCAGCAAACCATTCCAACGAAATCTAATCTCAAATATGGCGCTCCTTCTTTACTTTGCACTATGCCTCAAAAGTAGTTTTTGACCTCATATTGATTATTAGCTTACTCAGGAGAAATTGCACAACAAATTCTGTTGTCCATTATGTCCTGTTACCCTTGTAAGAATGAAACTTTTGGGGTTAAGCAACATTTTTGTGGTAACAAATATATTTTTTCATTTTCATGGCTCAACGTTATAAATATCCGTGAAGCATCGGGGGGTTCAAAGTGCTCACCAACCATTTAGATAAATTCCTTGAACGGTTTAGTTTAAAAAAACGTGACATGGCGTCCACTAACGATTCCAGTCAATTTTGCAGTGAAATGGCCCTCGAGTCATGATGTGCGCCCAAACCGTTAATTTCCACCACAAATGAGGTATCAACATACTGAGGAGAAGTTGCACAACAAACTATATGGTACATTTTCTCTTGTTACCGTTGTGAGAAAAAAAAAAGATTTTGGGTTGCAGTAACAATTTTGTGGTAGATATTATTTTTTTATTTTCATGACTCAACGTTATAAAATTCTGGGAAGCACCTGGGTGTTGAAGGTGCTCACCAAACATCTAGATAAATTCCTTGAGGGGTCTAGTTTCCAAAATAGGGTCACATGTGGGAGATCTCCACTATTTAGGCACATCAGGGGCTCTCGAAAAGCAACATGACATGACATCAGGGGGTCATCATGAGTCCTTATTAAACCTTTTCACAAAGAGACAAGTGAAAATATGATTCTCAAATACAATTCTTGTCATCGACGTCATGTCACAGCAAATATCCCTAAAGGGGAATTGATAAGTTTAAAACATAATTGTTCTGACATTTCATGTCTTGAAAGTGAACTCAAGGATAAATGTGACAAGTTAATGGATAGTGGGTATCCCAGAAAACTGGTAAAAAGTGCATAAAGAATTGTAAATAAAATTCTATTGGAAGATAAAAATAGGTCTCTATATACAGATAGAAATATCAGCTTCATTACGCAGTACAGTGAAGATTTTACAGATATAATAAAAATAGCTAAAAAATACCTGCCTATTTTAAATAGTGATCCCATGACTAGAGTTGAGCGATGTTTGAGTCGAACGGTTCGCCAATTTCAAGTTCGAGTGATTTTGGGGGGGTGTTCGAGTCGTTCGACGAACTCGAACGATTTGCTTAAAGTTCGGCAGTTCGAGTTACCGTTCGAGAACGGTTCGATCACCGAAAGCGTGGCTTTTCACAGTAAGTACGTGCGCACGTTGCGTATCTGCATGCGTTCTGAGTCCCCAGCACAATCCCTCTCTCTTTCCTACTCACCGATCACGGGCGCCTCGCTGCATGGCTGTCACAAATCTCCAGCGGCTTTTCCTCTTTTGAAAATGGCCGCCGCTTCATTATTCAATTAGGTATTCCGTGCCTTCCCCGACCACCGGCGCCCATGATTAGTTGCAGTCAGACACGCCCCCACAATGAGTGACAGCTGTCTCACTGCAACCAATCACAGCGTGCAGTAAAATAAATACATAAATAATAATAAAAAAAAATGCGGTTCCCCCCAATTTTGATACCAGCCAAGATAAAGCCACACGGCTGGAGGCGGGGTTAACGGGGTTAATCATGACAAGCGTCTCCCCGAGATACCTTCCATGATTAACCTGTAAGTGAAAGTAAAGAAACACACACGGCGAAAAATCCTTTATTTGGAATAAAAGACAAAAAAACACCTCATTTACCTCTTTATTAATCCCCAAACAACAATCCAGGTCCGAAGTAATCCACACGACACTGTCAGCTCTGCTACATGAAGATAACAGGAAGCCCCGTAGAACACGAGCGCTCTGTGTCCTCTCCACGCAGCACCTGAAGTGAGCCGTTCTGTCATCGAAGACTTCACTATTTTTAATTTTAAATTATAATTATTATTTATTTATAATTATAATTTAATTATGCACTGAGGGGAGGAGCCGGACATCAGCTGTGAGTCACGGGCCACACCTCTAAAATCGTATCAGTTCACGGAATGAGCCTGCATTGCTCTCTCCTCTCTCTTGTTCTCTCTCTCTCTCTTGTTCTCGCTCTCTCTTTCTCCCTCTCTCTCCCTCTCCTTTCTTTCTCTCCCCTCTCTCTCTCCCTCCCTCTCTCTTCTCTCCTCTCTCTCTCTCCCCTCTCTCTCCCTCCCTCTCTCTTCTCTCTCCTCTCTCTCTCCCTCTCTCTTCTCATTTCTCTCTCTTCTCTCTCCTCTCTCTCTCCCTCTCTCTTCTCATTTCTCTCTCTCTTCTCTCTCTCAGACCTGGCGATGATCAGCTGATGCGGTCACCTGATGGAATCAGCTGACACTAAAAGTCGAGCAGTGAGACCGGCTTTTTACCGCCCGGCCGGCTAAACTATCAGCTGCTGCGGAAGTGTGTAGTTTTTTGGTTTTTTTTTGCACTGATGCATCAGCTGATTGTATAAAAGCCGTTTATACAATCAGCTGCTGTGTCATGTGATTCAGGCCCTTGAACCTGACACATCATCTGATCGCTTTGCCTTCCAGCAAACTGATGAGATGATATTGGATCCGGATTGGAAGGCGCGGGACCCTTGACCCAGGATTACTGCAGAGGGGGGTGTTGTATTTCAATAAAGATGGAGTCACTAATTGTGTTGTGTTTTATTTCTAATAAAAATATTTTTCTGTGTTGTTTTTTTTTCTCTGTACTAGAAATTCATGGTGGCCATTTCTATGACACCATAAATCTCTATGAAAGCGCCATTTTCTGGGGCGACTGCGGACTGCAATTCGCAGCAGGGGTGCCCAGAAAGCTTGGGCACCCTGTGCTGCATATTCCAATCCCCAGCTGCCTAGTTGTACCTGACTGGACACAAAAATGAAGATGGAGCTAAGCCCACGTCATTTTTTTTTTTGAAATTCATGAAATAATTAAAAAAAAGGCTTCCCTATATTTTTGGTTCCCAGCCGGGTACAAATAGGCAGCTGGGGGTTGGGGGCAGCCCGTAGCTGCCTGCTGTACCTGGCTAGCATACAAAAACATGGCAAGCCCACATAATTTTTTGGGGGGGCAAAAACTCCTGCATACAGTCCTGGATAAAGTATGCTGAGCCAAGGCTCAGCATGCTCAATTCACTAGTGTATGCAGGAGAGCAGACAGCAGCTGCAGAACTATAAGGCTCAGCATGCTCAATTCACTAGTGTATGCAGGAGAGCAGACAGCAGCTGCAGAACTATAAGGCTCAGCATGCTCCATTCACTAGTGTATGCAGGAGAGCAGACAGCAGCTGTAGAACTACAAGGCTCAGCACACTCCATCCAGGACTGTATGCAGGAGTTTTTTGCCCCCCCCAAAAAATGACGTGGGCTTCGCCATATTTTTGTATGCTAGCCAGGTACAGCAGGCAGGTACGGCTGCCCCCAACACCCAGCTGCCTATTTGTACCCGGCTGGGAACTAAAAAAATACGGAAGCCCTTTTTTTAATTATTTCATGAATTTCATGAAATAATAAAAAAAAAAAAAATCGGCATGGGCTTTGTCCCATTTTTGTATCCAGCCAGGTACAACTAGGCAGCTGGGGATTGGAATCCGCAGCACAGGTTGGCCCAAGCTTTCTGGGCCCCTCTGCTGTGAATTGCAGTCCGCAGCCGCCCCAGAAAATGGCGCTTTCATAGAAGCGCCATTATCTTGCGCTGTATCCAACTCTTCCAGCAGCCCTGAAGCAGGGTGGCTTGCTGGGTAATAATAGGTTAATACTAGCTTTGTTTTACTAGCTAGTATTAAGCCAGATTCTTAATGTAAGACAAGTCTCCAATAAAGGGTTAAAAAAAGACACCACTCAGAGAAAAAATACTTTAATAGAAATAAATACACAGACACACTTAGAGACTCAATGTTTATTACTCCCTCTCATCCCTCCACGATCCTGGTCTTGTCTTCTTTCTCCTTCAACCCATGCAGCTCTGCTACATCAGACAGCACTGCATGGGAGGAAGGCGCTGCTGCTCCCCGTGCAGTCTAATCACTCAGTGAGAGTGAGCAGAGGCTGCGGGCTGTAAGCGGTAACGTAATCTGACAGGTGGTTACTATAGCAACGGTGTTCTGATCATGTGATTCCCGGTGACGCAATTCAGTGGCTGTGGCAGCCAGTCCTTCCATGTGGGCTGACTCTGTAAAGAGCTACCACATGCAGGAACGGGGAAGCCGACCATGTGCCAGAGCATCTCGCCGGTACACGGAGATGCACAAAGAAGCATTGCGTAACGGAGAGATGCACTGACAGGACCTAGCATGACGTCTATCCATGTGACCAGTCTGTAGCCAATGAGATAATACACACGTGACTGGTCACATGCTATTTTGACGTCACGGAAGGTCCTATCATCAGTGGTGGTTACCGGGAGGACGCAGCGATTATCGGAAGGAAAAGCGGCGGTAGACAGAGTGCAGGACGCGTCGCGGGGGACCTGTAAGTGTAATGGCAATGTTTATTAACTGTATGTGTACACGTATAATGTGTTTTTATGTGTTTGTGTTTGCCTGCCATTGTTTTCAATGGGGTTCGAAGGGGTTCGTGGAATGTTCGCCGATCGGAGCCTCCGTTCGACGAACCGAACTGAACTCGAACTCTAGGGGGTTGGCTCATCTCTACCCATGACTAAGAAAATAATATCTGAAAACAAAATAAGGTACATATCTAAAAGAGCTCCAACGATAGGGAAAATGGTGTCTCCTAGCTTTTTGAAGTCCCCACAGAAAACAAGAGAAACATGGCTAAGCCTAAAAAGATTTTGTTAAATGTAATCACAGTGTGTGTACTTGCTGTTAATATGCTACAAAAACTATTTTTTTTACATCGATAGTGAATGGGCGTACATTTAACATCAACAGTTTTATAAATTGCAACACAACTGGTGCATATATTTAATTACATGTGATATCTATGTGGGGTGCACAAAAGGTCCAATAAAAAGACGTATTAGGAGACTACTATTGGATGCAATAGGCCAAAATAAAACAGGAATTTCAATGGTCTCAAAACATTTCTCAAATGTGCATGGAGGAGATAATGAAGGGTTTACTTTTTATGGAATAGAAAAAGTTACTAAACCCACAAGAGGTGGAAATTACAGATGGAAGATTCTCAATAGAGAATCTTACTGGATGTTCAAATTGGGAACAAAACAACCTGAGGGACTTAAGGCTGCTTTACACGTTACAATTAATCGTGCGATCGCATTTGCCATCGCACCCGCCCCCCATCGTTTGTGCGGCACGGGCAATTTCTTGCCCGTGTCGCACAATGCTGTAACCCCCGTCACACGTACTTACCTTCCAAACGACCTCACTGTGGGCGGCAAACATCCACTTCCTGAAGGGGGAGGGACGTTCGGCGTCACAGCGACGTCACACAGTGGCCGCCCAATAGAAGCGGAAGGGCGGAGATGAGTGGGACATAAACATCCCGCCCACCTTCTTCATTCCGCATTGGCGGCGGCCGCAGGTAAGCTGCAGTTCTTCGTTCCCGGGGTGTCACACTAAGCGATATGTGCTGCCTCGGGAACATTGAACAATTGAACGTTCGATTTTTAGAAAATGAGCCACATGTCAACGATGAACGAGAAGGTGAGTATTTCTGCTTGTTTATAGCCGTCACACGCTACGATATCACTAACGATGCCGGATGTGCAAAAAAATGCATATATATATATATATATGTGTGAGAATCGGGTTTTAGCCGCGCTAAGAAGCCACTGTTGCCAGGATGTAGTTTATATTAAAAAACTCTTTCTTTATTACAGCATCCAACGCGTTTCAGAGACATAAGCCGTCTCCTTCATCAGGGAAAAAGAGGAAAAAGTTAGTTGTGCTTTTGAATGTAGCCTGGTAAGTTCGAAAATGAACACTGCAGCACCTCCTTCGGAAAATGGGCAGTATTCTGCATCCCAACAGAGACCCTTCTTTTATGCACAGCCAACAGCACAACTACCTTTCCCAAATCCTTGGTATTTGAGTCAACTGTACAATCCATATTGTGTTCCTGGACCAAGCTTCAGAGGAGGGAATCCTTATTTTCCATACTACTCTGTGGCACTTCATGAGTACCCTGGATATTATGTTCCCCAGCATCAAATGAACATGAGAATGAGTAGAAGACCTCATTTTAATGCCAACCCTCCCTCCCCTATGTTTTACCATGCCACACGATTTAGGCATTACAGTAGTCCAGGAAGAAGAACTGAAACTAAAGAAACTCAAACTGATCCAAGACAGCCAGAATATGTAACCAAAAAGCACCATGCTACAGACAGTAAGGACAGTGATGCAGGAAATCTGGTATCCCTGTCCTCTGGTGTAAGCACAGAAAATGAAAACAACTTGGAGAATGTTGAAATGACAATGTTGCCAGCTCCTGTAATGTCTGAAAGGGACTATCACAAAAATTCTTGTAATCCATCACAGTACAGCAACATGCCTCCAGGAAGTTATGCGTATGAGAAAGAGGAGGTAAGAATAGAGTATGGAAGTGGTTCTCCTGCAGCCATACAGATGTGGAAGTCTTATAAAGAAACCATTCCTTTATATGATGTGGCTGTTGTTAAAGACATACCCGAAAATGTAGTTCAGCGTGATCTATTTTGTGAGGGTGTACTGTATGGCCCTCATGCAGAAGGAGAAGAGATCGCAGTACAAAGTGTGTCCTTCTCAAAAAAAGACGAGAGTAAACAGTCTGCATCTACTAAACTCTTAGGCATAGATGGTGTGCAAGATTTAGAATCTCAGACCTTCCTTCCACAGTCCAGGGAGTCTGGCAAACAAGCCAAATCAAATATAAAAGGAAAGACATCTCAAGAGTATGATCCTCAGTCTGTTTTGGTAGAACAGATTGAAGTGGTCCATCCTGTTTATAATGTCCAACACACTGATGACCAAGAAAACTCTGAGGGAAATGAGGCATCTGAAGAAACGGACAATAATGAACTACTTATTGGTCCAAAAATGGGTTCCGAAAACTTAATTACAAACCAGTCTGTATGTAATGGTGAGGTGAATGCAACAAATGGCGGTTTGTGGGCAGAAGAGTCTGCACAGAATTTAATTCCATCACAAACATGGCTGGCTTGTTTTGATGATCTAGAAACAAACTATGATTATGACATGTATATGTCTCAGAGAAAACAAAAGCGACCAAGCATATTAAGTATAACCTCTGAGGAGCTTTCTTCCAGGGATGAAGGTTCATCCATGGATAATGCCTCAGTTTCCTATTTTGTCCCAGATTACATGCTTAGGAAAGGTTTGTATGCTTTCCGAAAACATGCAGAGAGCACTGAAAGAGAGAAAATCCAAAGCAGTGGCTCTTTAAAAGAGGATGACGTGCCTCCAAAACATGCCAGCAGTCAATATGACAAGAGTTATAACTCTTCTGGATTAAAGGTTAGAGAGGTTTCAAGTAGAAATCGCAAAATTGGTGTATCTGTAAGGGGGCTTAAGCAAAAGAAAGCTATATTCCATAAAGAAGAAACCGCGGAAGAGTCAATCATTGTCCGAACCCGAAGATTCTGAAGAATATTGGGTTTTGGAAGAAGAGAAACTGGATAATATTGATGATCAGAGTGACAATGAAGAATACTACTTTCAAGAAGGCCTACCACATGATCAGATGCAGCTTGGTAAAGGTAACTACTTTAAGCAGATTGCTCAAAAAAGAATTCTATGGAAGCCTCCAAAAGGTGTATTTCCAGCGCAGCTTGTGGGATTTCCTGTCAGAGAGAAACTAAGGGTGAAGAAAAAAAGGATCAAGTGAAGTCTTGGGGCACATTCACCAACCCAAACAGAGTGATTATATTGCCTATGAAAAACCAGAAAAAGTTTACAAAGAGGTGCCTGAACAGAAGTCGTCTCTGCAAAAGCCAATGGGTGGAAAACATCAAAAGAAAACCTCTGGGGCAACTGTTGAAGAGTACTGGGTTGGAAGAGGTGCTAAGCCCAAATTCCCCCAACCTACATATTATCTGCAAGATCCAACCCAAGTCAAAGAGCAAGACAAGCCTCCAAAAAAGAAAGGAACGCTCAAGTCTTTTAAAAGAAAACAAAATCGAACTGATACAGAAGAAATAGAAGCGTGGGAGATACCCAGATCCTTTTTGTACAGAGGTCGCAGCTCAAGAAAAAGTGGCACCAAGAAGTAGCACAACTGCTTATTATGTGTATTAAATGTATTTATTTCTTAATCTGTGTGAGTGAGTTTTGCATTGAAACATTTTTACTCCAATAAGGGAGTCCTACCTACGAGTCCACTGATTGTTTTGTAACCTTGTGGTTTATTGCGCACAGAAATGGAAAATGAAGCAAAGTATCTGACATGCACAGCAAAAAAATGTATTGAATATTCAAAATGTATTGAAAAAAGTGGCACAAAATTTAAAGCACATATGTAAATAGCACAAAGCACAACCAACAAATGAAGGCTAATAAACTTGCATAAACATAAAAAAAAAAAAAAAAAAAAAAAAAAAAAAAAAAAAAAAAAAGATTCTCTTTTTCCCTGATGAAGGAGACGGCTTATGTCTCTGAAACGCGTTGGATGCTGTAATAAAGAAAGAGTTTTTTAATATAAACTACATCCTGGCAACAGTGGCTTCTTAGCGCGGCTAAAACCCGATTCTCACACATATATATATATATATATATATATGCATTTTTTTCACTAAGTCTTCACGGGGCTGCTGCTGGAACCACGCGGACACTCATATGCTTTACAAGGGGTTGTGACTGGCACAACCGCTCCAGGTGAGTGTATCTTTCTACATCCTTACACGGTTAATACCGGGTAAAACCCTATTTGCGCCTTTTTTTCCCCCCTTTCAGCAGATGCCGGATGTGCGTCACTTGCGACGTGACCCCGCCGACATCTCGTTAGATATATTGAAGCCCGCTTTAATGTCCACAGAGATGTGATATCACAATATAATTAGTTTCCCATCTTTCCTCCTTACAATACAAGTAAAATATATCTTTGTATCGTGTTAGCCAGTAGAGATAATAAATTATTTAAAAGAACTGAAGTCCTCAGTGGTTGATACCTTTTAATGGCTAACTGAAAAGATGGTAATAATAGCAAGCTTTCGAGAATTTCAGGTCTCTTCTTCAGGCTCAGTATCAGAGGACAATAAAACTTTCACACTGAACTGTAGCAATATTTATGGCCACAACAGTTTGTCCTCTTGCCATACTTATAGTTCTGCTTCATGTCACTTGTTTTATTTACTGCCCCATTCTATGGTTGTGTATAAATATGTGACTCTTCAGATTTTGTGTTATACTGAGCCTGAAGAAGAGACCTGAGAGTCTCGAAAGCTTGCTATTATTACCATCTTTTCAGTTAGCCATTAAAAGGTATCAACCACTGAGGACTTCAATTCTTTTAAATAATTTTTTATCTCCTTACAATATTCATTCAGTGAATCCGTTTCTCTAGCAATTAACATATCCCTGTCAGGTAAGTCAGGTAAGAACCAGGCGATACTTTATCTTCTAATATAAATGTATGTATATTGTTAGATTGGATTGGGACAACATAATATATATGAATAATAAAGAGGAAGTTTGGAGGAATTTTTTATTTTTTTTTCCCTTTCGTTCTCTCTTCAGTAACTTAAATAGAACATAACATAAGCAATAGAACCTCTTTAATATGTTTGAACAGCGCAAATACATCTTAGAGCTATTAATCATACCATATTTTTAGCTTTATAAGACGCACCTGATTATAAGACGCACCCCCAAATTTGGTGAAGGAAAAGAGAATTTTTTTTAATGTTAAATGGGGTCCGTCTTATAATGTCAGTGTCCGTCTAACAAATCATATAGAGTATATGTCCCTCGTAGCCCCCCCATCCTAAAATTAGCCCCCTTAATCTGGATATGGCCCCCTTATATTTAATATAGCCCCTTTGTGCTGGCACATGTCCCCCAGTGATGCCACATGTCCACATTGATGGCACACGTCCCCTATTTCTAGCACACGTTCCCTATTGCTGGCACATGTCTCCTATTGATGGAACACGTCCCCTATTTATGGCACACGTCCCCTACAGCTGGCACAGGTCTCCTATAGATAGCACACATCTCCTACAGCTGGCACAGGTCTCCTATGGATGACACACGTCCCCCTGTGCTGCCCATGGCCCCCTATGGATGGCACATGTCCCACTGTGCTGCCCATGGCCCCCTATAGATGGCCCCCTATGGATGGCACACCTCCCCTTGTGTTTGATATGGCCCCCTATGGATGGCACACCTCCCCCTGTGTTTGATATGGCCCCCTATGGATGGCACACCTCCCCCTGTGTTTGATATGGCCCCCTATGGATGGTACACCTCCCCCTGTGTTTGATATGGCCCCCTATGGATGGCACACCTCCCCCTGTGTTTGTTATGGCCCTCTATGGATGACACACCTCACCCTGTGTTTGATATGGCCCCCTATGGATGGCACACCTCTCCTGTGTTTGATATGGCCCCCATGCTGCTGCCCATAGTAAAATAAAACACTCTTTCCTTACCTTCTCTAGCGCTGTAATCCCGGTGTCTCCCTCCGTGCTGCTGAGCTCCTGCACTTCCTGGTTCTCGGTGTCGGTCATGTGATCGGCCCAGCAGAGTGATATCATCTCTGTGTGCCTGATCACAGCAGCAGCAGAGAGACCGGGGAGATCAGCGCTGGAGGCGGTAAGTAAAGAGTTTTTTATTTTACTATGGGTAGCAGCATGGAGGCCATATACACAGGGGGGGGCATGTGCCATGAAAAGGGGGCGCAGGCAGATATAATATGTGCCGCTGCCCCAGCCCATCACTGCGGTGCAGTTTCAGCACCACGGTGATGGACAGCGGCAGTGCATATTATGAGCGAGAGCAGGAGATCTCTCTCTGCCTCCTGCAGCCTTCACCAGGCTTCAGCACCGCTCCAGAGCTGCCCCCACCTCCCCCCTGGGCCCTGTAGTAATCCATATATTCGGCTTATAAGAGGCGCCCCCTACTTTCCCCCAAAAGTTGGGGGAACAAAAGTGCGAAAAATACGGTAACTATATTGTTTGTATATAAATTCATATAAAAAGTAAAGAGACTTTATGATATTAACACCTTCACGACCATGGACGGATATATCCGTCATGGAGCGTGTCCCGTTAAGCCCCGCCCCCTGCCGCGGGCAGGCGGTGGCGGTCGGCACACATATCAGCCGTTTTCAACAGAAGACATGTGTGCCTGCTAGCCGCGGGTGGAATCGCTTCCACCCGTGGCCATTAACCCCTTAAATCTTGCTGCCAAAGTCTGGCAGCAAGATCTAAATGCGCGCGGCCATGTTTTTTACTTACCGCCGCCCCCACCGGAAGTCACGTGCGTGATCACGTGACTATCGGTGGTTGCCATCGTAGCACAGGGTCATGTGATGACGCCTGCAGCTATGATGTTTCACTTTCGTTTTCCCTCGGCAGAGAGCAGAGGGAAAAAGAAAGTGACTGTATCTGCTGTTTACAGCTGTATAGCTGTGATCAGCAGATAGATAATAGCGATCAGATTGCTGATCGCTATAGCCCCCTAGGGGGACTAGTAAAATAAAAAAAAAAGTAAAAAAAGTTTTAAAAAATAAAAAAAAACAAAAAAACCTAAAAGTTCAAATCACCCCCCTTTCCCCCCATTGAAAATTAAAGGGTTAAAAAATAAATAAATATACACATATTTGGCATCGCCACGTTCAGAAATGCCCGATCTATCAGAATATAAAATCAATTAATCTGATTGGTAAACGGCGTAGTGGCAAAAAATTCCAAACGCCAAAATTACGTTTTTTGGTCGCCGCAAGTTTTACGCAAAATGCAATAACAGGCGATCAAAACGTAGCATCTGCGCAAAAATGGAACCATTAGAAACGTCAGCTCGAGACGCAAAAAATAAGCCATCAATGAGCCATAGATCCCAAAAAATAAGAACGCTACGTGTTTCGGAAAATGGCGCAAAACGTGCGCCACTTTTATTGGACAAACTTGTGAATTTTTTTAACCCCTTAGATACAAGTAAACCTATACATGTTTGGTGTCTACAAACTCGCACCGACTTCAGGCATCATACCCACACATCAGTTTTACCATATAGTGAACACCGTGAATGAAACATCCCAAAAACTATTGTGCCATCACACTTTTTTTGCAATTTTTCTGCATTTGGAATTTTCTTGCTGTTTTCCAGTACGCCATATGGTAAAACTTATGGTTTCATTTCAAAGTACAACTTGTCCCGCAAAAAACAAGCCCTCATATGGCAAGATTGACGGAAAAATAAAAAAGTTACGGCTCTCGGAAGAAGGGGCGCAAAAAAACAAAAACGCAAAAAAATGGAAAGTGCCCAGGGGCTGAAGGGGTTAAATACTTATTGTATAGGTTTGTCGATAAGCCCATATTTCAATCATACAGTCTTATTGTATTATAATAATTTTCTTTGCATCCAGAATGTGCTGTCTTATATTTATAAAATGGACCCAAGAACAACCGCATTGAGAACTTACAAATGTATGGGAAGCTGGCTGATTGCTAAAGCGCCACACCTGTTTGATCTGAAGTTTGAAAGAAATTCTCCTGGCACTGGACATTACTTGACAAAGGCTACACCAGATAGCCGAAATGCGTCGTCGCTGTCAATTTTTTCTTCTCATATGAAGGTTTTTGTCTGACCTACAATGGTATTTTTTATCTCTGCACTAAGCGCTAATAAATTTGGAAATCTTACCTGGTTGGATGTTTCACTCCGGAGTGCTGGACTTTTTTCCCCTTCTTTCCTATATAGTGCTATAGTTTATTGGATCACTTTGTGCATATTTATTATTTTCTCAATTGTTGTTTAAATGATTGTCTTGTTGGTTTTTTTTTAAACATTTGTTAATGTCAGTGAAATGGTTAATTGCATGTTTCCTAAGTGAGGGATTTGCACCCCACTCTTAATTATATGAGGGTTTACTTCACACCATATATTGATCTAGGTCTGTTGCAACACTTTATGTTTATAATTTTTGTCATGATTAAGAGCATATCATTTGCTTGAAATGCTGTTGTCGTTTTTTTATATATATCTTTTGGTGTCATGTTTGGCTACACTAATGTTTTAACGTTTCATTAAAGTAGTTTTTTTTTAAATCTTATTGCGGATGCTGGACAAATTGCCTTAAACGTCTTCAGTTCCTACCAGGGCCCTATAGGCATAAGGCATTAGACATGGCTCATTCTCAGGTTTGGGTTGGTCATCTGGGTGCAAACAAAACCCAAGAGCGGATCCTTCTGAAGTTGTTACTGTCTGGATGTCACAGAGAGATTTTGAACTATTGCAGGTCCTGTCCCACCTGCCCAGCTAACTGCTCCAGTTGCTCACTTCCACAGTCCCTTAGTGCCGTTACCCATAATTAGACAACCCCGCTTGACTGAAATTCCTATGGATTTAGTGGGACCCCTGGGTCAAGTTCACCCGGAGGCATCAATATATCCTAGTCGTATTTAGATTATGCAACTAGATACCCGTTGTCGGTACCACTAAGGAACTCTCTCCGCTAGCAGTATTGCCAAAAAAATTGGTCCATATCTTCTCCCACATGAGACTGACAAAGGAGATCCTGATGGACCAAGGGACACCAATAATGTCCAACGTAAAGACAGTTGTGTAAAGCCCTCCCGATTACACAATTTAAGACATCGGTGTACCAACTATAGACAGATTATCTCGTAAAGAGGTTCAACAAAACCTTGAAGGCCATGCTCAGGCAGGTCATAGAGGAAGATGGCCTGGAATGGGATTGTTTACTGCAGTGTCTGATATTCTCCATTAAAGAAGTTCCCTGGACCTCTACGGGGTTGTCTCCCTTTGAATTCCTTTATGGCCGACATTCTCGGAGACATAGCGAAGGAGACCTGGGAGATGGAAGTTACACCCTATAGGAGCATCATCGAACCTGTGGTGCAGATGCAGGAGAGGATTGCAGAGGTAGGTGATGCATATCTTGAAGACTGTGGCCTGGGCCTCTTGCACCTCAAGAAGAAGCCTTCTCGAGATGCAAGAGGCCCAGGCCACAGTCTACAATCGATTGACAAGGGTGAGACAATTCAGCCCTGGGGACCAGGTTTTAGTGCTGATATCTATGGTGGAGAGCAAATTTCTGGCCAAAAGGCTGGGCCCATACAAAGTGGTAGAAACACCTGGGGAGGTGAACTATAAGGTCCACCTTCTGGGAAGACAAAAGCCCCACCCAGTATACCAAGCCAAGCTGATCAAGCCATGGCAAGATAGGGAGCAGATTGAAACTTCGGGTCTGGTGGCCAGTTATGCAGCTGACATCGAGGATGTCATGGTGACAGAGACACTTTTACCAGCCCAGAAACAGCAGTGCCGTTAATTGCTCCATCAAAACCAAGTTGTGTTTTCAGAATTGCCAGGATGTATGCAGATTGTGGATCACAAGTGTGCCACCCCCATGTCAGCAGTTGGGCTGCTTGGATCCGGATCCACAGTGGCTCGAGGGGTTTCCGGACCCGGGGGTCACGCGGACACTCAAATGAAAGGGGACGTATATGTACAGGGATTGCTGTAGATACTTTGTGACGCCACGCACGGTGTGTGGTAATATGGAGTACAACTGCTGCTGTTGGGGAGCACCCGGGGATGATGGAATGGCAGCTGGATGTTCACCTCTCCGTGGGTAGGGGTGGATGCCCCCGGGGCTCAGTGTCCAGGACACGGGTAGTGATGTAGGCCGGAGGTGGCGCGCCAGGCCGAACCGGGGAATGTTGGTGTACTCACTGTTGAATAATTGCACACAAGTCTGTTGGTAAACCAAGGTGTCAGTGGCTTGCTGCCGCGTTCGGGTGTACTCCGGTCCCACACCCGGCTGGTGTACCAATGTCCCTTCCTCCGGCACTCTGTAGTTTTCTCAATTCTGCACGACTCCGTATGGAACGGGGAAGTCCGCTCTCGGTATATTCTGGTTGGGAGATGTGCCCATGAAAACGGACCCTTGGGATCTCAGTGGGCGTTTGCGGATACTCTATGCCCCGAGGTGGGCTGCCGTTTAGCTCTATCTGGGCTAATACTTCTGAAGCATTGTCTGGAACCTTGCTCCTGGCCTGGTGAATTAGAGAAGGGGCTTGCAGCCGTCTTCTAACTAGGGTCCAGGTATCCCCGCCTGTGCACAGTTTCCGGACCGAATCTCCACTGTCGGTACTGGCGGGCTCCAAACCTGTCCCGGTCCACTTTGGATTTCCCGTCGCCTTTGGACACGGTCCACTGCTTGCCACCTAGCCAGTAGGCCAGGGCCACTACCCTGGCTACCCTTCACTAGGCTTAGCTTTCCTTTAACAGTCTGTCACTGTCACTCCTCTCCACTTGACCTCCAAACTTCAACTCCAAACTAGAAACTGACTTGTTCCCACCCCCGGATCCTCAAGACCCCTAGGTGGGCACTGGTCCTGCCCACTGGTGTGTCCTTCTTACCCTGAGGGGAGTGGCTAGGATTTTGTGGCTGATGGGACCTGGTGTGGGAAGGTGTTATGTGGGGTGTAGTATTCTTCTGTGACCACCTGGCGGCGCCAGGGCGTCACACAAGATTCTTACGGAAACTTAATATGCGAGTGAACTTGAAGCCGTACCAGATCCCCAAGACCAGTCGACAGCTGATCTCAGAGGAGGTGAAGAGAATGTTGAGCCTGGGCATCATTGAGGAGTATAAGGGCAGCTGGTTCAGCCCCATTGTATTAGTGTTGAAACCCAAAGGCTATTGGAGATTCTGCAAAGACTATTGGAGGTAGAATTAAGTCTCCAAATTTGATGCGTATCCGATACTTCATGTCAATGAGCTAATTGAGAGGCTAGATTTGGCATGCTATACTACTACTCTTGGCCTAACAAAAGAGTATTGGCAAATGACCCTGTCCCAAGAAGCTAAGGAGAAGACTATGTTCTCTACGCCTGACAGGTGCTTTCAGTATACAAACATGCCGTTGAGGTTGTAAGGAGCTCAAGCCACCTTCCGGAGAGCCATGGACCGGATCCTAGCTCCTCCTTACAATGGGAAAGCCATTTTATAGCCCATTTAACTGGTCAACTTGAAAAGCTGCACTAACAACAGAAAGTGGCCAACACCCCTCTAAAGTAAGAAACTAAGGTAAACAGATAAATATATTCTAGTAATCAGCAGGGGACCCTGTTACATCTCGTGGCTCTCCTCTTGCAAGGAATGAGGTGGTCCCCCATTCCTTGTCTGCCACGAGCCCTCCTGCTCAGCAGCGCCAAAGGTCTGGGAGACTGCAGGAGTTTCCTCCTCCTAGATGCAGCAGAAGGGTGACACCTAGTGGTTTACTCCTTGTAAGGAATGGAGTGGTCTCCCATACCTTGCCTGCCACGTGGCCTCCTGCTCGGCCTCTCAGAGGGTCGGAGTGGTTGCACAGTGTGCAAAGGATAGATGCTCAGGGAAGCAGCAAGACTTCCCTTAGCTCTGCACATTGTGAAACCGAAGATCCCGCCTTTATGACCCAGAGGCAGGAGGTTGAGCATGTGCCCCACGTGACGTCTTCTGATTCGCTCACTGGTATCACACGGCCAGATAACGAGGCTGGTGATGTGCTGAATCCTGACTGGCCGGGCCAGGACGTCACAGATCATGATTGGGTCACATCCGTCTCGCGCCCGCCCTTGGCTGGAGCTACATCTCCTTAAAAACCCCTCCTCCCATCATGGCGGCGCGCGACCGTCCTTCTATGTTTGGATGTCTGGCAGCGTGCTGCCACGCCACTGTACAGACGTCATTGTATTTTGCAGGTCTCGCCCCTGCCTTGCTGCTCCGGCAGTATTCCGTTTAACAGGCTGTGTTCCTGTCCCAGGTGAGCTCCTTGAATCTCTGTCGGACTCACCTGGTTTCTGAAGCACACGTGCGTGGGCACCTCTGTGCTACCCTCGTACCATATTCCTGTGACTCCCGCTGGCACACGTGCGTAGGCACCTCTGTGCGTCCCCGTGCAACAGGTACACCGAGTTGTGAGCCCCGTGCCATACAACCCTCACGGGTTAGGGCGGACAGGTGTACGCAGATCGTCTGTGACATTCCAGACGATCGCTAGCAGCAACCCGCTCACTCTTCTCCCACCATAGCAGCGGTCCCTTACACCGCACAGTGGACCTTGACCGGCGGAAGCTGTCCATATACCATCTTGGCACGCTTCCCCGGGTCCCCCTCGTAACATTACGGTCGCGCCAAAGGTCTGGCTATGGCAGAAGAGCAGCAGCAGTTGCTGCGTTATGTGCAGCAGTTGGAGTCACGATTGGCAGCTGTGGAGCGGTCTTCCCCCGATAAGGCTGCTCTAGCGACAATTGCCACCCAAGCGGCTACTCAGGCTGTGGAATTGAGCGGAAAGTCGCCTCGCCTTGCGCTCCCAGAGCGCTTCAACGGGGACAGCTCCGAGTGCCGTGGTTTCATAAACCAGGTTACCACCTACTTGGAGATGTCCGCCACTCTTTATGCTACTGAGAAGGCGAAAGTAGCATTCGTCCAGTCCCTGCTCACAGGGAGAGCGCTAAAATGGTCCACGCCGTTGTGGGAGCGCGGAGATCGGGTGGTGAATCACCTTCCAGTTTATCTTGAGGCCATGAGAAAGGTGTTCCTCGGGCCTCAAGTCACCCATGACTCCGCGCTGCGACTCCTACGCCTTCGGCAAAAGTCCACTTCAGTCGGGGACTTTGCGGTGCAGTTCAGGACACTCGCCGCAGAGCTGGACTGGCCAGATAAAGTCCTTGTCCCTGTGTTCTGGGAGGGTCTGGCAGGGTTCGTCAAAGACGCGCTGGCCACGCGTGATGTGCCGACCACCTTAGAGTCCTTGATACGGCTTGCTTCTCGCATAGACATCCGCCACGCGGAGCGGAGGCTCGAGGTCTCTTCGGTACCCACGTCTACCTGGCCTACAGAGCCTCTGACTCTCCTTCCCCACCAGACCAGTCTCCCAGCCAGTTCTGTTGATGACTCTGTGGAGCCCATGGAAGTCTCCAAAGTGGTCTCCTCTACCACAGGCTCTCGGCCGCCGGTCGTTTGCTTTGCCTGTGGGCAGAGGGGACATGTAGCTACCCGATGTTCAAAACCATCGGAAAAGAGACAGTGTCTGGTTTCCATCAGAGGAGGAACCCTAGACGCTGCCTCTCCTTCTAAATTAACCCTCAGCGCCCAGTTGCAGTTCGGCACCACTGTCTTCCCTGCCCTGGCTTGCTTAGACACTGGCGCTGACGGCAATTTCATTTCAGCCTCCCTGGCAACTAGGTACTCTGTTCCCCTGGTCCTGTTGCCTAAACCAATCAGTGTCCAGGTAGTCAACGGGTCCCTACTTGTCAACCCATTACCCAGATCACCGTCCCTCTCAGGATGGATGTACCACCAGGCCACCATGAGCAGGTGTCCTTTCTGGTGCTTCCAGAAGGGACGGATGAGATCCTACTAGGACTCCCCTGGTTGAAACGGCATGCTCCGATACTCAACTGGACAACAGGGGAAATCTCGTCCTGGGCAGGGTCATGTAAGGAACACCTCGGGACCACCGGGTCACCCACTCCCCTAGACCTGGTGCCACCTGGCCAGACCCTCGTTCCCCCTAGGTTACGGAACGATGTACTTTCCTGGGACCATACCTCCAAGGTCGTGGGCCTCTTCAGGTCCAAAAGGACCAGAGTTCTAGAGGCCAGGCATGATTGGTGGCCGACGGCCGACTCCTCGTCCGACAACCCTGAAGTAGCGAGGTTGGTTAAAACAAAAATCGTTCAGGGCAAGAGGTACTTCCTCGTGGAGTGGGTCGGTCGTGGACCGAAGCATAGGACCTGGGAATTGGAGGATCATGTCCACGCTCCGGGTTTGGTAGCAGCCTTTGAACACAGGCGGCGGGGGGGCCATGTTACATCTCATGGCTCTCCTCTTGCAAGGAATGAGGTGGTCCCCCATTCCTTGTCTGCCGCGAGCCCTCCTGCTCAGCAGCGCCAAAGGTCTGGGAGACTGCAGGAGTTTCCTCCTCCTAGATGCAGCAGAAGGGTGACACCTAGTGGTTTACTCCTTGTAAGGAATGGAGTGGTCTCCCATACCTTGCCTGCCACGTGCCCTCCTGCTCGGCATCGCAGAGGGTCGGAGTGGTTGCACAGTGTGCAAAGGATAGATGCTCAGGGAAGCAGCAAGACTTCCCTTAGCTCTGCACATTGTGAAACCGAAGATCCCGCCTTTATGACCCAGAGGCAGGAGGTTGAGCATGTGCCCCACGTGACGTCTTCTGATTCGCTCACTGGTATCACACGGCCAGATAACGAGGCTGGTGATGTGCTGAATCCTGACTGGCCGGGCCAGGACGTCACAGATCATGATTGGGTCACATCCGTCTCGCGCCCGCCCTTGGCTGGAGCTACATCTCCTTAAAAACCCCTCCTGCCATCATGGCGGCACGCGACCGTCCTTCTATGCTTGGATGTCTGGCAGCGTGCTGCCACGCCACTGTACAGACGTCATTGCATTTTGCAGGTCTCGCCCCTGCCTTGCTGCTCCGGCAGTATTCCGTTTAACAGGCTGTGTTCCTGTCCCAGGTGAGCTCCTTGAATCTCTGTCGGACTCACCTGGTTTCTGAAGCACACGTGCGTGGGCACCTCTGTGCTACCCTCGTGCCATATTCCTGTGACTCCCGCTGGCACACGTGCGTAGGCACCTCTGTGCGTCCCCGTGCAACAGGTACACCGAGTTGTGAGCCCCGTGCCATACAACCCTCACGGGTTAGGGCGGACAGGTGTACGCAGATCGTCTGTGACATTCCAGACGATCGCTAGCAGCAACCCGCTCACTCTTCTCCCACCATAGCAGCGGTCCCTTACACCGCACAGTGGACCTTGACCGGCGGAAGCTGTCCATATACCATCTTGGCACGCTTCCCCGGGTCCCCCTCGTAACAGGACCCAACTGTAGGGACCCACAGTAGTCAATGATTTAGCTCCTGCAATAATGAGAAATAATGAATGTTTTTAGGAAAACTCCTTTATAGGAGCTGTCAACTTTGGACAATCCCTACTTGTTAGAAGCGTTCCTTGACAAAAGGCTGATTACAAAGTGTAATTTTGTTTTGACAAATTGTCGTTTCAGGGAGGAAGGAGATGAACTCTAGTGCCACCTATTGGAAGTAGCAATCCTAAAAGTCAAGTGGCCCTATAATGAGGCTTTTCATATGAGCTATGATTTAAGCCAGATCAGAAGCTCAATTTGCAGACACTGTGTTTTGAGATGGTTGTCCACTTTTTGACTTTTAGGATTGCTACTGCCAATAGGGGGGCACTAGAGTTCTTCTCCTTCCTCCCTGAAGAGACAATTTGAATATTTCCCAGAGGAGCATTGCAGCTATAAGACTCCTCACTGGCAGCCAGAACAGGTTTGTCAGGCCTCCGCAAGGAGAAAATATTTCCCCTTAGGCTATGTGCGCACGCTGCAGTTTTTTCAGCACACAAACTGCAACCAAAACTACACCTTTTCAGAGGAAGCCTATAAATGTAAAAAAAATGCTTATAAATGTAGGTGCATTTTTTATGCGTTTTTTCAAGGAGAAACAAAATATGATAGGATAATGGATACATAGCTAGAATAGATGGATAGATAGCAAAAATAGATAGATAATAAGAAAGAGAGAGAATATATATATATAATATATATATATATATATATAAAAAATAACAGGAGAGGGAGAGATTGATTTTGTCATTCTGGAACTAAGTTGGTGAGCTGCGTTTTTGTTGACAAAACCACGAGTAAAACGTATGTAAAACGCAAAAAATTTCTAACCATGCGTTTTGTTATGCGTTTTTCATTCCCTCGTTGATTTCAATGGGTGACGAGTGTTGACAAAAACGCAAAAAAGAATGAACATGCTGCTTCTTTTTTGTCACAAACTTTGTCTAAAAAAGTGCTGACAAATAAATGGCAACATGCGCACAACAAATCTGACTTCACATAGACTTTGCATGGAAGTCAAATGTCAGAAAGCTCTGACAACAAAACTAGAGTGTGCATGTAGTCCTAGACCCAGTTTTGACACTAACATTATCTATATTTTGTGTGGAGCTCTGGGAAACACAGTTCCCATTTCACTGCTGTACCACCACTGGGGTAATTAAACATTTTGTGTTCAGTTTGGGAAATGGAGGACAAAGCATGTCCTCCAAAATGAGAGATTCTGGCCAAGTGTCAAGGATTCAGGAAACTGTTTTACATATTAAAAGGTTTGCCAACCCCGATGAATGGCAACCTTCACACAAAAGAAACACAACTTGGCATATAATAAATATAGGCTATTAGACCAATATGATTACCTTTACTTCCATTAAAGTAAACAACTTTTAAACTAAATGACCTTTACTTTAATATATATATATTTATTATTTTTTTTCTAATTAATATATATATATATATATATATATATATATATATATGTATGATGTATAGATATAAAGTTAGATATAATTGAAAAGGAGTCCATTTCTAAAAGACATTATTTGCTGTTACATCCTCATAACTTTGAAAGGCCGAGATGATGCGAAGTTCAGCCGTTCTCCTGCTCTCAGTCCTGGGGAATCATATGCAGTGTTTCCAACATCATTGAAAGGAGATGTACTGAAAAAGGGTTGATTATAGAAATCGCCTTCAGATGACCTTAAAGGGGGAGTTTTCGCCATTTGGAACTTGTTTCCTGAAGAGCAAATAATGTGCTTAGTTAATACCATACATTTAAACATATGCATAAAATATGTACAGATGTGAGAAAAACTAGAAACTCTACTTTAATTCTATGGCTTTATGTATCAGGACATAATGGAAAAAAATCTGTTCCTTAGAAAGTAAACTGAACCTCAGATGATCAAATGAATAACTAAATATTACTAATTAGACTGTGCCATATATTTAATAAAAACTAGGCCAAAATGCAAAAGTATTTGAGTGCAAAAAGAGTACACCTTTACTGCTTCTATAGGAATTAAAAAGCTAAGTATGAGCCAGGTGCTGTTTATCACATGCCCTTCACTAATTGTCTATCAGTAAGTGTGACCACCTCTAATGCGGGCGTCACACGGTACGATCTATCGTGCGATCACACGAGCGATCGTATCCGCCCCCGTCGTTTGTGCGTCACGGGCAAATCGCTGCCTGTGTCGCACAAAGTCGTTAAACTGCCGTCACATGCACTTACCTGCTGAGCGACCTTGCTGTGGGCGGCGAACATCCTCTTCCTGAAGGGGGAAGGACAATCGTCATCACAGCGACGTCACACAGCGGCTGCCCAATAGAAGCGGAGGGGCGGAGATGAGCGGGACGTAAACATCCCGCCCACCTCCTTCCTTCCGCATAGCCGGCGGGTGCCGCGGGATGCAGGTAAGCTGTGTTCATCGTTCCCGGGTTATCACACGGAGCGGTGTGCGCTACCCCGGGTACGATGAACAACCAGCTGAAAGAAAAATAAACGATTTTTTAAAAATGAGCGACGTGTGACAGATAAACGATTTGCACACAATTTGCAAACGTTTTGCGTCGCTCGTAGGTGTCACACGGGACGACGTCGCAAATGATGCCGGATGTGCGTCACAAAAACCGTGACCCCGACGATGCATCGCACGATAGATCGTCTCGTGTGACGCCCGCATAAGGATTATAAGGCCCTTACAATTTGGAGTCTATTACACTGTTCCATATCCAAATTGGTTCAGAGACTAAAACAGTTGAACTAATTTTGTAATGCTGAAAATGAATATGGTGCTTAAATTTGCTGATTGGCTCTAATTTTCAAGATCCAGAGGAGGTTGTAATTACTTATAACACATTTCATGCAGGCTTATAGAAAAATTGTGTCTTTATTATTTCATCATCAATATTGCATTGTTAGTAGGTAGTCTAAAATATCATCTATTTAGTCAGTTGAGCCTTCAATATTCTATTATCTTAGGCTGACCAATCAAAAACGCCTACTTAGCTGCGATGATGTAATCCTAATTACAGTTGCATCACTTACTTTTAGAAGTTCTCTGTGTAAGGTATACAGTTTTAGGAGTTCTTCGCATATTGCCATATTTCTGTTTTTTTCAGAGATGCCTCATTCTTGCATTAACAAAGTGGATAGTTTTTGCTACATTTGCAGAGAAGTCACTTTTGTGACACAAAGGCAAAACTTTACTACCATGATAAGGAAAGCCTACAACCTGTATTTTGGCTGCAGAATAGCAAATCAGGACAAGAGTTGGATGTCCACACATATACAGCAATAGATGTGCATCACATCTTACCCAGTGATTGACTTGAAGAGGCAATCTATGTCTTTGTCAGTCCCAATGAACTGGAGAGAGCCAACCAATCACACTACCAATTTCTATTTCCGCATGGTACCCCCATTAGGAATGGAGATTCAAGGAAGAAGTGGAATTTACTGGACAGTATCCAAACATTACATCTGCTATATTACCAGTACTACATTCAGAAGAACTGCCGATTCCCAAAACACCAGAAACATTTTCAGTCAAGTCAAGTGAGAAAGAAGAGGGCGCTTGGTGTCAGGAAGCATCTTACTCTCTCGACCCAGACTGTCAGAAATATCAACTGAGCCTCACCTTATAATACAAAGTGAACTGAATGTTCTTGTTAGAGATTTGGACCTGCCAAAGAATACGGCTGAATTCTTAGGTTTGAGGCTACAGCAGTGAAATCTCCTAGTGGTCCATGTTTGGATTTCTTTGTTCCACAACTATGCTAAAGATCTTGTCCAATACTTCTTCATGTAGGGCGATCATGTGAAGCTCTGAAGATAAGTCATAATCCAGAGGAATGCATGCTCTTCATTGATACAGCCAAAACAAACCTAAAAGACATCTTTCTGCATAATAGCAATGCACCACATACAATTCCAGTTGGTATGCAGTCCACATGAAAGAAACCAATGACAGTGAGGTGCCTGAACTATGACCAACATTTGTGGTCCCTCTGAGGTTACTTAACCCCTTCACAACATATGTCGTAGAGTCTATATCTACACCATATGTCATGTCACTGCCTTTGATATGGCCTCGGCATCAGCCGACATGTGCCCCCAACAGCCGCATATAGATTGAACATCTGCCCACAGGTGTTAACCAGTTAATTCCCGCTGTCAATCTCTGACAGCGGGAATTAACATACGCCAGTAGAGGGGCGCATCATTCCGGGCACTCATTGGCGCTGCCATGATGTGATCACTGGGCGCAGATTGGCTGTCATCACAGCCAGGGGTCAGCTTGAGATGCCTGTGACTGTCATGACATGTGAACGCCGCCTACGAGCAGGCATGCATAGGAGATTGTGATTTCTGCTATACAGAGAGATCGGATTGAAGCTTCAAGTCCCCTCAGGGGATTAGCAAAAACATTAAAAAGTAATTAAAAAAGGATTTCAAAAATATGAAAAAAAAAGTTCAAATCACTCCCTTTTTGCCCCTTTGGAAATATAATAATAAGAATAATAATACACATTTGGTATCGCTGCATTCAGAAGTGTCCGATCTGTCAAATTTAACATATATTTGATGGGTAAACCGTGTATAGAGAAAAAATTAATGCCAGAATTACATTTTTTAGCCTAATAAAATACATTGAGGCGATCAAAACATCATATCTACCCCAAAATTGCATCAGTAAGGCCTTGTGCGCACGCTGCGTTTTGAGCGTTTTTTGGGTGCAGTTTTGGTTTCAAAACTGCATGAATTTCCTTCGCCAGCAAAGTCTATGACGTTTCATTTTTGCTGTCCGCACGTTGCAGTTTTTTTTGGCTGTGTCTTTGTGGTGAGCACAAAGATGCAGCATGTCAATTCTTTTGACGTTTTTCACCCATTGAATTCAATGAGGTGTGGAAAACGGCAATGACAAACGCAAGTTGTTATTTTACATGCGTTTTAGTGCGTTTTTCTGACTAGACTTCGGGTCGGTGGGGATTGACCGCTGGTATTTGGCCAGATACTACTCCCCATATAAAGTCTATGGGGACCAGAATCGGGCACAAAGGGGTAGGAGCAAGCGCTTCATACTGACCGATCACCAGTCGGCTGTCGCCTCATCAGGCTCATAACATATTCACTCCTTCCCTGCTCACCGGTGGCTGTGATTGGTTGCAGGCAGACCCGCCCCCGCACTGAGTGACAGCTGTCTGACTACAGTCAATCACAGACGCCGGTGTGCGGCTCTATATCGTACAATAAATTAAATAATTTAATAAAAAAAAAAAAACAAACAACTATGTGCGATCGCCCCAATTTTGATAACCAGCCAAGATAAAGTCTCACAGCTGGGGGCTGGTATTCTCAGGCTGGGGAAACCCACGTTATTGGGAGCCCCCAAGCCTAAAAATATCAGCCAGCAGCTGCCCAGAATTGCCGCATTCATTAGATGTGACAGTCACGGGACTTTTCTCGGCTCATCCCGATTACCCTGGTGCGGTGGCAATCGGGGTAATATGGAGTTAATGGCAGCCCATAGCTGCCACTTTACTAACCCTTAAAACACACCTCCAGGTCTGACGTAATCCACACGACGTCCCACGACGCATCCAGCTCTGCTACATCTGACAATCACAGTGAGTGGCCATAGAACATGACTGCTCGCTGTGAGGGTTAGGCCGCAAGTGAAGTGAGCCGCGCGGGATCGGCAGTGACTTCAACTGTCACTGCACATCACCTGACTGGTCACTGCTAATCTCGCGCTCACTTCAGTCGTGGCCGGATTTGTGGTAACAGGACTCCAGCTATCACCGCACATCACCTGACTGGAGTCCTCCACCTGTTACCACAAATCCGGCTGCGGCTAAAGTAAGCGCGAGATCAACGGTGACTTCAGTCAGGTGATGTGCAGTTGTACCTCCCCTGCAGCAGTCGAACTGCTCGGATCCGGAGTTGCTGTGGCTCGAGGGTCTCCAGACCCAGGGGCTTGCGGCCACTTCGAAGTGTAAAAGAAAGGAGGGAGAGGAGGGAGAGTTCGTGACGCCACCCGTGGTTCGCGGTAAGGGGAGTACTGCTGCTACCGATGGGAGTACCAGGGGGAGATGGAGCGGGGCAGCCAGGTGATGTTCCCTACACAGGTAGGGGAGACCCCGGGACTCTAGAGGGTAGGTGGAAGATGGCGTGGTGTGGGCTGTGGGGTGGGCAGGACGCAGGGAGAGCAATGTACTCACTCAGACTGTGTGGATGTTGGTGCAACCATGAAGCAGACTCTGACACAGAAGTAAGCCAAGTCTCTGGGTGCTGCTGCCACTCTGGGGAGCTTGTCCGGGAATCCGTCCCCGCTGGTATTGTCTGGTGAAATGGAACATGCCTTCATGCACTTGTAGATAGATGTTTCTGAGTGACCCCTCGGCCTGAAGCTGTCGGGGTCCCGCTCCCTATAGTTAAACAGGGGAGCTGTGCTCTCGATGGCTGACACTTGAGATTTCTGTACGCCGCATAAGCTGGAAAGCCCTATCCCCCTCATTGTGTTGGTACCTTCGATCTCTGAGCTCTTGGGGAACGTTCATAAAGAAACTATCCTCCACAGGTGAATTACCAGGTTGCGGGAAGCTACTCCCTGCCGTGCTCGGTACCGGTCCGGTTATTGGACTTTCTAGTGCCGACCATTCTCCAAAACTAAGTCTGGGCACCCTTCTCCAATACCCTGCGACCGGGTCTCCCACTCCTCCGGACCCAGACCACCGTCTGTGACCTAATCAACGTCTTCCAGGGAGCTAGAACTCCCACAGCTCCTCACTCTTTGAGGGCTGCTTTTGAACTCCAGGGAGCTGCTACTCCCAGCTTCTCACTCTTTCGGAGCTACTACTCGACTGACTATGTCCCTCCCACCAGTCTGCCTGACCCCTAGGCGGGTGGCCCTTTTCCAGCTAGACCACCAACTGGTGTGCCTGACAGGGTGTGGTGTGAGGTGTGGCTAGGATTCGCGTGCTGATGGGAACAATACCAGAGTTAGGATCCCAGGACCATGGAGGATGAGTTCTGCACCATAAGAGAAAGGAGAGCAGTTCCCTGTAACACCCTGATATGGTCAGGAGCATTACACAGTGACAGCTGGAGTACTCCACTTGTGACCGCATATGAAGCCGCGGCTGAAGTGAGCTGCGAGATCAGCGGTGACTTCAGTCAGGTGATGTTCGGTGACAGCTGGAGTCCTCCACTTGTGACTACATATCAGACCGCATCTGAAGTGAGCCGCGAGATCAGCAGTGAAGTCACTCATGTGGTTTGCGGTGACAGGTTTAGGACTGCCACCGCACATCCCCTGAGTGACGTCAGCGCTAATACAGCGGCTCACTTCAGTAGAGGCCTGACAGGTGGAGCACTCCTGTGTTTTTTTTAGGCTAAAAACGCTGCTCTTTGTAGTCACCACAAAGATAAAAACGCTTTACCTTTGTGGTAAAAAAAAAAGATGCAGCGTGTGCACATAGCCTTAAAACGTCAGCTCAGTTCTCAAAAAATAAGCCATCACACAGCTACAGATCCTGAAAAATAAAAAACTTTATGGTTCTTGGAAAATGGTGCCAAAGGTTTGCAAAAAAATGTTTGCAAAGTTTTTAATTTTTTTCACCACTTAAATAAAAGTGGTGAATGTCCTGCAACTTCCTTAGGACGCAAATACCAATAAACTATTGGTACAGGGAGCCGATTAACCCTGGAAGTACTAGTGCCTGCACTTCCAGGGTTAGAGAAGTGCCAATCAACTCCCATTACCTGCCCTATGCTGCGGTATCCAATGCTACTGACGTACCTGCAGCGCAATGTCACCCCGCTGCAGACATTACATCAGGATACTGCAGAGGAGGACATACAAGGGAGCCAGGAGGAGGACACACCAGGGCAGGTAAGTGCTCATAGAGCTGAAGATTCAAAACGGAGGGGAGGGGGAGCTAATGCTATAGACTGGGGGAGGCTAATGCTATAGACTGGGCATTAGGGGGGAGAATTGGGAGGCTAATGCTACAGATTGGGGATAAGGGGGGGAGGGGAGGGCTAATAATTTATTCTGGGATTCAGGGGAGGCTAATGCTGTAGACTGTGGATTGGGGGGAGGGGGGAAGCTAATGCTATTTACTGAGGATTAGGGGGCCTATTACTCTAGACGGGGGTTACAGAGGCTATTACTATAGAATGGATTTTAGAAGGGATATTACAATAGGCGGGACCTTAAAAGGGGCTGTTACAATAGGATAGGGTTTATAAGGGACTATTACCGTAGTCTTGAGTTTAGGTGGCCTATTACTCTAGATGGGGTTAGAAAAGCTATTACAGTTGACTGAGGTTTAGGGTGGCTTACAGAGTGAGGGATAATGCAAGGGATAAAATGGATGAGGGACAGTGCAAGGACTCAGTATGGTGTGGAGCAAGTGAGGGGCCTGAGCATTATGCGTGAGGTAGTGTGGTGGTCTCAGCATGATAAGTGAGGCAGCATGAAGGCCTCAGTATGAGGGGTCTCATTATGGAAAAGGGGCAGCATGGGAGGTTCAGAATAGAGAGGGGCAGTATGAGAGCACAGTATGGAGAGGGGTAGTGTGATGGCTCAGTATAAACTGTGTGCAGAATTATTATGCAAATGAGTATTTTGATCACATGATAATTGTTATACATGTTGTCCTACTCCAAGCTGTATAGGCTTGAGAGCCAACTACCAATTAAGTAAATCAGGTGATGTGCATCTCTGTAATGAGGAGGGGTGGGGTGTAATGACATCAACACCCTATATAAGGTGTGCTTAATTATTAGGCAACTTCCTTTCCTTTGGCAAAATGGGTCAGAAGAGAGATTTGACGGGCTCTAAAAAGTCCAAAATTGTGAGATGTCTTGCAGAGGGATGCAGCAGTTTTGAAATTGCCAAACTTTTGAAGCGTGCTCACCGAACAATCAAGTGTTTCATGGCAAAAAGCCAACAGGGTCGCAAGAAGCGTGTTGGGCAAAAATGGCGCAAAATATCTGCCCATGAATTGAGGAAAATCAAGCGTGAAGCTGCCAAGATGCCATTTGCCACCAGTTTGGCCATATTTCAGAGCTGCAATGTTACTGGAGTATCAAAAACCACAAGATGTGCCATACTCGGAGACATGGCCAAGGTAACGAACAAGAAATATAAGATAAAACGTCAAGACTGGACCAAGAAATATCTTAAGACTGATTTTTCAAAGGTTTTATGGACTGATGAAATGAGAGTGACTCTTGATGGGCCAGAAGCTGGATCAGTAAAGGGCAGAGAGCTCCACTCCGACTCAGACGCCAGCAAGGTGGAGGTGGTATACTGGTATTGGCTGGTATCATCAAAGATGAACTTGTAGGACCTTTTCGGGTTGAGGATGGAGTGAAGCTCAACACCCAGACCTACTGCCAGTTTCTGGAAGACAACTTCTTCAAGCAGTGGTACAGGAAGAAGTCGATATCGTTCAAGAAACACATGATTTTCATGCAGGACAATGCTCCATCACATGCAGCCAACTACTCCACAGCGTGGCTGGCCAGTAAAGGTCTAAAAGATGAAAAAATAATGACATGACCCCCTTATTCACTTGATCTGAACCCCATAGAGCAGAGGTCCCCAACTCCAGTCCTCAAGGCCCACCAACAGTGCAGGTTTTTGGGATTTCCTTAGTATTGCACAGGTGTTAATGTAATTACCTGCCCAGGTGCTGGTTCCAATAGCAGTGCAATGCTAAGGAAATCCTGAAAACATGCACTGTTGGTGGGCCTTGAGGACTGGAGTTAGGGAACCCTGCCACAGAGAACCTGTGGTCCCTCATAAAATGTAAGATCTAAAGGGAGGGAAAACAGTACACCTCTTGGAACAGTGTCTGGGAGGCTGTGGTGGCGCTGCATGCAATGTTGATCGTAAATAGATAAAGCAACTGACAGAATCTATGGATGGTAAGCTGTTGAGTGTGATGTTAAAGAAAGGTGGCTATATTGGTCATTAATTTTTTGGGGCTTTGTTTTTGCATGTCAGAAATGTTTATTTCTAAATTTTGTGCAGTTATATTGGTTTACCTGGTGAAAATATACAAGTGAGATGGGAATATATTTGGTTTTTATTAAGTTGCCTAATAATTCTATACAGTAAGGCTATGTGCGCACGTAGCGTTTGTCCCTGCAGAAATTTCTGCAGCGATTTGAACAGCACACGTGCGCTTCAAATCGCTGCAGAAAGAGTCCGTAGTGAAAAAAAAAAAAGCCGATTCCATGCGCTCTGAGTGCAGCCCCTCCCATAGACAGAGTGGGGGATGCATTCAGAGCGCAGGAAGCGCAGGAAAGAAGTGACATGTCACTTCTTAGAACGCGCGCTTTGGGCAGCAGCCGAAGCGCTGCGCTCTAATACGTCACGTGCGCATGTCTCCTGCATAATCTTCATAGATTATGCAGGGGACGCAGGACGCATGCAGTTACGCTGCGGTGCAGATCGCAGCGTAACTGAATGCAAATACGCATTGTGCGCACATAGCCTAATAGTTACCTGCACAAACAGATATCCTCCTAAGATAGCCAAATCTAAAAAACCTCACTCTAACTTCCAAAAATATTAAGCTTTGATATTTATGAGTCTTTTGGGTTGATTGAGAACATAGTTGTTGATCAATTCTAAATAAAAGCCTATAAAATACAACTTGCCTAATAATTTTGCATGCGGTGTAGAGTCGGGACATTCTGAAGAGGGGGTAGCATGATGTAACGACAGTGTAGAGATCATAGTTCATAATGGAGTACGGTGTGGTAGGTATAATTTATAAGAGCACAGTGTGGAGTTTTATTTTGTTAGGGGACAGTGTGACGGTTATAGTACAGGAGGGCGGACAGTGTGGCGGACATAGTATATAAGGGGAGAAGGTGTGGTGGGAATATTGTAAGGAGAGGATAGTGTAGAGGCCATTTACAGTAAGAGGGAGGAGCAATTATATTTTTCAGGGGTACAGTATAGGGCTTATTTAAAAGGCACAGCACTGGTGATTATTTTTATTCAGAAAGATTATAATGAAGATGTTATTTTTAAAGGCCACCAAATGAAGATATGCTGCAGAAGATCGAAGAAAAGGAAAGTCTGCAGAGAAGAGCTGTTGATGTTAAGTCATTATGAAGTCAGGTACAAGAGAAAGCAGTGATCGGTGAGTATTATCACACAGACATTACACTACACTAACATTTGCACAGGTTTAGGGGTGGGGAAATTACCAGAGAGCTTCTTTAATATTTGCAGAAAAATCTACTTTTATTTAAAATGCAAATGAGGGTGTTTCGGTGCACCATTGGTGTTGTCTTTGCTTTGGTGCATAGTTACACCCTCATATTTGTATATTAAAGCCAGTCTTGTCTATTTTGACAGCGCTTCATTGGCAAAAGTGAGTGCTGTCTAAAACCAAATTGCAAGTTTGTGCTTGCGCATTGACATTGGATGAGTGCAGTAGCCTGCTCCAAGTGTCAGTGTGAGTGCACACAATATGGCTGCCCTTTGAACGGCTTCAGTAAAGAGGAGGGGTGTTGAATGAACAGACAGCATGTCCTCCCATATCACTAGGCCCCTCTCATCCTCATAGAAGAAATTTGCTTGCTATTCTTCCAGGGCATTAAGTGGCAGCCACAGACACGCAGGAATCCGGTGTCAGTTTGTGCCCACAGCCACATACATTGTGCACACCCGTGCTGACACTTGGAATGGTTTGCTGTGCTCATCCAGTGTCAATTCAAACTCTGAACACAAAAAGTGGTTTTACACCATTACCGCTCTTACTAAGTGATCGCTGTCAATTGAGACAATGTACAAGTGTATTGAGCAATAATAGACGAGTTCTAACCAGGAGTATGCATATCATACTTGACAGCAGTTCCTGGAGCAGACACTGGCAAATACTTGCATCGCACGCTGGGTGCACTGGGAAAATTCACAAATCTGCAGCCACAGAGTGACTGTAGACTTGGCATTCTAGACTGGACAACCCCTTTAAGCTAAACTGTGTATGCTTTTTCTAGGGGATATGTCCCTTAAATGTTTAAGCTTAAAAATCAATTAACCTGACAAATGAACATTTTGCTTGTTCATCAAGTGATTACATAGCCTGTTTATTTAGACAAACGGTTTCCGCTTATTAGCAGCATTGTAAATGAACCTCAGAGTAACATAACTTTTGGGAGATTTTTTTTATATTTTATGGCCAATAATTCTAAGCATATTGGTCAGGAATCTGGTCCTGAGACCCCCAAACCACAGCTGAAAAGTCCTTTTAAAAGAGCGCACACAGAGCAGAGCGGATGCAGTTGAAATCATAGTCCTGTCTCCTAAGCTGTGCACTTCTAAGAGGTGTTTTGTGCAATCTATCGGGTTCACAGGACCCAGATCCGCACCAATGTGCTCAGAATTAATGGACCTAAACATATACAGTTGAAACCAGAGGTTTACATACACTATCTTAAAAGACACATCTGCATGTTTTTCTCACTATCTGACATGAAATCAAAATAAACCTTTCCCGTTTTAGGTCAATTAGGAACCAAAATTATTTATATTTTCCAAATGTAAACTTCTGACTTTGCAAAAAGTAATAAAAATGCCTAAACATTCTCTCTCATTATTCTGGCAATTAGCAAATATAAATCATTTTTCTTTCTGCGGCTATTTGTTTTTGCAGCTATTTTTGAGTTGGAGGCGGTAGAAGGTGAAGAGAGCTGGGATGTGTGGCTTGAAAGAGCGGAGTCTAGAGTTACTCCCAGGCAGTGAGCATGTGGGACTGGTGCGAGTGAGCAGCCATGAACTTTGTTGGATAGGTCTGTTGGGGGGGGAGTTGATTGAGGAGGGGGAAAGAGAATTAATTCTATGTTAAGTTGTAGAAATCGAGCAGAGAAAAAGGATGAAATAGCAGATATACATTGTGGGATTCTGGTTAGTAAGGAGGTAATCTCAGGTCCAGAGAGGTAGATCTGTTTATCATCACCGTATATATGATACTGAAAGCCTCTATGAGCTGTCCCAGTCCGAAGGTGTAGATGGAGAACAGCAGGGGTCCAAGAACTGAGCCTTGGGGGAACACTAACAGATAGGGGTGAGCTGAGTAAGTAGTGTGAGAGTGGGAGATGCTGAAAGTCCGGTCAGTGAGGTATTATTATTATTATTATTTATTATTATAGCGCCATCAATTCCATGGGGCTTTACATGTGAAAGAAGTATACATAATAGGGACAAGCACAATAATCATAAACAATACAAGGCACAGACTGGTACAGTAGGATAGAGGTCCCTGCCCACGAGGGCTCACAGTCTACAAGGGATAGGTGAGGATACAGTAGGTTAGGATAGAGCTGATTGTGCAGCGCTGTATCAGACTGAGGGTTACGGCAACTTGTAGGTTTGTCGGAAGAGGTGGGTCTTCAGGTTCCTTTTGAAGCTTGTCAAGGTAGGCGAGAGTCTGATGTGTTGAGGCAGAGCATTCCAGAGTATGGGGGAGGCACGGGAGACATCTTGGATGCGATGGTGGGAAGAGGAGATGAGAGGGGAGTAGATAAGGAGATCTTTTGAGGATCGAAGGTTACGTGCAGGTAAGTACCGGGAGACTAGGTCAGAGATGTAGGGAGGAGACAGGTTGTGGATGGCTTTGTAGGTCATGGTTAGGGTTTTGACCTGGAGTCATTGGGCAATGGGAAGCCAGTGAAGGGATTGGCAGAGAGGAGAGGTCGGGGAGTAGGAGTGGGGACAGGTGGATTAGCCGGGCAGCATAGTTTAGAATAGATTGTAGGGGTGTGAGACTGTTAGAAGGGAGGCAACAGAGCAGGAGGTTGCAATAAACCAGGCGGGAGATAATAAGGGCATGTACTTGGGTTTTTGCAGCTTCTTGGGAAAGGAATGTACGTATCCGGGAAATATTTTTGAGTTGGAGGCGGCAGGAGGTGAAGTGGGCTTGGATGTGTGGCTTAAAAGAGAGATTAGAGTCTAGGATTACTCCCAGGCAGCGAGCACGTGGCATTGGGGAAAGTGAGCAGCCATTGACATTGATGGATATGTCAGGTGGGGGAGTTGAGTGATGAGGAGGAAAGACAATGAATTCTGTTTTGTCCATGTTCAATTTTAAGAATCGAGCAGAGAAAAAGGATGAAATAGCAGACAGACATTGTGGGATTCTGGTTAGTAGGGAGGTGATGCTAGGTCCAGAGAGGTAGATCTGCATATCGTCAGCGTAGAGATGATACTGAAAGCCGTGGGACTCTATGAGCTGTCCCAGGCTGAAGGTGTAAATGGAGAACAGCAGGGGTCCAAGAACTAAACCTTGGGGCACACCGACAGATAGAGGGCGAGATGAGGAAGTGGTGTAAGAGTGGGAGACGCTGAAAGTTCGGTTGGTTAAGTATGAGGAGATCCAAGATAGCGCCAAGTCTGAGATGCCCAGAGATGAGAGAATTTGTAGTAGAAGGGAGTGGTCTACTGTGTCAAAGGCAGAGGACAGGTCTAGGAGGAGGAGGACAGAGTAGTGTCGCTTGGATTTTGCGGTTAGTAGGTCGTTAGTGTAACCGCCGCCGGTTACTTACTTAACCGGTTAATCACTTAGCTTTATGTAGCCCCTGGCCAGCCGGGCCCACCATCTTCACCGAGCCCCAGTCACAGCTGCAGTAGAGGAACCCGGCGGTAACGCTTCAGCAACAACTGCAGTCTGCACATGACTAAGGTGCATGCGACGTCCTTCTAGGGCATTGCATGCAAATTAGCCATGTGGTGGGGGAGGCACTGTGAATGGAGCAGAGCAGGGAAGCGGCGCGTCATCCCACAGCCCAATGTGATGAGGTCATCACTCTGCACCTCATCACAGTGCTGCGGGCAACGCGGAGCTGGCGAGCGCGCGGCATCCGGCAGGGAGAGGTAGGCGCTCTATGAGCTGAAGATTGCCGGGCGGGGGTGGTGGGTCACCCGCTGACTCTAGCCGTGGGGGCGGGGGGTGCTGACTATAGCCGCGGGTGGTGGGGAACCCGCTGACTCCAGTCGCGGGGGGCCGCTGACTCTAACCGCGGGGGTCGGAGGTGGCTGCTGACTCCAGCCGCGGGGGGTGCTGACTCCAGCCGTGGGGGGCGCTGGCTCCAGCCGTGGGGGGCGGGGGGGGGCTGTTGACTCAAGCCGCCGAAGGCGGGGGGGGCACTGACTACAGCCGCGGGGGGTGGGGGGGCAGCTGACTCCAGCCGCGGGGGGTGGAGGGGGCACAGCCGCGGGTGGTGGGGGGGCCGCTGACTCCAGCCCCGGGTCGTGGTGTGTGTGAGAGGATATATATATAAAGAGGGCAGCTTGTGTGGGGGATAGTGTACAAAGGGGCAGCATACATGAGGGATATTACACAGAGGGTCATTGTGTGTATATTATACAGATTTGCACTGTTTGAGGGATATATAGAGGGGCAGTGTGTGTGTGTGTGGAGGATTCTACATAGAGGAGCAGTGTGTGGGATATTCTACAAATGGGCAGTGTGTCTTGGTATTTACAGAAGAGCAGTGTACGTGTGAGGACATTATACAGAGGAGCAGTGTGTGGAGGGGGATATATTAAGGAGCAGTGTTTGTGGGGAGATATTATACAGAGGAGCAGTGTGTGGGAGGATATTATACAAAGGAGCAGTGGGTGTGGGAGGATATTATACAGAGGAGCAGTGTGTGGAGGGGGATATATTGAGGAGCAGTGTTTGTGGGGAGATATACAGAGGGGCAGTGTGTGGGAGTATATTATACAGAGAAGCAGTGTGTGGGAGGATATTATACAGAGGAGCAGTGGGTGTGGGAGGATATTATACAGAGGAGCATTGTGTGTGGGAAGATATACAGAGGAACAGTGTGTGTAGGGGATATTATATTGATAAACAGTGTGTGTGTGTGGGATACTAAACAGAGGAGCAGTGTGTGGGGGGGATATTATACAGAGGAGCAGTGTGTATCTGGGGATATTATAAAGAAGACCAGTGTGTGGGGGGTATTATGCAGAGGGGCATTATGTGTGGGGGATATTATACAGAGAAGCAGTGTGTGGGGGATATTATACTGAGGAGCAGTGTGTGTGGGGGGGATAGTATACTGAGGTGCAGTGTGTGTGTGGGGGGGGATAGTGTACTGAGGTGCAGTGTGTGTGGGGGGGATATTATACAGAGGAGCAGTGTGGGGGGATATTATACGGAGGCGCAGTGTGTGGGGGATATTACACTAAGGAGCAGTGTGTTTGGGGGGATATTATACAGAGGAGCAGTGTGTATGTGAATATTAAACACAGGGGCATTGTATGGGTATATTCTACTGAGGGGCAGTGTTTGTGGGGGATATTATACATGGGGCAGTGTGTGTGGGAGAAATATTATACAGAGGAGCAGTGTGTGTGTGTGTGTGTGTGGGATATCATACAGACATACAGAGGGGCAGTGTGTGGGGATATTATACACAGGGATATCGTGTGGGGGTACACTGAGGGGCAGTGTGTGGGGGAATATTATAAATAGGGGCAGTGTGGGAGAGAGATTATGGAAAGGGGCAGTGTAGAGAGTATACTATGGAGAGGGGAGGTGTAAGGGGTGTATTCATTTTCTAAGGGAAATGCTTTATCTTCTGGAACAACTTCAAAAGGTGCTAACACTTTTGGCCATAACTGTGTGTATATATTGTGTATATATACACACATATATATACACACACACACACACGTTTTTCCAAGAATGGTGGGGAGTATGGAGGGCTTGAGGGGTGGGGTCGGAGCTGGGATGGGGTGTAATATCCATGGATACGGCATAAATGGTTGAAATCGGAAGACCTCTAAAAAAAACGAGATCAGACGCGGTGGATTTGAGGTGCAGATTCTCCAGCACAAATTTTGTAATTTATTGTACATTTGAAGAGATCAATTTTCTTAGGATATAAAAAACATGGCCTCCTGTCCTCGTTTGTTTCCTGGGAAACTGGGTAAAAAAAATCAGTAGGGGGGCACCAAAGGGCAGTTTTGCACAGGGCGCCATTCAGGCTAAGGCCGGCCCTGGAAGGAAGAAGTGATATGGGGCGATAGTTTGACACAGAGGAAGGGTCAAGGGAGGGCTTTTTGAGGATGGGTGCGATGGAGACATGTTTAAAGCAAGAAGGGAATACACCAGTTGTTAATGATAGGTTGAAGAGATGGGTTAGGGTTGGGATGAAGACTGTGGTGAGATTGGGGATGAGGTGGGATGGGAGTGGGTCAAGCAGGCAGGTTGTGAGATGTGATCTTGAGAGTAGAGTGGAAAGATGATCTTCTGTCATGGTGGAGAAGCTGGATTTGGAGGAAGAAGGCTGAGTAGTTGTGAGGAGTGGCTGTGGTGATTGTGGGCCAAAGCTTGCTCTGATGTTGTCAATCTTCTGCTTGAAGAAAGAGGCAAAGTCTTCAGATGAGATGAGAAGAGAGGGAGGTGGTGCTAGGGGGACGGAGGAGAGAGTTGAAAGTGTTGAATAGCTGTTTAGGGTTGTGGGATAGAGAGGATATGAGGGATGAGAAGTAGGTTTGTTTTGCAGAAGTGAGTGCAGAATTGAAATTGGTGAGAGCCTGTTTGTATGTAATGAAGTGCTCAGTGGAATGAGACCTCTTCCATCTGCGCTCAGCAATTCTGGAAGCCCGTCTCAATTCTTTAGTCTGGCTCGTGTGCCAGGGTTGCCTGTTGATTGTGCGGGTTTTGGTGTGTGTGTGTGAGAGGGGCAGTTGATTCGAGAGCTGCAGAGATGGTGGTGTTGTATAAAGTGGCAGCAGCATCTGCATCGTGTGAAGAAGCGATGTCTGCAAGAGGGAAAAGAGACAGAGAGTGAGTGTAAAGGTACCGTCACACTTAGCGACGCTCCAGCGATCCCACCAGCGATCTGACCTGGCAGGGATCGCTGGAGCGTCGCTACATGGTTGCTGGTGAGCTGTCAATCAGGCAGATCTCCACAGCGATCAGAGATCAGCCACCAGCGTCCCGTGTAATGAAGCTGTGCTTGGTAACCATAGTACACATCGGGTTACTAAGCAAAGCGCTTTGCTTATAGTTACCCGATGTGTACCTTGGCTACGTGTGCAGGGAGCTGGCTTCTAGAAGCTGCGGACGCTGGTAACCAAGCATTTTGCTTGGTTACCTGATGTGTATTTTGGTTACCAGCGTCCGCAGAAGCCGTCTCCCTGCTCATTCAGATCGTTGCTCTCTCACTGTCAAACACAGCGATGTGTGCTTCACAGCGAGAGAGCAACGACCAAAAAAATGGTCCAGGACATTCAGCAACGACCGGCGACTTCACACCAGGGGCCAGGTCGTTGCTGGATGTCACACACAGCGACATCGCTAGCAAGATCGCTGTTACGTCACAAAAACCGTGACTCAGCAGCGATGTCGTTAGCGATGTCGCTTAGTGAGACATGGCCTTTAGTCAAGGTGATTGAGATTTCTGCGGGGGTGTGAAAGATTGTGGAGGGGGGTTGTGTACTTAGAGAAGAGAGGGAAGGGAATGTGAGTAGGTTGTGGTCAGATAGGGAACAGAGACGAGTGAAGATGAGGTCCAGCGTGTGTCCATCTTTGTGAGTAGCTGCAGAGGACCATTGGGTGAGGCCAAAGGAGGAAGCGAGTGTTAGAAGTTTAGAGACAGATGAGTGAGAAGTGTCAATGGGGATGTTAAAGTCACCCATGATGATGGTGGGGATGTCGGTGGAAAGGAAATGTAGTAGCCTGGTGGTGAAATGGTCAAAAAAGGCAGTGCCTCGCCCTGGGGGGCGATAAATGACAGCCAGTTGGAGTTTGGAAGGGGAGTAGATTCGTACGGAGTGCACCTCAAAAGAGGGGAGAGTAACAGAGGGTGGTAGTGGAATTGGTGTAAAGGAGCATTGGTAGGACAGGAGCAAACCAACTCCTCCACCATGCTTGTTACTGGAGCCCCTGAGTTGGAGACCACCATAAGAAAGTGCAGCAGGAGAAGCTGTGTCAGAGGGGGTGAGCCAGGTTTCTGTGATGCCGAGGAAGGAAAGTTTATTAGTGATGAAAAGATCATGGATGTAGGAAACTTTATTGCAGACAGAGCGAGCGTTCCATAGAGCTCCTGTTAGTGGGACTGGGGGAGCGGGTGCTGGGTGAGCGGGTATAAGATTAGAAAAGTTGCGAAAATTTGTGTTAGTGTGGATGGCAGTTAGATGTGACAATGGGTATGTGGTGAGGAGGGCCAGGATTCGGAGAGATATCCCCAGCAGTGAGGAGAAGTAGAGAGAGTGTTAGTAGGTGGGAGCAGGAGAGGCTATGAGGTGGCCGTGTATGTCTGGAGACAAAGGGTGTAAAGTGGAGGAACAGATCTGAGGAGAGGGTGAGATGGGTGGGGAGGATGGAGTGAGAGATGAATAGTTCATTACTGGGTGTGGGGATCAGAGGGGAAAGTACTAAGTGAAGTATGATTGGGGTGAAAGTTAAGAGACACACGAACATTGTTTATTGTGACTAGGTTTCCAGTTACCTTCTGGGCAAATTCGGGCGAATTCATTTTCTGCACACTGCACAGGTATGAGGAGATCCAGAATAGGGCTAAGTCTGTGATGCTCAGGGATGAAATCTTTAGTAGAAGGGAATGGTCCACTGTGTCAAAGGCACAGGACACGTCCAGGAGGAGGAGACAGAGTAGTGTCGCTTTGCTTTGGCGGTTACTAGGTCATTGGGGACTTTAGTTGGGGCAGTTTCAGTAGAGTGATGAGGTCGGAAGCCAGACTGTAGCCGGTCAAAGAGGGAGCAAGAAGAGAGGTGGGATGACAGTCCAAGATGGACATGCTGTTCCAGTTGTTTTGAGGCATAGGGGAGAAGTGATATGGGGCGATAGTTTGACACAGAGGATGGGTCAAGGGAGGGCCTTTTGAGGATGGGTGTGATGGAGGCATGTTTAAAGCATTAGGGGAATATACCAGTTGTTAGTGATAGGTTGAAGAGATGGGTTAGGGTTAGGATGAAGACTGCAGTGAGGTTGGGGATAAGGTAGAATGGGAGTGGGTCAAGTGGACAGGTGGTGAGATGTGATCTTGAGAGTAGAGAGGAAAGATGATTTGTAATGGTGGAAAAACTGGATTTGGAGGAAGAGGGTTAAGTAGTTATGAGGGGCAGTGGGGATTGTGGTTCAAAGCTTGCTCTGATGTTGTCAATCTTCTGCTTGAAGAAAGAGGCAAAGTCTTCAGCTGAGATGAGAGGGGGGGGTGGCATTGGGGGGACAGAGGAGAGCAGCATCTGCATTGTGTAAAGAAGCTATGTCTGCAAGGGGGAGAAGAGAAAGAAAAAGTAAGTGTAGATCAAGGTGTTTGAGATCTCTGCGTGGGTATGAAAGTTTGTGGAGGAGGGGGTTGTGTACTTGAAGAAAGGGAAGTGAATGTGAGTAGGTTAGGGTCAGACAGGTGAAGAGGTGAGTTTGAGAAGTTAGATTGGGAACAGAGGTGGGTGAAGATGAGGTCCAGTGTGTGGCCATCTTTTATTATGCCATACAATTGTATGTTGCGCTGGCAGTGGTTCTGGTAATGTAGTCATGTATTGACTGTGGTTCTGGAGATGTAGTCATGAATTGAGGTTGGTTCTGGTGAATTAGTCGTATATCAACAAAGGTTCTGGTGATGTAGTTGTGAATTTAGGTTGGTTCCAGTGTTGTAGTCTTGCACAGCTTCTAAGTCACTTAAAATAAATGACCGTACCACTGGTTCATTGACTAAATCAATATTACGTCAAGCAGCTAGTTTGACTGGATTGAAGAAAAGAGGGGTCCGGCTAACATACATTATACCTCCTACACCATAACCCTGGAAGTAGAACCTGAGTGACATTTCATTGTGAAAACCTCTACATGGTATTGCTGATGTGATCTCCAGATGTCGACTGGATTTGGGGATAGAGCAATGGAGGCTTTAATGGAGGACTAAATTCTTCACTGATGACTCCCTCTTTTGTCCTCGATGCAGTAATAGCTAGAGATTGGTCTGGAGTTGATCTGTCCATTGGCATGAAGAGGCTTTCCAGAGGGAATGACATACCAGTCCTACTGCCGAGATTTTGGTATGGAGTACATGTGGTATAATAGCTGGACCCTTCTAGTTTTCATTTCTGTCCAGAAGAACTAACAGCTTGGCGTTAGATTTATTTGGTGGTGGAACAGTGTTAAAGTAATTTCTACAAACAGTTCAAAGGCACGCAAAATGCTGCTCATGCTACTGTGAGCACCTTGCATGGCTTAAATGTGTTACCATGGCCTGCAGCATTTTGGGGCTTATCTCCCATCAAGCACATCTGGGACTTCATTGGTCAGCAAGTGCAAAGGAATCTGCCAGCTGCAGATCTTGATAATTTGAGGACCACAACAGATTCAGGTTGGCAGAACATTACTGAGACAACCATTAATACTTCATTGATTGTAACCAAGGCGTGTAAGTGTGGGAGTTATACTCAATACTGTTTAAGTCCAGATGTTTTTAAAATTTTGTTTCCATTTTTTCATGGATGACATCTGAGTGTTGTCCGATTTTTTCACGAACCAATAGACTTTCATTGTGGAGTTTGATTGGACACGAATTAATATCAATAAATGTAAAGGCAAGGCTGCACTGCTGTTTCAAATGACAAAATAGCACAACAAACGAGGGTGCAGAGCCTACGAAAAGCAATGTAAGAGAGAAAAAAGAGTAGGCAAGGAGCACTCAACTCATCAAATAGAATCAAAAGTAAATGTAGAAAAATTTATTGAAAACATGATAGTGCAAAACACCATTAAAACCACTTAAAAACATGCAAGGACACCTGTCCCATGGACCCAATAATAAGGCAATTATTGCCTGCAGCAATCACATATATGCATGATAACACAGAATATAAAAGGCAAATATAAATAATGAAGCCTGAGAGAACCTAAATAGTCTTCCTGAAAGGGGCAGTTTGCCCTAGGAAAAGCACAAGACTATAATAAGTCACCACACAAATAGGTCCAATGGGAATAAACTTACAGAATAGAGGCAAAGATTAAGCCATATTAAGGTGCCAGATAAATGACCACCAACCCTACGCGTGTCGCCCTACCAACAGGGCTTCATCAGGGGAAGGTAATGGACAGAGACAGGAATGCACATATATAAATACCAAAGCAATCTGAGAAAATCAAATACCGGTGTTTTGTGCTCGAGGCAAGCTGTGCGTACATCTGATACGCCGGGCGGAAGTGGCCGCAAAACCGGAAGTGCATCAGCGTGTAAGTGGAAATTTCTTCCCCCATCGCGCCGAAAATACATGAATGCGCATGCGCGATGAAAACACCATGCACACAAATAAAGCAGCAGTGCGCAAGCGCCCATACAGCAGACAGCTCCCAGATCAGATATGCGCTAGCGCTTAGATCGTAGGTGCACCATAGACCAAATACGCAATTGGCATAGACCACTGGGGGAGAGCGATGTTTGTAAACAAGAGGAGCAATATTCAAGACAGAACATGACTGTCAAGGATAACACAGTACTTATCAATGAGGGAAGAAAAGATGCATGTACATAAATGAATAAGATTCATGGAGCAGAAGAATCTACAAATAACAATTATGAACAGGTCCATGGGACAGGTATAGGCATACATGTAACAACACCCAAGTACATTCAAATAGAAACATCACAGAGGTAACGAAATAAGGAAAAAAAAGGGAAAAAAAGGAAAACCCGGCAATACAGTTACATATCCATATAACATTACAGGGAGAACACAAGGAGAAAACCCCCCCCGGCCTGACACATAGTACATATATATGCATGAATGATAATGCCAAAACCAAC
The DNA here is from genome assembly GCF_048569485.1 of Anomaloglossus baeobatrachus. NCBI lineage: Eukaryota > Metazoa > Chordata > Amphibia > Anura > Aromobatidae > Anomaloglossus > Anomaloglossus baeobatrachus. The sequence continues at coordinate 647,614,427 of NC_134353.1, read as the reverse complement.
ATAGTATAATTTAACATCACAGAGCATAGATGGAAAGTTTGGAACAAAAGATCCAAGCTGATGAATATGGTCCAAAGATGAGACACTCTGTGTTGATGGTCATCCATTTAAATGTCCATGGAAGAGTAGTGCCACAGAAGAACAACATCCAATAAGGAATTCTCTGTAATCCAGAAAAAACTGCGTCATACCGCCGAGATAACTATGTCCGTGTATCCTAACCCTGAAAGAGCAAGAAGAGGAAGGTACAAATAGTAAGCTGGCCCAAGGAACCAGGGACAATCTTCAGCCCAGGAAGCCGGTGAAGAGCAACTCTTCGTTCAAGCCCGCCGGAGAGACCGTGTTAAGGCCCCAAATCCAACGTGACTCCAATTGTAGGAGCCGTTTAGTGGAATCACCACCCCTGATGTTTAATTTAAGGCGTTCCAGGCCCACCACCCGTAATCCCCTTGGGCTCCCCCCATGATGAGATAAAAAATGGGAAGCCACAGAGGTGAGTTTCTTACCCTTCCGAAGATCACCCGCCGCCAAGTTGATGGTGGAAACATGCTTCTGAATCCGTTTCTTGAGTTCTTGAGTGGTTTCTCCCACATAGAGCCTGTTGCATGGACAAATTATCAAATAAATCACGCAAGTTGTTTTACAATTAACAAACCCTTTCAACTTATGCTGGCTCCCAGTGGTAGGGTGCAAAAAGATGTCCCGCACCGGCTGCATGTAGGGACACACATTACACTCCCCACAAGGGAAGGAGCCAGCATAAACGAAGCCATGTCCAAGACGATGGGTGGGTCTGATAAAATGGCTGCTCACCAATTTATCACTCAAGTTAGGCGCTCTCTTAGCCGTTATAGAAGGCCTTTCCCCAATCAAGTCAGAGATTCGTGGATCAATTTTGAGGACCTTCCAATGATCCGATATGATCTTACCAAATCTGTCCCACTGATTGTGGAAATTAGTGGTAAGCCGAAGCTGGTGATCCTCAGGTCGTCTTCTTGGGGTAAGAAGGGATTCTTGAGTCTGTGATCTAGCCCGTTTGAGAGCTTTAGACAAGGAGCTTTTAGGGTAGCCCCGTTGGGTAAACCGGAAGGTGAGATCCTTCGCCTGTGCTTGAAAAGTGCTGTCATCCGTGCAGTTTCTTCTTGCCCTCAGATACTGACCAACTGGTATGCCAAGCTTGAGATGACGAGGATGGAAGCTGGAGAATTGTAAAAGCCTATTGGTCGCGGTTGGCTTGCGATATAAATCGGTGTGTAGATGTTGGTCAACCACAGTTAAAGATAAATCCAGAAAAGTACCACCTGTCAATGAAATACAGGAGGTAAGAAATATATTCAGAGAGTTGTTATTAAGAGACGTGATGAAGTCCCTACAATCCACTTCTGACCCATTCCAGAGAAACATCACGTCATCGATAAACCTGAACCAACCAATGACATGATTAATGAAGGGAGCAGATGGGTAGACAAGAGTTTCCTCCCACCACCCAAGAAAAAGATTAGCCACCGAGGGTGCACAACGAGCACCCATTGCCACACCAGATGTTTGCCGGTAGAACGCCCCATCAAAGGTAAAGTAGTTGTGTGAGAGAATAAACTGTAAGAGATCAATCAAAAATGAATCATGAAACCTATCTGTATGTTCCTTTTGATGTAAAAAGAAGCCCACTGCTTGGAGACAGTCCTGATGTGAAATGTTCGAATAAAGGGATTCCACATCACAAGTAACAACAAAAGTGCCCTCCGAGAGGACAATATCCTTAATATTTGTGATAAAGTGAGTGGAATCCCTCAAATACGAAGAAAGGGACTGTACCAGGGGCTGTAAAAAGAACTCCAGATAGGAACATGCCTTCTCACACAAACTACCCATACCTGAAACGATGGGGCGGCCAGGTGGCTGATGCAGGTCTTTATGCACCTTCGGCAAAAGGTAGAAAGTCGCGACAATTGGTTTGGGCACCCAGATGAAATCCTTTTCCTTCTTGGTGATAATCCTCATCTCCAGGGCGGATTCAAGCAACCGATCCAATTTTTTCTGGAAGATGGAAGTAGGGTCAGAAGGGAGCCTGGAATAAAAGTGCGGGTTCAGGAGTTGTCGTTTTGCCTCAGCAATATACATATCAATAGGCCAAAGAACAACATTCCCCCCCTTATCAGCTTCCTTAATTACAAGAGTTTTAATATCTCTTAGTTCCCTGATAGCTCGCTTCTCACCCAGGCTTAGGTTATCCCCAAAGCAGGGTTTGTCAGGGAGCTGCATAATGTCTGCCTTTGCCAATTCAAAGAAGAGATTAACAGACGGAATCATGGAGAGGGGGGGTGAAGCAGAGAATTCCTTATTGGATGTTGTTCTTCTGTGGCACTACTCTTCCATGGACATTTAAATGGATGACCATCAACACAGAGTGTCTCATCTTTGGACCATATTCATCAGCTTGGATCTTTTGTTCCAAACTTTCCATCTATGCTCTGTGATGTTAAATTATACTATGTTGGTTTTGGCATTATCATTCATGCATATATATGTACTATGTGTCAGGCCGGGGGGGGTTTTCTCCTTGTGTTCTCCCTGTAATGTTATATGGATATGTAACTGTATTGCCGGGTTTTCCTTTTTTTCCCTTTTTTTTCCTTATTTCGTTACCTCTGTGATGTTTCTATTTGAATGTACTTGGGTGTTGTTACATGTATGCCTATACCTGTCCCATGGACCTGTTCATAATTGTTATTTGTAGATTCTTCTGCTCCATGAATCTTATTCATTTATGTACATGCATCTTTTCTTCCCTCATTGATAAGTACTGTGTTATCCTTGACAGTCATGTTCTGTCTTGAATATTGCTCCTCTTGTTTACAAACATCGCTCTCCCCCAGTGGTCTATGCCAATTGCGTATTTGGTCTATGGTGCACCTACGATCTAAGCGCTAGCGCATATCTGATCTGGGAGCTGTCTGCTGTATGGGCGCTTGCGCACTGCTGCTTTATTTGTGTGCATGGTGTTTTCATCGCGCATGCGCATTCATGTATTTTCGGCGCGATGGGGGAAGAAATTTCCACTTACACGCTGATGCACTTCCGGTTTTGCGGCCACTTCCGCCCGGCGTATCAGATGTACGCACAGCTTGCCTCGAGCACAAAACACCGGTATTTGATTTTCTCAGATTGCTTTGGTATTTATATATGTGCATTCCTGTCTCTGTCCATTACCTTCCCCTGATGAAGCCCTGTTGGTAGGGCGACACGCGTAGGGTTGGTGGTCATTTATCTGGCACCTTAATATGGCTTAATCTTTGCCTCTATTCTGTAAGTTTATTCCCATTGGACCTATTTGTGTGGTGACTTATTATAGTCTTGTGCTTTTCCTAGGGCAAACTGCCCCTTTCAGGAAGACTATTTAGGTTCTCTCAGGCTTCATTATTTATATTTGCCTTTTATATTCTGTGTTATCATGCATATATGTGATTGCTGCAGGCAATAATTGCCTTATTATTGGGTCCATGGGACAGGTGTCCTTGCATGTTTTTAAGTGGTTTTAATGGTGTTTTGCACTATCATGTTTTCAATAAATTTTTCTACATTTACTTTTGATTCTATTTGATGAGTTGAGTGCTCCTTGCCTACTCTTTTTTCTCTCTTACACGAATTAATATCAGACATGTCTGTAAGATTTTGCAATGACCACTCCATCCGAAAAAAAAAAAAAATCACTGGACATGTGAGCAGCCCAATAGACTATCATAGGTAGAAAGAAGACTATCGGTGAAAGCATGGATAGAACTTGTACAACAGATGTGTGAGTAAGCCCTAAAGTCCCCGTTACACGCAACGATATCGCTAACGAGTAGTGCTGAGCGGATCCGGACAGTCAAAGTCCGGATCCGCGCGATTTCAGCGCTATATCTGTGCCGCACCCGGGCGCGGGATTCCGGGTCCATGATCCGGATTCGGCAATTAATAAAAATAAACAAAATTTGAATTAAATGAGCGTTTCATACTCTCCGAGACTTGGTGTCATGGCGGCACACTGCTTCCGGGTCGCGCATTCACTTCCTGTACTGTCCATCACATACACACAGCTTTCCGTGTTTTCCATGCCCACTGGCAGTCCTCTCATCTGTGATTGGTTCCTGGCTGACACGCCCCCCAGCCTGTGACAGCTCTGCTGTGCAGTCATCGCTTATCGGGGCTCAGTAATAGGCTGCACTCAGAGCGGGCAGCCGTGCTCTATGGCTGCTCACTCTGACATGTAGCAGAGCTGGATGTGTCTCCGTGGGACGTTGGGTGGATTACGTCGGAGCTGCAGGGTGTTTGGGGCTTAATAAAGTGGTGAAGGAGGGGGTGCTTGTATTTTATTCCAAATAAAGGATTTTTCTCTGTGTCTTGTTTATTTACATTCATTTACAGGTTTGTGATGCGGGTATCTCACAGACACCTGTGCTATCACAAACCTAGGGTTTAGTAGCAGCTGTGCGCTGCTATTAACCCCTGCTATTACCTTGATTGCCACTGCACCAGGGCAATCAAGATGAGCCGATATCACACCGAAATTGTCACATCTAATAGATGTGGCAATACCGGGCGGCTGTGGGCTGAGATATACCAGTGCCCAGCCGGCGTTATCATGGCTGGGGATGAAAATTGGGGTGGACCACAAAGAGGGAGGAGGGAGGAGGGAGGAGGAAGGAGGAAAATTGGGGCGGACCACAAGGAGGGAGGAGAGAGGAGAGAGGAGAGAGGAGGGAGGAGAGAGGAGAGAGGAGAGAGGAGAGAGGAGGGAGGAGGGAGGAGGGAGGAGGGAGGAGGGAGGAGGGAGGAGGGAGGAGGGAGGAGGGAGGAGGGAGGAGGGAGGAGGGAGGAGGGAGGAGGGAGGAGGGAGGAGGGAGGAGGGAGGAGGGAGGAGGGAGGAGGGAGGAGGGAGGAGGGAGGAGGGAGGAGGGAGGAGGGAGGAGGGAGGAGGGAGGAGGGAGGAGGGAGGAGGGAGGAGGGAGGAGGGAGGGAGGAGGAGAGTGGAGGAGGGAGTAAGGAGGGAGGAGGAGGCTGTGCTGTGTGATGTCATGTCATGTAATACCTGCACAAGTCTGACATCTCATCACTCGCACACTTCTGAGGGCTCTTGTCCACTTGTGTACCGCTTCCGATGCGACAGTATCGGAAGCGATATGCAAATGATTCTCTGCTGCGTGTGTCAGCCGAGGGTCATGCGACTGTGATGCGATCTTGCAATCGCATCACAGGAGCGGAGAAGATAGAGGGAGCACTTTCTCCCCATCTCCTCCGCTGTCTGTCTCTGCGTGCACCGGTGCGATTTTACACTGGTGCGATCCCATCGCATGACACACGGCTCACGCTGGCAGTACAGCAAAGCAGAGTGTCATGCGAGTGTCCCTGAGGTCAGTATGAGTGGACCTCTGCTGTGGGGGGCGGGCCGGCACTGAGGAGGGGAGGAACTGGAGCTGCGCAGGAGAGAATGTCACAGCCCAGCCTGTCACAGCCTCTGTTCAGTCAGTGTCTACAGTCAGAGCTGGCAACCGTGCTTTACGGCTGCTAGCTGTGTGACATGTAGCAGAGCTGGATGTGTCGCCGTGGGACGTGTGGATTACGCCGGAGCTGCAGGGTGTTGGGGGTAATAAATTGGTGAACGAGGACGCATTTGTAATTTATCCCAAATAAAGGATTTTTTCTCTGTGTGTTTATTTATATCCATTTACAGGTTTGTGAGGTGGGTATCTCACAGACGCCCGTGCGATCACAAACCTATTACCCCCGACTGGCACCGCATCACGCCTCCGGGAAGAGCCGGTAATGTACCGGGATTGGCACATCTAATAGATGCGGCAATGCCGGGCAGCTGCAGGCTGAGAATATACCAGCCCCCGGCCGGCATGGCTGGGGATGAAAATTAGGGGGGGACCGCACGTCGGTTTTTTAAATTATTTATTTAAATAAAAAAAAGGAAAAAAAAAGCCGGAGTCACACGTGCGACGGATACACTGCTCTCCCTGCCCACAGGACGTCCTGCTGCCTGTGATTGGTTGCAGTCAGCTGACACTGCGCCGGCGAGCGGGCAGGCAAAACAATGAATGTTGAATTGTCGGCTCCGGAAGAGAAAAGCGCGATCCGGAAGGAGTGTGCCGCCATGCCAGTGAGTATACCGCGCGCGCTCCTACCTTCCACAAACGGTTTTAATCTCCGTATTCCGGTCCCCATTGACTTATAAGGGTATCGGATTCTGGAGCGGATCGGACTTACTTTTAAGCCTGTCAGTGATCCGCCAGCCCCGGTTATTTGGCGTTCGATCCACTCTACTAACGAGATGTCGTTGGGGTCACGGAATTCGTGACGCACATCCGGCCTCGTTAGCGACGTCGTTGCGTGTGACACGTACAAGCGACCGCTAACAATGTAAAATACTCACCAAATCGTTGATTGTTGACACGTCGTCTATTTCCCAAATGTCGTTGCTCGTGCAGGACGCAGGTTGTTCATCGTTACTGAGGTAGTACACATTGCTATGTGTGATACCCCAGGAATGACGAATAACACCGTACCTGCGTCCTCCGGCAACGAGGTGGGCGTGACTTTCATGCGGCTGCTCTCCGCCTCTCCGCTTCTATTGGACGCTTGTCATGTGACGTCGCTGTGATGCCACACGAACCGCCCCCTTAGAAAAGGGGCAGTTCGCCGGCCACAGCGACGTCGCTAGGAAGGTAAGTACGTGTGACGGGTACTAGCGATTTTGTACGCCACGGGCAGCGATTTGCCCGTGACGCACAAACGACGGGGGCGGGTGCTTTCACGAGCGACATTGCTAGCAATGTCGCTGCGTGTAAAGCGGCCTTAACAGCTGAGGTTACCACTGAGATATTTTCCTTTAAATTTAAGCAATTTCAGTAGCTTTCCTGTTTTTCCTTTCTCTACTCGATTACTGTCTCTTTCTTGAGATTGTGGATTAGAAGAAAAAAAAAAAGATTGAGGACTTTTTTGTAATTTTCATATATTCTTTAGTTCAAGCAAATAATACTCATTGTACATTTTGTGTACATCTATAACATACACCAGGCTGGTTCTATAACTTAAAGCACCACTGCAGCGTTTTGTTTTTAATTTCACCACTGCAGTGGTGCTTTAAATGTAAGTCCCTTGCCCCCTGTCCTATACTCCCCTGCCACCGTATTCACCTTTTTCCAGCATTGCTCCCGTCGATCTCTAGCGATTTGTGACCGGTCGGCAGTTCCAATGTTTCACTAAGTGTACCGGAGGCCACAAATCAATGCAACTCTATGAGACACTTCTGGCCAGTCAGTAGTTACAGGCACAAGATGGTGCCATGGGCCAGAAGCGGTGCCGAAAAACGGTGAAGGCGGCTGTAGAAGGATACTGGTGACAAGGGACTTACATTTAAAGCGCCACTCCAGGGCTGAATAAAAAAACAAACTCTGGAATGGAAGATGATTTGAAATTTCTAAACTGAAATTATATAAACTATATTCTTATGTATTTAATCTTCCCCTCTGTGGTTACCCATTTGAAATCCAAAAGACGCAGAATGTTCTTGTTGAGCTCTTTCTCTACTTGTAGAAGCCTCTCGATTAGCCACTGCAATATTACGAAGTCGTACTCCATCATACATTCCCTGCAGCTTATTATACTGGCGATTCCGCTCCATTAGCTTTTCTGACAGTTCACTATATTTTCTTTTGTATTCCTCCAGGATTTTCTTTAGCGAGTTCACTTCCCCCTTCATGGCTACTAACTCTGAATCCTTGCTTTGAATTTGATGAGCATATACTTTTTCCACTTGTTTCAGATGTCCTTCTGCTTGGCTGTAGTTATACTCCTGATACAATCGCTCCTGGTAAACCTGGTTACAAAGTCAAAGGATGCACTAAGTGATGAGAGTCAGTAACACTATCAGAGTATTCGTACAGTTTTTTTCAGATGGAGAGATACCGGTCGTGTGCACCCAGTCTAAAGATAAGTGTATACAAAGTCTTTGTCAGGCATATTCCTACTCGAACCTGCCTGTAAAAGCACCACAAAAAATAAATACAATGTAAAAACTACATTGGTGTGCCCATGTTCAGTCTTTTGTCACATCTTTTATCCTCTTCAGGCTCAGGAAACCATGAAGTAATAAAAGTAGCATGTTAATATCTGTGGCGGCTTTCACAAGATCTAACTTTAAATTATAAAAGTGAGTGAAATTGGATGAGTGGAATGCGATAAAAAAAAAAAAATCACATTCCACTTAGATTAATGTTATTGTATGGGGCCGTTCCAATCTGCGATTTTTTTCTCAGTCGGAATATGACTGAGAAAACTATCGCAGCATACTGTAACTGTCAGTTAGAGATGTATCACTCGCACCCATACAAGTCTATGGGTGTGAGTGAAACATCGGACTGCACTTGGGTCACATCCATGTGCAGTGCGATATACTCACAAGCTGACAATGGAGGAGATGGAGATATTACTCTATCCTTCTCCTTCACAGCGGTGATCCGATCGCAAGAGCAGATCACAGTCACATGACACTCTGCTCACACTCGCAGCAGAGCCTGAGCCGAAGGTCATTAGCATATCACATCCAATGCTCTTGCATCGGACACTATACGCTTGTGTGGCCCTAGCCTAACAGGCACTCAGAACAGTGGCATAGACTTAACAAGGAGAGCAACAAAAGCACAGTTTAAAGAAAAAAAAAAAACCCAAACAATACAAAACTGCACCTCTTGACAAGAGATTTATTATACCAGAACATTTTTTTTTTTTTTTAAACCTTTGCTCATACTAATTCAGCAAAATGTACATATATACTAACCCCTTCATGACCAAGAACGTGCCTGTACTTCCTTGGCCGTGTCTGTCCCTATAATGTGTGCTTGTGCGGCGAGCCTGCATTATTTCCTGCATGACTGCTGCTCTGATCAACAAACATATGCAGCTAAGGCTGCTTTCACATCAGCGTTTTTTTGCCTGATGGCAAAAAAAAAAACGCAAAGCGCATCTGACCGGATCCTGCGGATTGTACGTGCAACGCATGCAACCGCAATTGTTATTTACCGGATCTTTATACTTTCGATGGATGCAGTGGGATACAATTTATCGGCCGGCACTGGAGTCAGCTGATTGGGAGTCAGCTGAACTGATCTCACAGCCCGCACACGCTGCTATGTATGCAGGTTAACAGCAGTCACTGCCTGCTGCCAATCACGTGTGACCGTGTGCAGGCTGTGTGGTCAGGAGTCAGCTGAGGACTCCAGTATCGGCCGATTACTTGTTGTGTATCCCTCTGCATACATCGCAGCGTGTGCGGGCTGTGAGGTCAGCTGAGTTCGGCCGGCACTGGAGTTAGCTGATCTGAACTCATAGAACAAGTAATCAGATCAGCTGACTCCAGTGTCGGTCGATTACTTGTTCTGTGTTCCGCTGCATCCATCGCAGAGTGTGCGGGCTGGAGTTCAGATCAGCTGACCTCACAGCCCGCACACGCTGCGATGGATACAGGTGACACAGAACAAGTAATCGGCCAACACTGGAGTCAGCTGATCTGATTACTTATTCTGCTGGCTGTGTGGTCAGGAGTAGGGATGAGTGAGCAGTAAAATGCCCAGGTGCTCGATGGGCGAAGCACATTTTTTTTTGTTTTTTCTTTAATTCATTAAAAAAAAAAACCCCAAACACATAACCTTAACCCTAGGGTTAGGAGTTAAAAAAAAAAAAAAAAAAAAGTGGGCTCCCGCTGCATTTTCTATTGCTAAGGGTAACCCAAGCAGCCAGTGGCTGCTAACCCCCACTGATTGGTGTTCCCTTCACTTGTAATTGAAAATCCAGGAAAGCCCTTTATTTTTTTTTAGTTTTTGGGCAAAAAACTTTAAAAAAAAAATGACATGGGCTCCGCCCTAATTTTGTATGCTAGCCAGGTACAGCAGGCAGGTACGGGCTGCCCCCAACCCCCAGCTACCTATTTGTACCCGGCTGGGAACCAAAAATATAGGGAAGGCCTTTTTAAATATTTCATAAATTTCATGAAATAATTAAAAAAAACAAACTACATGGGCTTCGCCCAATTTTTGTGTCCAGCCAGGTACAACGAGGCAGCTGGGGATTGGAAGTTGCGCAGGGTGGCCCAAGCTTTATGGGCCCCCCTGCTGCAAATTGCAGTCCGCAGCCGCCCCAGAAAATGGCGCTTTCATAGAAGCGCCATCTTCTGGCGCTGTATCCAACTCTTCCATGGCCCCTGGTGCCAGGTGGCATGCTGGGTAATAAGGGGTTAATACCAGCTTTGTTTTACCAGCTGATATAAAGCCCGAGATTCTTAATGTAAGGCCAAATTTGACCCAGCCATTAAGAATCTCCAATAAAGGGTTTAAAAAAAAAAAAAAAAAAAAAAAAAAAAGACACCACACATAGAAAAAATACTTTATTAGAAATAAATAAACAGATAGACTTAAAGAATCCATCTTTATTACTTCCGCTCACCCCTCCATGATCCTGGTCTTCTTTCTTCTGTCTTTTTTCTTCAACTGATGCAGATGCACTAGAAAACACAGGGGGAGGAACTACTTTCTGGGCATGCTCAGTACTGAAAACAGGATCCTGCCTACCAGAATGCGGTGACTTCCAGTAGAGCAGGATATGGCTCATAGAAAAGCATTGCAGTTAGCGCCGCAATATGAAGGATCCAGTGACATGCAGTATTTTGTCGGAGGTCAAAAACGTTACAAGTAGTGTTTTTGAAAAAAGCTAAAATACTGCATCACACCGGATCCAGTGTGTGCGGCACGCAACCGCAAGCGACCGCATCTTGCCATGACGCTATTGCAAATGCATTGAAATGACAACGCATTTGTAAAGGATATGGTCATATGCGTTTTGCGTTTTTTTACCGACCGGCAAAAAAACGCTGATGTGAAAGCATCCTAACAGGTGCAGTTGGATCTCTGATCCACCCGCGGCTGTTAACCCCTTAGATTGCGCTGTCAGAGTTTGAAAGCGCAATCTAATGCGCTGTTCCCCACTGCCATCGGCGGCTCATGACGCGGTCAAGGGGTGCCAGTTGGTGCCATGGTAGCGTGGGGTCAGATGATGACCCCTGTCATTGCCATGACTTTTTTCTTGTGAGTTCCGGCAGAGCGCCGACGCTCACAGGAGAACAGCATTTCTACTTATCAGAGTGATGCTGAAGCATCGCTCTGATCAAGAGAAGCGATCGGACTGTGCTGGCATAAAGTCCCTAGTGAGACTAGTAAAATCAATAAAAAAAAATAAAAATATGAAAACAACCCCAAAAAAACCAAAAAGTTCAAATCAACCCCCTTTTGCCCCATTGAAAATAAAATAAAAAAACCCCCACACATACAGTTAGGTCCAGAAATATTTGGACAGTGACACAATTTTCGCGAGTTGGGCTCTGCATGCCACCACATTGGATTTGAAATGAAACCTCTACAACAGAATTCAAGTGCAGATTGTAACGTTTAATTTGAAGGTTTGAACAAAAATATCTGATAGAAATTGTAGGAATTGTACACATTTCTTTACAAACACTCCACGTTTTAGGAGGTCAAAAGTAATTGGACAAATAAACCAAACCCAAAAAAAAAATTTTTATTTTCAATATTTTGTTGCGAATCCTTTGGAGGCAATCACTGCCTTAAGTCTGGAACCCATGGACATCACCAAACCCAGGGTTTCCTCCTTCTTAATGCTTTTCCAGGCCTTTACAGCCGCAGCCTTCAGGTCTTGCTTGTTTGTGGGTCTTTCCGTCTTAAGTCTGGATTTGAGCAAGTGAAATGCATGCTCAATTGGGTTAAGATCTGGTGATTGACTTGGCCATTGCAGAATGTTCAACTTTTTTGCACTCATGAACTCCTGGGTAGCTTTGGCTGTATGCTTGGGGTCATTGTCCATCTGTACTATGAAGCGCTGTCCGATCAACTTTGCAGCATTTGGCTGAATCTGGGCTGAAAGTATATCCCGGTACACTTCAGAATTCATCCGGCTACTCTTGTCTGCTGTTATGTCATCAATAAACACAAGTGACCCAGTGCCATTGAAAGCCATGCATGCCCATGCCATCACGTTGCCTCCACCATGTTTTACAGAGGATGTGGTGTGCCTTGGATCATGTGCCGTTCCCTTTCTTCTCCAAACTTTTTTCTTCCCATCATTCTGGTACAGGTTGATCTTGGTCTCATCTGTCCATAGAATACTTTTCCAGAACTGAGCTGGCTTCATGAGGTGTTTTTCAGCAAATTTAACTCTGGCCTGTCTATTTTTGGAATTGATGAATGGTTTGCATCTAGATGTGAACCCTTTGTATTTACTTTCATGGAGTCTTCTCTTTACTGTTGACTTAGAGACAGATACACCTACTTCACTGAGAGTGTTCTGGACTTCAGTTGATGTTGTGAACGGGTTCTTCTTCACCAAAGAAAGTATGCGGCGATCATCCACCACTGTTGTCATCCGTGGACGCCCAGGCCTTTTTGAGTTCCCAAGCTCACCAGTCAATTCCTTTTTTCTCAGAATGTACCCGACTGTTGATTTTGCTACTCCAAGCATGTCTGCTATCTCTCTGATGGATTTTTTCTTTTTTTTCAGCCTCAGGATGTTCTGCTTCACCTCAATTGAGAGTTCCTTAGACTGCATGTTGTCTGGTCACAGCAACAGCTTCCAAATGCAAAATCACACACCTGTAATCAACCCCAGACCTTTTAACTACTTCATTGATTACAGGTTAACGAGCGAGACGCCTTCAGAGTTAATTGCAGCCCTTAGAGTCCCTTGTCCAATTACTTTTGGTCCCTTGAAAAAGAGGAGGCTATGCATTACAGAGCTATGATTCCTAAACCCTTTCTCCGATTTGGATGTGAAAACTCTCATATTGCAGCTGGGAGTGTGCACTTTCAGCCCATATTATATATATAATTGTATTTCTGAACATGTTTTTGTAAACAGCTAAAATAACAAAACTTATGTCACTGTCCAAATATTTCTGGACCTAACTGTATTTGGTATTGCCGAGTTAAGAAATGCCCAATCCATCAAAATATAAAATTAATTAATCTGATCAGTAAGTGGTGTAGCAAGAAAAAAATATCAAAACGCCAGAATAATGGCTCATGCGCACATAACTGCAGAGTATTCTGCAGTGATTTGACAGCACATGTGCGCTTCAAATCGCTGCAGAAACACTGCATAATGAATGCAGTATTTTTGTTAAAAAAAAAAAAAGCTGATTTCATGCGCTCGGGATGCTGCCCCCACCATAGACAGAGCGGGAGCTGCATCCGGAACGCACAAATAATTGACATGCTCATTTTATGAACGCACGGATTTGGGTCAAAATTTTAGCACCCAAATCGCTGCGTTCAAAATAGCATCGTGCGCATGTGTCATGCACAATCTTCATAGATTGTGCAGGGGACGTAGGACGCATGCATTTACGCTGCAGTGCAATACGCAGCGTAAATGCATGCAAGTAAGCAATGTGCGCACGAGCCCTTACGCTTTTTTTTTTTTTTTTGGTCGCCACTACATTGCACTAAAATGCAATAACAAGTGATCAAAAGGTCGCATCTCTCCATAATTAATTGTATTATTAAACACACCAGCTCAATACGCAAAAAAATAAGCCATCATTGAAGCCCAAATCCCGAAAAATCTGAATGCTATGGGTCTGGTGCCAAAAGAGCAATTATTTATTATTTTTTTTATTTTTTCTTTTACAATCTTAATTTTTTTTTTCACTACTTGCACTTTTTTTTGCAATTTTACAGCAGTTGGATTTTTTTTCCCGTTTTCCAGTACAATATGGAGTAGAATGAATGATGTTCAAAAGTTCAATTCATAATAGAAAAACTCTGGCACTCAAATTTATTGTGTGAAAATTTATTATTCCTTTTATTTTTCTTTCAGGTATAAACATTCAAAACAAACTTTTCGGCATAAGCCTTCTTCGGCGACTGTAACTATACAGAATAAGATTGTATAACATACCATTAAGTACCAAAATAAAATGCATGGTAAGACATAATATACCGTATTTTTTCGCATTATAAGACGCACTTTTGTTCCCCCAAATTTTGGGGGAAAGTAGGGGGTGCGTCGTGTAATCCGAATATACGGATTATATGCTGCAGGGCCCAGGGGCAGTGCGAGAATCTCTGGAGCGGTGCTGGAGGCTGGTGGAGGCTGCAGGAGACATCTCCTGCTCCCGCTCTTATAATATGCGCTGCCGCTGTCCATCACCGTGGTGCTGAAACCGTACCGCAGTGATGGGCTAGGGGAGCGGCACATATTATATGTGCCTGCGCCCCCCTTTGATGGCATATACCCCCCCCAGTGTTAGATATGGCCCCCATGCTGCTGCCATCCTAAAATAATAAAGCTTTACTTACCTCCTCCTCCGCTAATCTCCAGTGTCTCCCCGGTCTCCCTGCTACTGCTGTGATCAGGCACGCAGAGATGATGTCACTCTGCCGTGCCGATCACATGACCGGCACCGAGAAGCAGGAAGTGCAGGAGCCCAGCAGCACGGAGGGAGACACGAGGGAGGACAGCGCTGGAGAAGGTAAGTAAAGAGTTTTTTATTTTACTATGGGCAGCAGCATGGGGGCCATATCAAAGACAGGGGAACATGTGCCATCCATAGGGGGCCATGGGCAGCACAAGGGGACATTTGCCATCCATAGGGGGCCATGGGCAGCACAGGGGGACGTGTGCCATCCATAGGGGGCCATGGGCAGCACAGGGGGACGTGTACCATCCATAGGGGGCCATGGGCAGCACAGGGGGACATGTACCATCCATAGGGGGCCATGGGCAGCACAGGGGGACGTGTGCCATCCATAGGGGGCCATGGGCAGCACAGGGGGACGTGTACCATCCATAGGGGGCCAAGGGCAGCACAGGGGGACGTGTGCCATCCATAGGGGGCCAAGGGCAGCACAGGGGGACGTGTACCATCCATAGGGGGCCAAGGGCAGCACAGGGGGACGTGTGCCATCCATAGGGAGCCAAGGGCAGCACAGGGGGACATGTGCCATCCATAGGGGGCCATGGGCAGCACAGGGGGACGTGTGCCATCCATAGGGAGCCATGGGCAGCACAGGGGGACGTGTGCCATCCATAGGGAGCCAAGGGCAGCACAGGGGGGACGTGTGCCATCCATAGGGAGCCAAGGGCAGCACAGGGGGACATGTGCCATCCATAGGGGGCCATGGGCAGCACAGGGGGACGTGTGCCATCCATAGGGAGCCATGGGCAGCACAGGGGGATGTGTGCCATCCATAGGGGGCCATGGGCAGCACAGGGGAACATGTGTCATCCATAGGGGGCCATGGGCAGCACAGGGGGACATGTGCCATCCATAGGGAGCCATGGGCAGCACAGGGGGACGTGTGCCATCCATAGGAGACCTGTGCCAGCTGCAGGAGATGTGTGCC
Organism: Anomaloglossus baeobatrachus; assembly: GCF_048569485.1. Classification (NCBI taxonomy): domain Eukaryota; kingdom Metazoa; phylum Chordata; class Amphibia; order Anura; family Aromobatidae; genus Anomaloglossus; species Anomaloglossus baeobatrachus. Next base: position 647,598,972 of record NC_134353.1, on the reverse strand, counting down.
ATCTATAGGAGACCTGTGCCAGCTGTAGGAGATGTGTTCCATCTATAGGGGAAATGTGTGCCAGCCATAGGGGACGTGTGCCATCAATAGGGGACATGTACCATCACTGGGGGACATGTGGCATCACTGGGGGACAAGTGCCATCACTGGGGGAGGTGTGCCATCACTGGGGGACGTGTGCCAGTATAAGGAGGCTATATTCAATATAAGGGGGCCATATCCAGATTAAGGGGGATAATTTTAGGATGGGGGGGCTATGAGGGACATATACCTTATATGATTTGTTAGACGGACACTGGCATTATAAGACGGACCCCATTTAACATTAAAAAAAAATAAATTCTCTTTTCCTTCACCAAATTCGGGGGTGCGTCTTATAATCAGGTGTGTCTTATAAAGTGAAAAATACGGTATACAGAGACATTTTTGTCTCTCTGTTTTCTTCATTTACCTGTTTGCTCGCATCACATTATTCACTTTAATACACTAATGGCCACTTTACACGCAGCGACATCGCTAACGAGATATCGCTAGGGTCACGGAATTTGTGGCGCACATCCGGCCTCGTTAGTGATGTCGTTGCGTGTGACAGCTACGAGCGACCGCTAACGATCAGAAATACACGTCATTCATTTTCAAAATATCGTTGCTCTTTCAGGACGCAGGTTGTTCATTGTTCCTTGTTCCTGAGGCAGCACACATCGCTATGTGTGACACCCCGGGTAGACGAACAACAGCGTTCCTGCGTCCTCCGGCAACGAGGTGGGAGTGACGTTCATGCGGCTGCTCTCCAACCCTCTGCTTCTATTGGTGGCCCGCTGAGTGACGTCGCTGTGACGCCGAACGAACCGCCCCCTTAAAAAATAAGTTGTTCGCCGGCCACAGCGACGTCGTTAGGAAGGCAAGTATGTGTGACGCGTACCGGCGATATTGTTCGCCACAGGCAGCGATTTGCCCGTGACGCACAAACGACGGGGGCGGGTGCTTTCGCTAGCGATGTCGCTGTGTGTAAAGCAGCCTTTATATACGAGCAACCTTCTATTGTGGTTTTCACAGGATGAAATATTGTCTCTTTATTATTGTTTCTTCATTATAGGGGATTTTCTGTTTTGACATAGAAGCCCCCTTTATTGTTTTGTGGAATCTTCAAATGTCCTATCTTAGTCCACTAGGTAATTGAATTTATTACTATTTCTTGTTTTTTCTTCGTTGTCAAACATCCAGATAATATTATGAGATATATAATTTTCCCAAAATTTATTTAATCGAAATTCATTGTTATTGACATGCTATAATGTCTCTGTATATATTATCTTACCATGCCTTTTATTTTGGTACTAATGGTATGTTATACAATCTTTTTATGTATAGTTACAGTCACCGAAGGTGGCTTATGCCGAAACGTTTGTTTTGAATTATTTTTCTTTCAGGTATAAACAAAACGAAAAAGAAATTTTCACACAAATTCGAGTGCCGGAGTTTTTCTATTATGTTGACTAATTTTCTCCTGAGCACCGGTTACACGGTGAGCTGAGCCATACTCCTGTTCAAAAGTACAACTCGTCCTGCAAAAAACAAGCCCTCATATGGCTATATTGCCAGAAAAATTAAAAAAGCTATGGCTCCTGGAAGAGGAGGAAAAAAATAAAATGAAAAACTGAAAATTGTTTTCTACTACTAATGTGACAGCCTTTCATTTGTCCTAACTATTCCTAACACTTTCCCAATATACTTCTGCTACCTACCCTGCTCCTGTAAGCTTCCAGCCTGGAGACCTGAATAAGGGTACCTTCACACTTTAGCGATGCAGCAGCGATCCGACCAGCGATCTGACCTGGTCAGGATCGCTGCTGCATTGCTACATGGTCACTGGTGAGCTGTCAAACAGGCAGATCTCACCAGCGACCAGTGACCAGCCCCCAGCCAGCAGCGACGTGCAAGCGACGCTGCGCTTGCACGGAGCCGGCGTCTGGAAGCTGCGGACACTGGTAACTAAGGTAAACATCGGGTATGGTTACCCGATGTTTACCTTAGTTACCAGCTCACACCGCTTAACTTAGGCTGTGCAGGGAGCAGGAGCCGGCACTGGCAGCGTGAGAGCTGCGGAGGCTGGTAACGAAGGTAAATATCGGGTAACCACCTTGGTTACCCGATGTTTACCTTAGTTACAGCTTACCGCAGGCTGTCAGACGCCGGCTCCTGCTCCCTTCACATTCAGGATTGTTGCTCTCTCGCTGTCACTCACAGCGATGTGTGCTTATCAGCGGGAGAGCAACAATAAAAAAACGAACCAGGGCTGTGTGTAACGAGCAGCGATCTCACAGCAGGGGCCAGATCGCTGCTGAGTGTCACACACAGCGAGATCGCTAATGAGGTCACAAAAAACGTGACTCAGCAGCGATCTCAGTAGCGATCTCGCTGTGTGTGTGAAGTACCCCTAAGGCTGGTTTCACATCAGCGTTTTTATTTTAACTGCAGCGGCACAAATGGATTTTTTGCCGCAAAGCCGGATCCTTTACAAATGCGTTGTCATTTCAATGCATTTGAAATGGAATCACAGCAATATGCGGTCACATGCGGTTGCGTGCGGCACACACTGGAGCCATTGCTTTGCAGTATTTTACCTTTTTCAATAACTCTACTTGCAGTGTTTTTGTCTTCGGGCAAAATACCGCATGTCAATAGATCCGTGAGATTGCGGCGGTACCTGCAACGTATTTCAATGGGTGCCGGATCCTGCTGTACCGGAAGTCGCCGTATCCTGATAGACAGGATCCTGTTTTCTGTACTGAGCATGCCCAGAAAGCAGCCTGGCATGGTCAGTACAGACATCTCTCTCGCTCTCTCTCAGACAGAAGACCAGGATCGTGGAGGAATAAGAGGGAGTAATAAAGATGGAGTCTCTAAGTGTGTCTGTGTATTTATTTCTAATAAAGTATTTTTTCTCTGTAGGACATTTTTTTTAACCCTTTATTGGAAATTATTAATGGCCGGGAAAAACTTGGCCTGATATTAAGAATCTTGGGCTTTATACCAGCTGGTAAAACAAAGCTCGTATTAACCCCTCATTACCCAGCGAGCCACAGTCACCAGGGCAGCTGGGTAATGTTGGATACAGCGCCAGAAGATGGCACTTCTATGAAAGCGCCATTTTCTGGGGCGGCTGCAGACTGCAATTCGAAGCAGGAGGGCCAGAAAGCTTGGGCCACAGTGAACTGCGGATTCCAATCCCCAGCTGCCTAGTTGTACCTGGCTGGACACAAAAATTGAGCGAAGCCCACGTAGTTTTTTTTAATTATTTCATGAAATTCATGAAATAGTTATTTACATTTGAGAATAGGTGGTTAACCTTTTTTTTTTTTTAAATTACCCCCTCATGGGACTTGAACCTATGACCTCTTGATCCTCTATTTAAAATATTGCAACCCAATAGTATTGCAGTGTTTTGCAAAATAGAGAATCGCTGATGAAAACTCATAGGAGATTTCAAATTGCAGACATGAAGACCTTCAGAGAGCTCCCCCCAGCTGCTATGGGAACTGATGATGCCCGACAAGTATGTCACTCAGGGTGATGTCCGCCATCTTGAAGACTGTTAAACGATGCACTGATTCATTCTATTTACCTGCAGATATAAGGTAATTTGCAAATGGCATAAAACACTTCCTGGCCACCTTACTGAAAGCTTGGCTACCAAGAGGAAATTAAAAGTAATATCCTTTCAGAAGCAACTGGCTTTCAGTCACTGGAGTGATACACTGAGCGGCTGCAGTGACCACACACTATACTGCGAGTTCCAGCCGTTGGCCACAGTCACACTTGCGAGTGACTGGCGCAAGTCTCGCATCGAATAACCTGGCACAGCTGCATACTCTGACAGGAGCATATCACATGGAGTTGACCAGCTCCTGTCAGGAGACTATGCGGCTGCGCCGGGTGATGCGATGCGAGTCACTCGCTAGTGTGACTCCGGCCTTAAAAGGGACTCTGTCACCAGGTTTTTGCCACCTAATCTGAGAGACCCTGATTCCAGCGATGTGTCACTTACTGGGCTGCGCAGTGTAGCTTTATAAAATCACTGGTTTATTAGCAGATTTCCATTAGAGGACTGCTTGGCGTGCTGCCAGGTAGTCCAGCAGCTGCATGAGACCGTTATAACCCTGCTCTACATTCCAATAATGGCTAGATCTGCAGCAGAGAAAACAGTGATTTTATCAAAATGACACCCAACAGAGCAGTAAGTGACACACCGTTGGAATCACGGTCTCTGTCTCTACATTATGCTGCTCTCAGATGGGGGAGCTAAAACCTGGTGACAGAATCCCTTTAATCTCTCCCTGGCACTATGTTCGACAGACAGCTTTCTCTGCACAGATGTAATGAGGTGAACGCAATGTCCTGGGGATGGAATACATCTGCTGCTCGAAGCATAGCGAGTGGTGACAGTAGCCCCTCAGTGCATCTCCTCTATAGGGTGCTTTGCACGCTGCGATATCGTTAGCGATGTGACACGCCAGATCACAGATAAGGTTTGCCGAGATCGCACATGTGACCGGCGCTTAAAAAAAAAAAAAAGACCTATGTGCGATCTTGGCAAATCTTATCTGCGATCTGGCGTGTCACATCGCTAACGAGATCGCTACTGATGTTGCAGCGTGTAAAGCACCCTTATGACTGAAAGCCTGCAGCTCCTGGGAGGATACAATTTCATTTCCTCTCTGCAGCTGGGTTGTCAGTAAGACAGCTGGGTACTGTTTTAAACACAATTTATTTGCAGATTAACCCTATATCTGCAGGTAAATAGCAATAAAAGATGTGAGAGGTTCCCCTTATGAGTTGTCAGGTCTAAAATGTAAGTCTTCAGTCGCTCTATGTGACTGCAGACTTGTGAATCCTCACATCACATACACTGTGCGCTATGAAGATTTTCTGGTGCCAGCGGTCAGCTGTGGCTGTGAGTATGTAATATATATATTCCCAGCCAAAATCCTCACTCAATACACGTGCATGGAGCGAGGCCGTGGCCATCTAGTCAGATTCTGGCTGAGAATCTGCATATCACACACTCGTGACAGCCGTTCCCAGCTCTGACCCAGGCCACAAGTCTACAGTCTACGAGGATTCACAAGTCTACAGTCACATAAAGGGACACAGAGTGGCTGTAGACTTATCATTTTAGACTGGACATCCCGTTTAGGGTACGGTTCCACTTGTGTTTTGCACGGACGAGTGTAATCTGATAAAACATTACACTGCACTCACACCAGTGCAAAACTATGGGGCAGTGTCTATCTGCGATTCATTTTTCATGCCATATTGACCTGAGAAATGAATCTCAGCATGCTGCGTTTCACAGCGATTCTCGGGTCACGCACCCCTATACAAGGCTATGGGAGCGTGGGAAACATCGCACTGCACTCGCATGACATTCGACCACAGTGTGATGTACACAGAGACAGGAAGTGAAGGGGGGGGGGGGATCATTAGCATATCGCTTTCGATGCGCTCACATCAGAAGCTATGCGCAAGTGGAACCGTGCCCTTATAGTCAGTTTCTGGTCATGTAACACACAGCCATTGTTCGCACCATACAGTGACTGCACACGGCCACCGTATATGAATGGCGGTCACTTTTGGGGGGTTACTATATCATAGCTTTGCCTATAACTAGGGTATGTCTAGGAGAGAATGTACAATAGCTGACATTACGCACGCGTTATACAGACATGTACGCTGCCTTGTGCATGAGCCCTTATACTTATAGAATAAATATAAAGCGCAGCCACTACTGTGCTCAGAAGCCATATTGGCCCCTACCTGGTAGGTCCAGAAGGCCAGGGCTCGGGAGCAGATATCTAGAATCACCTCAGGCCGGAGCCCGGCCAGCATCATGGCCTTATGTTCCTCTGCAGGGTTGAGCTCGGTGCGCAGGACGTCCAGCTTACTGGACAGGGTGCTGGTACAGGCCGGGCACACGGTGGGCGAGCGGCTGAACTCGCCACTGCCATGCTGGTCACAGAAAATATGAGAGCAAGCGGTGACCCAGGCGCGACTGGACAGCTTCATGCGGCATTTGGGGAAGTTACAGAGTAACAGGTCGTCACATGCGGCCATGGCTACCAGTCAGAACCACCTGAGGTAACAGGCAGAGTACTACACATTCACCGAGCAGCGACGCAAACGGACGTCACAGCCCGGAGCCAGGTCCGCTCTATGACGTACATTATTGTCAGTCTGATCTCGTGGGTAACGCACGTGCACCGGCAAGATCAACGGCAAGAGCGGGGCCGAACTACTGAGCTCCCGCCTCACCTGCAAGAACCCCTGCATGCCGAGGACAATAATAACGACGGTGTCTGGATGCTAGATAGAGGGAGGGAGCTCCATCGGCTCCACATTATCGCAGGTGCAGAGAGTTGCTATGGCAGCCAAGGAGCCTAATAGTGTCCCCTCCATTACTGCCTAAAGTATGGCCTGCTAGGCATAATGCACTGCAATACTTGTGTATAGCAGTGTGTTATGTGAGCTCCTGTGTATAGCGGTGTGTTACATGTGTTCCTGTGTATAGCGGTGTGTTACGTGAGCTCCTGTGTATAGCGGTGTGTTACGTGAGCTCCTGTGTATAGCGGCGTGTTACGTGAGCTCCTGTGTATAGCGGTGTGTTACGTGTGTTCCTGTATATAGCGGCGTGTTACGTGTGTTCCTGTGTATAGCGGCGTGTTACGTGTGTTCCTGTGTATAGCGGTGTGTTACGTGTGTTCCTGTGTATAGCGATGTGTTACGTGTGTTCCTGTGTATAGCGGTGTGTTACGTGTGTTCCTGTGTATAGCGGTGTGTTACGTGTGTTCCTGTGTATAGCGGTGTGTTACGTGTGTTCCTGTGTATAGCGGTGTGTTACGTGAGCTCCTGTGTATAGCGGCGTGTTACGTGAGCTCCTGTGTATAGCGGTGTGTTACGTGTGTTCCTGTATATAGCGGCGTGTTACGTGTGTTCCTGTGTATAGCGGCGTGTTACGTGTGTTCCTGTGTATAGCGGTGTGTTACGTGTGTTCCTGTGTATAGCGGTGTGTTACGTGAGTTCCTGTGTATAGCGGTGTGTTACGTGTGTTCCTGTGTATAGCGCTGTTACGTGAGCTCCTGTGTATAGCGGTGTGTTACGTGTGTTCCTGTGTATAGCGGTGTATTACGTGAGCTCCTGTGTATAGCGGCGTGTTACGTGAGCTCCTGTGTATAGCGGTGTGTTACGTGAGCTCCTGTGTATAGCGGCGTGTTACGTGAGCGCCTGTGTATAGCGGCGTGTTACGTGAGCGCCTGTGTATAGCGGCGTGTTACGTGAGCGCCTGTGTATAGCGGCGTGTTACGTGAGCGCCTGTGTATAGCGGCGTGTTACGTGAGCGCCTGTGTATAGCGGCGTGTTACGTGAGCGCCTGTGTATAGCGGCGTGTTACGTGAGCGCCTGTGTATAGCGGCGTGTTACGTGAGCGCCTGTGTATAGCGGCGTGTTACGTGAGCGCCTGTGTATAGCCGTGTGTTACGTGAGCTCCTGTGTATAGTGGCGTGTTACGTGAGCTCCTGTGTATAGCGGCGTGTTACGTGTGTTCCTGTGTATAGCGGCGTGTTACGTGAGCTCCTGTGTATAGAGGTGTGTTACGTGAGCTCCTGTGTATAGCGGTGTGTTACGTGAGCTCCTGTGTATAGCGGTGTGTTACGTGAGCTCCTGTGTATAGCGGCGTGTTACGTGAGCGCCTGTGTATAGCGGTGTGTTACGTGAGCTCCTGTGTATAGCAGTGTGTTACATGAGCTCCTGTGTATAGCGGTGTGTTACGTGTGTTCCTGTGTATAGCGGTGTATTACATGAGCTCCTGTGTATAGCGCTGTGTTACGTGAGCTCCCGTGTATAGCGGTGTGTTACGTGAGCTCCTGTGTATAGCGGTGTGTTACATGAGCTCCTGTGTATAGCGGTGTGTTACGTGTGTTCCTGTGTATAGCGGTGTGTTACGTGAGCTCCTGTGTATAGCGGTGTGTTACGTGAACTCCTGTGTATAGCGGCGTGTTACGTGAGCTCCTGTGTATAGCCGTGTGTTACGTGAGCTCCTGTGTATAGCGGTGTGTTACGTGTGTTCCTGTATATAGCGGCGTGTTACGTGAACTCCTGTGTATAGCGGTGTGTTACGTGAGCTCCTGTGTATAGCGGCGTGTTACGTGTGTTCCTGTGTATAGCGGTGTGTTACGTGAGCTCCTGTGTATAGCGGTGTGTTCCTGTGTATAGCGGTGTGTTACGTGTGTTCCTGTGTATAGCGGCGTGTTACGTGAGCTCCTGTGTATAGCGGCGTGTTACGTGAGCTCCTGTGTATAGCGGCGTGTTACGTGAGCTCCTGTGTATAGCGGTGTGTTACGTGAGCTCCTGTGTATAGCGGCGTGTTACGTGAGCGCCTGTGTATAGCGGCGTGTTACGTGAGCGCCTTTGTATAGCGGCGTGTTACGTGAGCGCCTGTGTATAGCGGCGTGTTACGTGAGCGCCTGTGTATAGCGGCGTGTTACGTGAGCGCCTGTGTATAGCGGCGTGTTACGTGAGCGCCTGTGTATAGCGGCGTGTTACGTGAGCTTCTGTGTATAGCGGTGTGTTACATGAGCTCCTGTGTATAGCGGCGTGTTACGTGTGTTCCTGTGTATAGCGGCGTGTTACGTGAGCTCCTGTGTATAGAGGTGTGTTACGTGAGCTCCTGTGTATAGCGGTGTGTTACGTGAGCTCCTGTGTATAGCGGTGTGTTACGTGAGCTCCTGTGTATAGCGGCGTGTTACGTGAGCGCCTGTGTATAGCGGTGTGTTACGTGAGCTCCTGTGTATAGCAGTGTGTTACATGAGCTCCTGTGTATAGCGGTGTGTTACGTGTGTTCCTGTGTATAGCGGTGTATTACATGAGCTCCTGTGTATAGCGCTGTGTTACGTGAGCTCCCGTGTATAGTGGTGTGTTACGTGAGCTCCTGTGTATAGCGGTGTGTTACATGAGCTCCTGTGTATAGCGGTGTGTTACGTGTGTTCCTGTGTATAGCGGTGTGTTACGTGAGCTCCTGTGTATAGCGGTGTGTTACGTGAACTCCTGTGTATAGCGGCGTGTTACGTGAGCTCCTGTGTATAGCCGTGTGTTACGTGAGCTCCTGTGTATAGCCGTGTGTTACGTGTGTTCCTGTATATAGCGGCGTGTTACGTGAACTCCTGTGTATAGCGGTGTGTTACGTGAGCTCCTGTGTATAGCGGCGTGTTACGTGTGTTCCTGTGTATAGCGGTGTGTTACGTGAGCTCCTGTGTATAGCGGTGTGTTCCTGTGTATAGCGGTGTGTTACGTGTGTTCCTGTGTATAGCGGCGTGTTACGTGAGCTCCTGTGTATAGCGGCGTGTTACGTGAGCTCCTGTGTATAGCGGCGTGTTACGTGAGCTCCTGTGTATAGCGGTGTGTTACGTGAGCTCCTGTGTATAGCGGCGTGTTACGTGAGCGCCTGTGTATAGCGGCGTGTTACGTGAGCGCCTTTGTATAGCGGCGTGTTACGTGAGCGCCTGTGTATAGCGGCGTGTTACGTGAGCGCCTGTGTATAGCGGCGTGTTACGTGAGCGCCTGTGTATAGCGGCGTGTTACGTGAGCGCCTGTGTATAGCGGCGTGTTACGTGAGCTTCTGTGTATAGCGGTGTGTTACATGAGCTCCTGTGTATAGCGGCGTGTTACGTGAGCTCCTGTGTATAGCGGCGTGTTACGTGAGCTCCTGTGTATAGCCGTGTGTTACGTGAGCTCCTGTGTATAGTGGCGTGTTACGTGAGCTCCTGTGTATAGCGGCGTGTTACGTGTGTTCCTGTGTATAGCGGCGTGTTACGTGAGCTCCTGTGTATAGAGGTGTGTTACGTGAGCTCCTGTGTATAGCGGTGTGTTACGTGAGCTCCTGTGTATAGCGGTGTGTTACGTGAGCTCCTGTGTATAGCGGCGTGTTACGTGAGCGCCTGTGTATAGCGGTGTGTTACGTGAGCTCCTGTGTATAGCAGTGTGTTACATGAGCTCCTGTGTATAGCGGTGTGTTACGTGTGTTCCTGTGTATAGCGGTGTATTACATGAGCTCCTGTGTATAGCGCTGTGTTACGTGAGCTCCCGTGTATAGCGGTGTGTTACGTGAGCTCCTGTGTATAGCGGTGTGTTACATGAGCTCCTGTGTATAGCGGTGTGTTACGTGTGTTCCTGTGTATAGCGGTGTGTTACGTGAGCTCCTGTGTATAGCGGCGTGTTACGTGAGCTCCTGTGTATAGCCGTGTGTTACGTGAGCTCCTGTGTATAGCGGTGTGTTACGTGTGTTCCTGTATATAGCGGCGTGTTACGTGAACTCCTGTGTATAGCGGTGTGTTACGTGAGCTCCTGTGTATAGCGGCGTGTTACGTGTGTTCCTGTGTATAGCGGTGTGTTACGTGAGCTCCTGTGTATAGCGGCGTGTTACGTGTGTTCCTGTGTATAGCGGTGTGTTACGTGAGCTCCTGTGTATAGCGGTGTGTTCCTGTGTATAGCGGTGTGTTACGTGTGTTCCTGTGTATAGCGGTGTGTTACGTGAGCTCCTGTGTATAGCGGCGTGTTACGTGAGCTCCTGTGTATAGCGGCGTGTTACGTGAGCTCCTGTGTATAGCGGTGTGTTACGTGAGCTCCTGTGTATAGCGGCGTGTTACGTGAGCTCCTGTGTATAGCGGTGTGTTACGTGTGTTCCTGTGTATAGCGGTGTGTTACGTGTGTTCCTGTGTATAGCGGTGTGTTACGTGAGCTCCTGTGTATAGCGGTGTGTTACGTGAGCTCCTGTGTATAGCGGTGTGTTACGTGAGCTCCTGTGTATAGCGGTGTGTAACGTGAGCTCCTGTATAGCGGCGTGTTACGTGAGCTCCTGTGTATAGCGGCGTGTTACGTGAGCTCCTGTGTATAGCGGCGTGTTACATGAGTGGGGGGGGGGGGGGGGGGGGGTTCTGTCCCACTTATCCTAGATGCCCAAAATAGCACACATTAAAACCTACAGCTCCTTTTGAATTTTTGGAAAAAGTATCATCTTGATCACTTATTCCTTTTTTTTTTTAATTTCTTTTCATATTTTGTGACATTTTTGGCAAGATGAACAAAAACAACAATTCTAGCACAGTTTGTCATTTTTTTAATTTTTTTTTTTAAATGGATTCCACCATGCAGGATAAATGATAGTTTTATAGAACGGATTGTTATCAAAGTGGCGATACCAAATGTGTCTTTTTTTTTTTTTCTCCCTAGAATTTTCTTTTTCTTGCAACAAATAAATGTGTTTATTATTAAAGAAGTTGTCCAGTTACCAAAACTGCTTTTTTCTCATAAATCTTGCTATTATGTGCCTCTCCACACATCTATTATGTTATTTCAGCAATATTACCTTTTATCGTGCTCTAGCATAACATCCTCATTGCTGGCTCCAGCTCTGATGGGGTTAATCTCTCTTCTGACTTCCTGGGTTCAGTTCCTACAACTCCCATAATTCTTTGTGGCTCTAGGGCTGTATCTAAGACACCCACTGTATCTAACACACCCACTCAGCTCTCCACCCAAAGACTCCTCCCTGCCTCTTCCCAGTGTGGATGCACTGAGAGCAATCACAGCAGAGACAGCAGAAGCTCCCAGCTCTGCACAACCAGGGGAAGAAAGCGGCTATCTTCTGCTTGTTCTCACATAGTTCATAGTGTGTGTGTGTATAGTGTGTGTACAGAAATTATGATTATTAGCCGGCGCAACATGTGAAAAAAGTAATTAGGGGAAAAAAAAATGAAGGGGTCATGAGATTGCTTTTTCCCCTCTTGCCTAGTCTCTGTGTGTCGTCCATATCATTCGTGTGGCATGCATGTTGCAGGCTACTTTCGCATCAGCGTTTTTTTGCCTGTAGGCAAAAAACCGCATATGACCGGATCCTGTGGATTAAATGTGCAGCGCATGCAACCGTTATTTTACCGGATCCTTCTGCAGCGGGACACAGAATTTATCGGTCAGCACTGGAGTCAGCTGACTCCTGATTTCACAGCCCGTACACGCTGCGATGGCTGCAGGTTAACAGCAGTCACTGCCTGCTGCCGATCACATGTGACCGTGTGCAGGCTGTGTGTACAGGAGTTCAGCTGAGTTCAGATCAGCAGACTCCAGTGTCGGCCGATTAGGCTGGGGCCACACTGGGATTACTGCGATCCCCTCGCATGATACTCGGCTCACGCTGGCAGTACAGCAGAGTGTCATGCGTGTGTCCCTGCGACTGAGGTCCGACTGTGCGAGCGGACGTCAGCTGCGGGGGACGGTCCGGTACTCGGGAGGGGCGGGCCAGCACTGAGGAGGGGGGGAGGGATTTCTCTCCCTCTCTCCTTCGTAGTTGGCTATTGCAATTCTCGCTCTGCACTCGCGGTACACCGATGTACTGTGAGTGCATTTTTCTCTCACCCTATACACTTGAATAGGTAAAAGAGAAAGAGTCTTGCATTACAATTGCAGCATGCTGCGATTGTTTCTCGGTCCGATTAGGGTTGAGAAAATAATCGCTCATGTGTGCTGACACACAGGCTAATATTGGTCCGAATGGAATGCAATGTTTTATCGCGCTCCACTCGCACCGTTTTCTTGCCGTGTGGCTTAGGCCTTACTTGTTCTGTGTCCCCCTGCATCCATCGCAGAGTGTGCGGGTTGGAGTTCAGATCAGCTGACTCCAATGCTGGACTGAACTCAGGTGACCTCACAGCCCGCACACGCTGCGATGGATGCAGGGGGACACAGAACAAGTAATCGGCCGACACTGAAGTCATCTGATTACTTGTTCTGCTGGCACTGTGGTCAGGAATAGGCATGAGTGAGCAGTAAAATGCTCTGGTGCTCGATGAGCGAAGCCCATGTCGATTTAAAAAAAAAAAAATAAATAAATAAAATAATTAAAAATAAAAAAAACACATAACCCTAATCCTAGGGATAGGGGTTAAAAAAAAAAGTGTGGGCTCCCGCTGCATTTTCTATTGCTAAGGGTAACCCAGGCAGCTACTGGCTGCTAACCCCCGCTGCTTGGTGTTACCTTCACTGGCAAAGGAAAATCCAGGGAAGATTTTTTTCTTTTCTTAATAAAGGTTTTTGCCTAAAAACTTTTTTTAAAAAATGACGTGGGCTTCGCCATATTTTTAGTACGCTAGACAGGTACAGCAGGCAGGTGCGGGTTGCCCCCAACCCCCAGCTGCCTATTTGTACCCGGCTGGGAACCAAAAATATAGGGAAGCCCTTTTTTTTTTTTTCAAATTATTTCATGAATTTCATGAAATAATTTTTAAATAAAAAATGATGTGGGCTTCGCTCATTTTTTTGTTTACAGCCAGGTACAACTAGGCAGCTGGGGATTGGACTCCGCAGCGCAGGGTGGCCCAAGCTTTCTGGGCCCTCCACTGCGATTTGCAGTCCACAGCCGCCCCAGAAAATGGCGCTTTCATCTTCTGGCGCTGTATCCAACTCTTCCAGTGTCCCTGGTGGCAGGTGGCACGCTGGGTAATAAGGGGTTACTACCAGCTATGTTTTACGAGCTGGTATAAAGCCCGAGATTCTTAATGTCAGGCCAAGTTTGACCCGGCCATTAAGAATCTCCAATAAAGTGTTAAAGAAGAAAAAAAAAAGACACCACACAGAGAAAAATACTTTATTAGAAATATATACACAGACACATTAGGGACTCCATGTTTATTACTCCCTCTCACCCCTCCACGATCGAGAGATTTCTGTACTTACCATGCCAGGAGAGAGAGAGAGGGAAAAGAGAGAGAGGGAAAAGAAAGAGAGAGAGGGAAAAGGGAGAGAAAGAGAGGGAAAAAGGGGGGAGAGAGAGAGAGGGGGAAAATAGAGAGAGTTAGGGAAGAGAAGGGGGAGAAAAGAGGGGTGGGAGAAGAGAGTGGGGGAGAAAAGAGGGGTGGGAGAAGAGAGTGGGGGAGAGGAGATGGGGTGGGGAGAGGGAGAGAAGAGAGGGGGGGGACAGAAAGGGGGGGGGGGGAGAGGTGCTCTGTCACCAACTTGCACCACTCTGTGACTTCTGCTGCATAGGACCTACTTTCTCCACTCTCACCTGCACAACAAGACCCAGAGTGGAGCAAGATGGTGACATATAGCACACTATGTGTCAGAGCAGAGCATGTCACTAACTGTCTCCACTCTGGACTTGTGCAGGTGACAGAGTGGAGCAAATTGGTCCCATGCAGCGTCCGGTCACCTGTGCTGCTGGTAGGAGCACATGATCACACCGTCGACACCGCAGGCTCCCCTGACAGCTGAGCAGTGCACAACGGGCGGATAGTGTGATCACATACTTGCGTGACAGGGGGGATTTCAGCTGAAGAACCCCCCCGTACTCCACACTGGCGCCCCACGCCTCACCAATCTGCCAGATGCTCAGCCCTCTTCATCGCTCGACACTGGCGTCCCGTACCATCCTCTGGATCCTCCCCTCGATGCTGGGCTGTGACGTGCGGTAGTCACTGCTCACAGCCCTGTCAATCACTGTGAGTGGCGCCAGCATCCTCTGACGTAACCGTCAAGTTTGAGAGCCCGGAACTTGAAGGGCCGTAAGAGGATACTAGCGGACACAGCACCAGGGGGTCATGTGACCGACACTGAGCGTGCAGGAGAGCGCCGCTCAGTGCCAGAACTGCAAATAGAAGCCAATGCAGAAAACGCTTATAATGGTAAGTTACACTCATAGAGAAAATTAAAAAAAAAAGAGTGAACCACCCCTTTGTGTTTTTTCTTTTTTTTTGTTACACTTAGAGAGAAACTGTCAGCAGAATTTAGCGTTCTAAAGTAAAGCCATAATGGCACTGTGATGCTCATTAATAGTGATGATCGAATGCCTCAAATATTCGGCTTCGCGAATATTCAACGAATAGGTCACCGCTATGCGAATATTCGATGCGCAATGTAAGTCTATGGGAAACCCGAATAATAACTATTCGGAACTATTCGGGCTTCCCATAGACTTACATTGCGCATGGAATAATCGCATAGCGGCGACCTATTCGTCGAATATTCGCAAAGCCGAATAATTGAGGTATTTGATCATCTCTACGCATTAACCCTTTCGCAACCTGACGATTTTTGCCTTTTCCGTTTTTTTGAGTTTTTTTTCACCATCCTTCTTCCAAGACCTGTAACTTTTTTTTATTTTTCTATCAATCTTCCCATATGAGGACTTGTTTTTTGCGGAACGAGTTGTACTTTTAAATGAAATCATGAGTTTTACCATATAGTGTACTGAAAAATGGCAAAAAAAAAATCCAAATACAAAAAAATTGTAATAAAGTGTGATTGCACGATAGTTTTTGAGATTTTATTCACTGTGTTCACTATATGATAAAACTGATGTATGAGTATGATGCCTCAGGTCGGTGTGAGTTCGTAGACACTAAACATGAATAGGTTTACTTTTATCTACAGGGTTAAAAAAATTCTGAATTTTTTCCAAAAAAGTGGAGCACGTTTTGAGCCATATTCCGTGACTCGTAGTGTTCTCATTTTTTGGGATGTGTAGCTCAGTGACAGCTTATTTTTTGCGTCTCCAGCTGACGTTTTTAATGGTACCATTTGTGTGCAGATGCTATGTTCTGATCACCTGTTACTGGATTTTGCTCAAAATTTGCAGTGAGCAAAAAAAAGTAATTTTGGCGTTTGGAATTTTTTTGACGCTACGCAGTGTACCGAACAGATTAATTGATTTTATATTTTGATAGGGCGGGCATTTCTGAATGCAGCGATACTGAATATGTATATATTTTTTATTTTTTTAACCCTTTAATTTTCAATGGGGCGAAAGGGGGGTGATTTAAACTTAGCTTTTTTTTGTTTTTTTAACTTTTCAAATATTTTTTCTTATACTTTTTTTATTTTAATAGTCGCCCTAGGGGACTATAGGGATCAGCAGTCTGATCGTTCATTCTTTTCTCCCAATCAGAGCAGCACCATACTCGGCTGCTTGTTATAGGACCTGAATCATGTGAGCTACAGGAGTCATCACATGACCCTGTTCTACCATGACAACCATCGGATTCACGTGATCATGTCACGTAACTTCCAGTGGTGGCCGGTGAGTAAAGCTTTAGCACGATCACCATTAAAATGGCGCTGTCACATTTTGATAGCGCAATTTAAGGGGTTAACAGGTACGGGTGGATAGCGATTCCACTCGTGCCTGCAAGGCACACGTCAGCTGTACAAATCAGCTGACATGTTCGCGAATCCCCACTGGCAGCCCGCAGCAGCCGGTGGGGATTAACACTATGACCGCTGGACTCACACGAACGTATGAAAGAACGGTCCCGTTCTCATCCAGGAGAGTCGGACGACTGTAATCCATGTGGTTGTCCGTGTGTACTGCGTGTGTAATGCGATTGTGTGTTTTTTTTCTGGTCCATGTGGCTTCCGTGTGCAATTCGATTTTTCACATATGTTACGAATTGTAGTGGATTAACATCATGACTGCTGTTAGGCTAACCCCATAAAAGATATGGCTAATCTTGGCTAAGCCTAGTGAAGAAGATTGGTACCGGATTGCAAGTGGTTTTCTTGACACCTGACAGTTTCTCAACTGCATAGGTGCACTTGATGGGAAACACATCCGCGTCAAGAAGCTGCCAGACTCAGGTACCCAATATTACAACTACAAACAATATTTTTCGGTTGTCCTTTTGGCCTTAGCTGACAGCACATACCGGTTTGTGGTTGTAGATATTGGGGCCTATGGACGAACAGGATATTCTAGAATCTTCAATACGTCCATAATAGGTTGGCTGCTTCTAAACAAGCATTTGTGTGTCCCACCCCCACGGCTATTACTGGGTACAACAGTATATCCGCCACCTTTTGTGGTTGTTGCTGATGAGGCATTCCAACTATGTCGAGACGTGCTCCAGCCATATCCACGACGTGGTCTTGATCAACGTAGATGAATTTTTAACTATAACTATAGATTAACACGAGCACGACAAGTTGTGGAGTGTGCCTTTGGTATTTTAACATCAAAATGGAGGGGGTTGATCTCTCCCTTACAATTGAGTGAGA
The DNA here is from genome assembly GCF_048569485.1 of Anomaloglossus baeobatrachus. NCBI lineage: Eukaryota > Metazoa > Chordata > Amphibia > Anura > Aromobatidae > Anomaloglossus > Anomaloglossus baeobatrachus. Next base: position 647,581,878 of record NC_134353.1, on the reverse strand, counting down.
GGAATGTGAATAGTATTAGGCTATGTGCCGACGGGAGTTTGTACCTGTGGATATAGCCGCAGGTACGTCCGCAGCGAAATAGCTGCAGTAAACCTGCGGGCATTCGTGCGGCTTACCTGCGTAAGTCTCAGCCTCTATCTCCATAGTGGAGGGCCGTGACTTCCGCAGATAATTTTGCAGAAATAATTGTCATGGAATTACGTGCGGCTGTGGGACATCCGCAGCATATTCCGCATCCGCAGCATGGACACAGCACTCCCCATGTCCCATACGATAACATGGGGAGTGTCTGTACATGCTGAAACCTGCGGATTTATCTGGAAAATCCAGATAATCCGCGGATTTTCCGCAGATAAATCCGCAGGTTTAATCTCCTGTGGGCACATAGCCTTATAAAGGCATGTGTGATCTTACATAACTTCATCAGAATGTTTGAGCCACATGTTATTGATGGAAACCAACCTTCACAAGGCCAAACACAATCAGACATACCGGTTGCAAGAGAAGTGCGTCCTCCTTCTGGCAAACGTACTCGTGAACTTTATACCAACTATTTTATGTCGCCTGAGGGAGCTATTCATGTGCCTGATTCTTTACTGTAAATGCCTTTATTTGTTTTGTAACACAGTCAAAATATGCAAAGTTGTTAATGTGAATCCAATTTCACTTTTTTTTTTTTGTGGTGGCGTAACTTGTTTTTTTTCTTAAAGGTGAAGCAATAAATAAATACATTTTCTTATTTTTTAAAGTAACATTTTTTCAACAAAACATGGTTTTATTTTGCAATATTTAACACATATGAATACTTTAACATTGATAATAGACAGAATATTTAAACTAAAAAAAACAAAAAAAAAATTACAGCTTCTGATAGGTTGTTGGTGAACGTGGTGGTTGGACAGGATTTTGAGGTGTAAGTGGCTGTTGGAATGTCTGGAGTGGTGGTATTTGGGAATAAGAATTCGAATGTTGTTGACGATGGCTGAGACTGGTGCGGAACAGGGTATGGAACACTGTGACCATACTGTGACTCATGTATGGGATGCTGAGACCAAGAATGCTGCCATTGATGTGATGGATGAACAAGTGGGCCTTGTCTTGTACATTATAGTCTCCATGTTCCCTCATAACCTGTCTTGAGCCATAATTTGATTGTAGAAAGTGGTGGGGAGGGTGGCAGAGGTGGTTGTGGTGGAGGTGCTAGTGGTTGAGCGGGTGGCTGTGGCACAACATTATTAGTTGTTGGCATGCGCAGCTGGTTATCAGTAGACTGCTGCCATTGTCCAAGGGCATTGAATACAAATTGCGAATTGTTTGGTGCAGTACATGCATCCACAACAATCTGCATTGCAGCCCTTGCACGCAGCATCACTTCTCGTGGTATTTGTCGCAGATAGTTATAGATAGCCATGCTGCGTATAAATTCATCCTTAACAGTGCGAGCCAGATACTGTAACACACCAGTATCTACCTTGCTCCTGGTATTGATGATGGGGAGCTGCCTCCTGTGACACGGACGTCTTGACACCGAAAGTGCTATCGGGGAGAGGTCCAAAGGCAGCGTAGGACTGCTGCTCCTCCTTCTCATTTCCCTGCTGACCACCAGGCGATGTGTGTGTGCTTCAGGTGGTGGTTAAGGAGTTTCAAAAGCTACTGAAAAGCCCTCCTCTGCTGACTCCTCCACTGGTTCCACAGCTGCTTCTGACTCGGAGGCAGACCGGTATCTGAGGTTACTATCTGTTCTGTAATATCATACGTAATCAATATTTGGACATACAATCTTTTTATTAACATTGTTCAAGATTAAACTTACTGGCGTAAATCCATAATAGGAGCAAGAAAATGTAGACGGGCAAAATATATATAACGCCTTTTCTTTGGTGCATCACCACCACTCTGACATTGATTCTGTCTCTCTCGTCAGTATTGATCCCGGCAGCTACACCAGCGGCGAGTGACATCAGACACTGTAAAATGCAGAAATAGTATGAATAAACATAAACCAAACACAAAAAAACAAACCGTATGTATAGTGGCATACACCAAAAAAAAAAATAAAAATATATAATCAACATAATGACTTACTTATCTCATATTGGACCTCTGTTGAGCTGTCATTGCAAGTTGGGAACAACTGGCGACAGATATAAAGCCATGATGGATCATGCCGAGCACGGTCCACATAGCCAGGGTGCCTGGTGTCCCATAATTCTGGCCTTGGCTGCACCAGAACAAGCAGCAGCTCCACATTGATGTGTCTTGACATGGTGATGGTCTCCATGGAGGCTGTACTTCCTCTTTTTTTTATATAGCTTTCTGGGGCTTTTTTTGTATAGGTTTACATGATGTAGTTTCCTCTTCTTCGGAATAAAAAACCCAGACAGCACACAGATAGTCCGTGTGATGTCCGTTTTTTTTCTCACATCCATTGACTTGTATTGGCGAGTCTCGGACGTTTTTGGGATAGAATCGCAGCATATTGCGACTTTTCTTGCATCCAGAATTTGGATGACAAAATAGCTGACCAACTGCTCTACCTCATTGACTAACATTGGTCCCAGTGCAATGCGATAATTTCTCACATTGCACTCGTCTGATTTATACCCCTACAGGAATGATTAGAATGGAGTTAATATATGGAGGTTCTTGGTTTCTATGCAGGCCACAGTGTGTATAAACATCCTCCATACATCAATTATATTATAACTGGGTCACTACAGAAATTACTAGAAGAGCGTTACTATATTTAAGCTCATGCTTCTTATGCAGATCGTAGTGTCTATAAGGTGGTTTTTCATACTTCACTGCAATAATGAGTAGAACAGAGTTGCTAAATGGAGGTTGATGATTTTTGTGCACACACTAGCGTCATTAAGGCTAGGTTCGCACACTGCGTCTTTTTGACGCTGCGTTTTTGTGCGTTTTTGGCCGCTAAAAACGCACAAAAACGCACCTGCGTCAAAAAAACGTGTCAAAAACGCATGCGTTTTTACCACGATTTGGTGCGTTTTTGGCTGCGTTTTGCTGCGTTTTTGATTTCTGCGTTTTGCTGCGTTTTTCCAATGCATTGCATGGGGGGAAAACGCAGAAAAACGCAGGAAAGAATTGATATGTCCATTTTTTTTTTCAAGCTCAAAAACGCAGCTTAAAAAAACAGTTGTGTGCGGACAGCAAAATTGAAAACTCATAGACTTTGCTGGGGAAGCAAAGTCATGCAGTTTTGAGGCCAAAAACGCACCCGAAAAACGCGCAAAAACGCCGCGAAAAACGCACTGTGCGCACATAGCCTAAAGAGGCCAACTCTATTCCAGTTGGCTCACTACAGGAATAATTAGACCAGCGCTGCTGTATTGAAGGCTCATGATGATGATGGTCATTTCACCTTTCACTTGTTAGGTACTAACCATTGTGTGGCCTTTGTTTCCCTTGCTTATTCCATTTGCAATTTTTTTTATGCACCCTGCTGTTTCCATAACTTCCATAGAAATTAATGGGAGTTCTGGAAATTGTTTTGTACAGCTGCTCTCGGCTAGATGGAGTTGTCCATCGAGATCGGCAACTCCATATGACAAGAGCCTTCCCTTTCATTACTCAAGAAGTTATTCCCCACTTAGATGTGTCAATAATCGACAAACAAGTCTTCAATTAAGGGTACGCTCACACGAGCGTGAAAATCGGACGAGTGCAATGCGAGAAATTCTCGCATTGCACTCTGACCAATGTTAGGCAATGAGGTTGAGCTGTTGGTCAGCTTTTCTCGCATCCAGATTCTGGATGCGAGAAAAGCGGCAGCATGCTGCGTTTTTGCTGCTACCGCCGTATCTCTCGCACCCATTCAAGTGAATGGATGCGAGAGATACATCGGACTGCACTCGGATGTTATCCCAGTGCGATCTACGCACAGGCTGACAGTGGAGGAGATGGGAGGATTAACCCCTCCCTCTCCTCCGCAGCGCCTGCACTCAGCTTCACAGCTGTGACCCGATCGCAAGATCGGGTTACAGTCGCATGACACCCGGCTCACGCTCGCAGCAGAGCCTGAGCCGGGGGACATTAGCATATTGCATCCGATGCTCTCGCATCGGATGCCATACGCTCGTGTGAGTCCAGCCTAAAGGGAACTAATCATCAGGATTTTCCTTTATAACCTAAAGCCAGTGCTATACTGGCACTATCAGGCTGATTCTATACATACCTTTACTGGTCAGCTCGGATGTTTAGGCTTGCAAATCCAAGAAAGTAAACCTTCAAAAATCATCGGCTTCTTGAGTGACAATTGCATCTGAGCAGATAATATATGGGTGCGTATTCATATGGATTCCCGCCCCCCCCCCCCCGCCTGTTGTTCCTCCCTCTATTGTATTATACAAACAATTCACTTTTTGGCAGGAGCGGTGTGACCAGAAGGGACAGGGGCCTCAGCCACCAAAGCTGGATACCAGATCACATGGGTATTCAAAAAAGTGAATAGTTTGTATAAGGCCTAAGACACACGGCATGAAAATCGGAGCGAATGCAATGCGATAAAACATTGCATTCCATTCGGACCAATATTAAACTATGTGTCAGCACACATGAGCGATTATTTTCTCCTCCCTAATCTGACCTAGAAAACAATCACAGCATGCTGCGACTGTAATGCGATCCTGTTTTCTCTCGCACCCATTCAAGTCTATGGGGCAAGAGAAAAATCTCACTGCACTCACAGTACACCGGTGTACCGCAAGTGCAGAGCAAGAATGGCAATAGCCGGCTACGGAGGAGAGAGGGAGAGAAATCACTCCCTCCCCTCCACAGCTGTGGTCTGATCGCATGATCGGACCTCAGTCGCAGTGACACTCGCATGACACTCTGCTCCTGCTGTGCTGCCAGTGTGAGCCGAGTGTCATGCAAGGATCACATTAGTCCCCCGTGTGGCCCCGGCCCAATACTTACCGTAGAGAACAGAGAGAGGGAGTAACAACAAAACAATTGTATTAGACAGGGTTGGCATCAGCACCTGAGCAAGTACTGTGGCCCTGGGCTGCCGGGGGGCCTCACTGACTGCCTTCAGAGGTGCTGATGTATTCGGCAGCCCCCGGGCAGGCAGCTGCACTTTGCTGGCTGCCGGCCCTTGCATGCAGCGTTCATTGCTGAAGGCTGTGTGCAGGGCATTAAAATTTACTTGTGGGCGGAGCTAACGTGCGGTGTGCTCCCATCCCATGGATGAAGAGGAGCCGCAGTGCTGCCAACGTCCCGTTACGCTGTATGTCCCCCATCTTAGTGTTGTATACCCCCCAAGACCTGTATGCTCCCTCACCCCAGGGCTGTATACCGTCCCAGAGCTATATGTCCAACCACCCCAGTGCTATGTACCCTTCCAGATCTGTATGTTTTCCCCCCCCGATCTGTTTGTTCCCCATGCCAGAGCTGTATATTCCCCCTACCCCAGAACTGTATGACTGTATGTCCCCTTCACCCGTAATGTGTATGCCCCCAGCCTCTCTTGTGATGTATGTACAGCAGTGTCAGTGTGCACTGTGCTGGGGCATGTCTGTTAGTGATGGTCACCAATCAGCACAGCCTCATGCCCAGGGGGAGCTGGACTGAGACAAGCAGAGGAGGTTGCTGTCGGCTTCCCCATATTAATAATATCTCTAATGTGTCTCTCTGTGTGCATGTAAGATGTGTATCTATGCATACCAATGTATATGATTGTGTATAGATTTATGTCTGTTTATATGTATTTTGTGAATTTGTCTTTAAATATGTATGTGTACGTATCTGTGTATGTGCGTGTGCATGGGACCCACTGAGACTTTTTCGTCCACTAGCCCACAAAAACTTGGAGCTGGCCCTGGTATTAGCCATCATTTTATTCACATAATTTCTTGACAAACTACTCAGACAGGCCTGTAAATGAATGTTGATTGATTTATATACAGTTAGATCTATGGCAGTTGCATAGCGAGCTGAAATGGAGCCTTAAGGCCGCTTTACACGCTGCGACATCGCTAGCGATGTCGCTAGCGATCGCACCCGCCCCCATCGTTTGTGCGTCACGGGCAAATCGCTGCCCGTGGTGAACAATATCGCTAGGATGCATCAAACGGACTTACCTTCCTAGTGAGGTCGCTGTGGGCGGCGAACAATCTCTTTTTTAAGGGGGCGGTTCGTGCGGCGTCACAGCGACGTCAATCAGCGGGCCACCAATAGAAGCGGAGGGGCGGGGAGCAGCCGCATTCACGTCACTCCCATATTGTTGCCTGAAGACGCAGGATTGCTCTTGTTCGTCGTTCCCGGGGTGTCACACGTAGCGATGTGTGCTGCCTCAGGAAAGACGAACAACCTGCATCCAAAATGAGCAATGATATTTGGGAAAGGAACGACGTGTCAACAATCAACGATTTTTGCCATATTTCGGATCGTTAGCGGTCGCTCGTAGGTGTCACACACAACGACGTCACTAACGACGCCGGATGTGCCTCACGAATTCCGTGACCCCAACGATATCTCGTTGGCGATGTCGTTGCGTGTAAAGCGGCCTTTAGATTTGGTGGCAATGCAGATACCAACCATAATACAACTCTCAGTGTCTCCTCACAGGAATTCATCTCCAGCCATAATCCTCATTATGTCAATGGGCATATTAGGCTGAGAGATGATATTAAAGGCTGCACACATGGGCCTATTCATTATGCCTTTTATGGTGAACAAAAAATTCAGTTATTGCCCAGATCACTAAACGTTTGACTGGATTCCCAGTCATTTTATTGTAGCCCAGCATATAGCGCTGAGCTTCAGTAAAATAGTGATGGGTCCACCTACAGCTGTGACCTGGACATGACAGGGTAGGACGCAGTTCACAGCTGAGGTAGTCACAAGAAAGGAAGCTAGTGGGATGCTAACCACAATCTCCTGCGTTCTGCACCGCAGCGTAACTGCATGCGTCCTGCGTCCCCTGCACAATCTATGGAGATTGTGCAGGGGCCGTGCGCATGTGGCATGTTAGAACGCAGCGATTTGGCTGCTTGCCGAATCGCTGCGTTCTAAGAAGTGACATGTCACTTCTTTCGTGCGGTTTGCATGCTGTCTATAGGGAGAGGCAGCATGCAGAGCGCACGAATCTGCCGGCACCATGCGCTTCAGAACGCAGCTTTTCAGCTGCGCTCTGAAGCGCACATTTTCGGTGCGGTGCAGAGCGCACACGTGCGCACATAGCCTCAGGATTCAATCACAGGTCAGTTTTTCACATTCGAATGCTATCCATGTATTTCTTGGATAGCACTCGTACCTGTGATGGTCTATGAAGCTGTTCATAGGTCACTGATTTTTTTTGTGGACCGTGTAGTCAATAGAATATTACGGAGACATGTCCGACATTGATCAAACTCGGCAATGATAGTCTATGAGTCCTTGTGAAAATCTGACAGTTTTCAGATGCCATTCTTGTGCTGTGTGTTTTTCACTGACTGATCGGAGAAACTTTTTTTTTTCTCTCATCAGTGAAAAAAACTAATTAAACTCTGATTTCACATTGTTGAAAATCACTGGTGAAACCTGATGTTTTTCTCATATGTAAAAAACTCCCATGTTTAAATGAGGTCTAAGGGGCACTTTGCACACTACGACATCGCAGCTGCGATGTCGTTGGGGTTAAATTGAAAGTGACGCACATCCGGCGTCGCAGGCGATATCGTAGTGTGTAAAGCCTTTTTGATACGATTAACGAGCGCAAAATCGTCGTAATCGTATGATCGGTGTAGCCTCGGTCATTTCCATAATTTGGAAATGACCGATGTTACGATGTTGTTCCTTGTTCCAGCGGCAGCATATATCGCTGTGTGTGAAGCCGAGGAGCGAGAAACATCTCCTACCTGCGCCTCACGCCAGCTATGCGGAAGGAAGGAGGTGGGCGGGATGTTGACGTCCCGCTCATCTCCGCCCCTCCGCTTCTATTGGCCGCCTGCCGTGTCTCTTCGCTACGACGCCGCACGACCCGCCCCCTTAATAAGGAGGCGGGTCGCCGGCCAGAGCGACGTCGCAGGGCAGGTGAGTGCATGTGAAGCTGCTGTAGCAATAATAATGTTCGCTACGGCAGCTATCACTAGATATCGCACCTGCGACGGGGGCGGGGGCCTATCGCGCACGGCATTGCAAGCATCGGCTAGCGATGTCGTAGTGTGCAATGTGCCCCTAAGAGTCTCTGACAGGAAGGATTCCTTCAGGCCTTGTGCGCATGTTGCGTTTTTTCTTGCATTTTAAACTGCACTGTGCAATTGACAAAATCCATGCGTTGTGCTTCCCCAGCAAAGTCTGAGAAGTCAGAAATTCCATGCGCACATTGCTTTTTTTTTAGGCGGTGTTTTGTTCAAACAAATATTTATCAAAGTTGTTGCCTAAAAACAAGCAGCATGTCACTTCTTCATTGCGGTTTGTGTACATTTCCACCCATTGAAATGAATGAGGTGTGTCAAAATGCAACCAAAATGTTTAGCTGTGCATTTGCGCTGCGTTTTGGTTGCATTTTGGATCCGTGCTTGTCAACAAAAACGCAGGTCACCAACTTTCTCCTTTCTCTGTCTCTCCGCTTCATACTCACACACCACTAGCGCGGCTGTCGCACTGCTCCCTCTGCCTCACCTGATTCTGCTTCCCCTGCCCACCGGCGCCTATGATTAGTTGCAGTCAGACGCGCCTCCACGCTGAATGACAGCTGTCTGCAACCAGTCATAGCTGCATGTGGGCGGGTCTATATCGTACAGTACAATAAATAAATAATTTTAAAAAATGGCGTGCGGTCCTCCTCAATTTTCATATCCAGCACAGGTACAGCAGCAGCTGGAACCCTCAGCTGTCTGCTGTACCTTGGCTGGTTATCCAAAAGAGGGGATCCCACACTTATTTTTGTTTGAATAAATAATTTAAAAAATGGCGTGGTGTCCCCCCCATATTTCCAAACCCAGCCAAGGGACGGGTGGCAAGGGCCATAGTTATTTGGCCCTTCCCAGCCTAACAATAGCAACCAGCAGCCGCTCCAGAAATGGCGTGTGCATCCTTTAGATACACCAATTCTGGAGCTGTACTTGGCTTTTCCCATTGCCCTGGTGTATTGGTAAACGGGATAATATATGGGATAATATATGGGGTTGAATCTAGCTGTGAATTGTCAACTGGCATCAACCCTGGTATTAGTAATGGGTGGGCATCTAGAAGACACCCCCTTTACTAATAGGTATTGGTGTACACAGGAGAGATTGCTCAACAAATTGCAGAGTCCATTTTCTCCTTGTGAAAATGAAAAATTTGTGGTTAAACTTAATAATTTTGTGGAAAAAAACAAATCTTTTATGTTTTTTTATGTTCTACACAGCGGCCTGAGCTCTTATATACAGCATTCTAACATGCTGTATATAAGAGCCCACTGGTGGTGGCCGCAGCTTATAGTCACCAAATCTGGTGACAGGTTCCCTTT